>NW_020874303.1:29683267-30283267 GCF_003935025.1 Abrus precatorius | reverse complement strand
ACTAATGAATTAATGCTTTTTCTTGCCCGTGTAGTTTCCACATCAAACACTTACTTCCAAAACTAACAACTAATACGTCAGTAAGAACACCTGAGTCTCTTTCTTTTCATTTGCAGCTAAAAGTGGCAAACTGGTCCAAGAAAACATCAAGCAGGAGAGGACCACAAAAGGCCACAGGAATCCTAGGATTAAGTTACATCAACCCAAGAACTCATTCGGCACTACCATCCAGATTTAATTCAACCAGCATATGTGAAGAGAAGGGTTGAAATTTGGAAAGAGTAGGACAGTGAGAGGGTTTTTAGGAGCTACCTCCTTAGCAACTTGGGCAGAATTGAGAACAATGAGGGTGGAAGCACCGGTTCTGATTGAATAAATAGGCCCATGCTTCTCAGCCATCCGTGTGAAGGTCTTGTAAGGTTTCTTCTCCTTCAATTGCAGCAGATTCCCTATCACTGGTAGACCTGGAACCGCTGCAACAAATCACTCACCCAGTTTACTACTCATGCTCTTCCTATCATGTTCTTATCGAACACAAACATAAAACTAAAACTAGATGCCCGCATGATCTATAAAGTACATTAACATGAGTGACTCATACCTGGTACTGGTGGAAGTTTTGCATGTTTGTGAGAGAAAAAGATGGTGAATCCTGGTCTGAACCGGAGTAACAAGAGCAACAAGAGGAGTGAACATGCAGCCACAGCAACCGAGGTTGCAGAAGGCTGTGTCTGAACAAGTTGAAAGGTGAGTGAGTCCATGGCAGCACTGTACTTTGTTTGAAGGGAATCGTTATCATAAAGAATCAGTGTTGAATATAAAGATGTAGATGTGGTCCATCTTCGAGTTTGGAAGCTATAATAACAGCATCTCTCCCACTTTGATTCCGGTTCACCAACTTTATGAATTTAATAATGATAATGATTCTTTATCAGAATAAATTTCTTGATTTTCTAAATTTAAAAATGTTGAACATTACAAACTTTCAATATTAGCAAATCTATTTATTATAGTATTATTAATTTCCTTTTCCTGTCTTTTAATATTAACGTCTAGATTCTTTATCCTTTTCTACGTACAACTGCCATTCTTATGAACCTCTTAAAAACTAATTTATTTTAAGTTTGTAGAAATTCAATATTGATATGACTGCCTGCATTTTTTTTTATTTTAAAGACGAACTTCAATTTGTATTTGTATTTGTATTTGATGTTTATGTGATGTACGACGTAAGTTATAAATCAAAATTGCATGACATTATAATATAAATACACAACCAAAAAAATGGAAATCAAATAAAAAGAAGAAAAAGATTATTTTTTGTTGTTGCGATCCTCAGTTCTCTACAATCTCCCAACATATACAATCGACGAGTGGAAAAGAAAAGATGTAAGTGTGGGCTTACTGTTGCAATTATCGTTTAGATAAAATTAAATCTTTCTATTGGAAATCACAAAACGATAAAAGAAAGAATTTCAAAAGGAAAATAACTCAGAGCCACATCAGCTGTCGTCGTCTAAACCCAATATATCTGACCAAATTATAAGAGGGAAAATTATCACAAAAGAACAAATGAAGTGTCGGTTTCCGTTTGAAACAAAAATATTATATTAAACTAAATCAGAAAAATCAAAGAATTTTGGTCACTTTTGTTGCTGCAAATCAGTGTTACATGCACAAAACGCATAAACTGTAACGATAAATTGTAAGATTATGCACAAATCAGCGTTACATCATATTAATAATATTGTCAAAATCAACATATTCATATTTAATGTGGTTGCAAATAATCCAAATAACATTTTAATTTTTGAATTGAATGAACAAGGAGACCATCCAATCCCAATTGTTTCTCAAGCTTTCTAGCCCAATCAGCCCTTTTCTCCGAGCGATAACCTCTGTCCTTCATTTCTAGTACAATAGTACCTATCTCCCTTCCTGAGAATTCAAATTATAATTAGGGTTTAGTTTGCGACCTTATAAGTTAAAAAATTATTTTAGATTGTAATTTAAAACACACAACTTACTAATAGACACTAAAAAGTTAAAGAACCAAAACACCCAAGAGATGCTTGAAGAAAGCCCGTTAATGTCAATCTCATGACTACAATAGACAACATAAGAAAAACCAATCATGGATTATTTTTTTTCAACGGAAAGAGAAAGCAGTTTCAGATCCTTAACAGTAAAAATTAAAAAAATTTAAATATTAAGGGATCTCAAAGTGTAACGTGTAAAATGAAAAATCGATATTTTCTCCTATTTTAGTGCGAATTAAATAATATAATCAAACACAATTTTATACCTTCACTTAAATAAAAATTTAAAATACACTAACGATCTAAAATACACTAACTGGATCGTTCAGTTAAGAGAGAGAATCTTGATCCAAAATAAAGTTAGAAAAATATATAGCCTGCAGAGATAGCTTGGCTTAAGAACTTCCATTTTCCTGCTAAACTCGGTTGATTCAGGGAGGAGGAATCCTAGTGTACCATGTTGTTTCCTCTGTAACTTTATTATTATTATTATTATGCTTAAAATAAAGCATGTCTTTTTTCTTTTTTTTCTTTATCAATGTGTAAAAACTATGGGTAAAGGTAGAAGTGGAGCGAACAATTTTTAACTCTATAAAGTGTAAAGCCGATACATTATACATGTTGAAGGGTGAACTCTTTATGTTGTCTTCTAAATCTACAGAATGGTCCTTCATCAGCAGACGACGTAATTGTCAGAATTGGTAATGATCATGATGCAGATGATGTGGTGGAAAAGTTGGTGAGAGTAATTATGCTCAAGTGCCAAAGGCTACAAATTTTGAGGGCCAAGAGAATGGAAATTTGCTCCTGAATCTTCCAAGAGTAGCACCGATCAGTGCCACATTTTTTATTCCACATGCAAGTCGGATGATTCTGCTAGTCAAGTTACATCATAAAACCCAAGTGGTCTTTAACAGTGAATATTTTATGTGCAGATTCAGAAATTCACGTTGATAAGAAATTCACGGTAGTAGCCATGCACACTTGACTCTAGTTCATACCTTGTAAAATGTTGGGACTTCCACTGATAATGCATGGGTAAAATTTTAAACAAGAAATTTAAAATTTTTCGATGAATAAAACTGACTCCATACTACAAAACTTTTTAAATATATTTACATTTACACTTCAAAAGCAATTTTGCTTTCTTATCCCAACAAAATCAATTATTCTATATTCACTTTTAAGATACCATTCTCAAATATCACTAACATATCTTGAAATCTTCATTAATTCTTTTAAATTCAATGTTACAAATACTTAAACCAAACGCATCCTAAATTCCTCACATGTCTCGCATTTGTGCAAGTGAAAAAATTATAATGGTGTAAAAGACAACATGAGACGACTGTAATCAAATGAACAAAATATAAACTCCAGGTGACGTATAGGTAAATATGTATGCTTAGCATTATTATAATGTAATTAATAATGAAAGCATTTAAAAAAGCGAAAACAAAGAACTCATGAAAATAAGTGATAACTCTTACAAGTTCTTTTAGCTCATTTCAACAAGTTTCTTAATATAACTTTTCAAAATAAGCTCTTTTATATTCAAATTATATCATAAGCTCTTGCATAAGAAGAGGTTATTGAATAAGTGTTCAACTAAATAATTTACCCAAACACATCCAATACTATAATAACCTTCACTATGGTGTACTCAGATAATAACCTAACCATTCTACCCCAAAATTCTATTTTTGCTCTTATCTTACCACTGAAGAACTTTTGAGATCAAAATGGAAAATTTCAAAAAGTAAGACCAAATTCATTACTCGCGAAGAGCACAAGGAATGCAAGGAGGGTCTTTGGATTGGTCATCAGGGGTGATTCGCTCCAAGCAATAATCGTGAAAGGTGTGGCCACATGACAGGACAGCAGCAGCAGGCGGAACAGGTGGCTGTGAAATAGGCCCTTCTGGTGCGTAGGAGAGATCCCTCTTGCACAAAAAGCATTTATAACCAATTGGTTCAGGTGTTTGATCTGAACCACAATAAAGTTCACACATTAGAAGGACATAATATGTAATGATCCACAAAACCAATATCCACAAGGCATCATCTTGCTACTTCTTTCATCATTGAATTAAAATTTATAGATAAATGTTTAGATTTAAAAATTAATCTATGCATTTCTTTATTCTTTTCCCAGAGCTATATCCTGGAATTCACTCATTTTGATAGACCAGATTTTAAAGGAAAGGCAGAGATCTTGCCAGTGACAGCCTATATATTATTGAGATTATATACCAAATAAAGTATAATTGACTAGACCATAACTCAAACGAAAGAACATCAGCTGGAGAGGAATGAGTACAAGGCCAGTATCGGCCTTGTGAGTTGAAGTTCAATTTTTGGGTGAATTTCAGGGTCTCTCCGTTTCTTTTGATATTGAGCGACTCTGTCCAGGATTCTTGTTGATGAAATAGTTGGCTTTACTGCAACACATGTACGATCTTCAACCCATACCTCTATCAATATATTTTCAGTTAAAACAACCCTACAATTAAAATTAGTCTCCTATGATTCTTCAAAGGGAAATGAATTAGGAAAACAATCCATTAAAAGCTTTTTTGAATTCATTAATCTCATAGGAAAGTGAAATCTAACAACACCATACTCTTCTCATCAGAATAATGAAAATAGTTTCAGTGACTGTTTAAACGCACCAGTAAGGTAGAAACAAGTCTACCTAGGTATTTTCTGAAGAAAACCAACTAAATTTCCAGAAACGATGTTGTAAGGACACAAGGACAATGTTAAGTATGTAGGAAGAAATAAAGAAGCTCCAAGCAATACCTTTAAATTTGATGTAATCGGAACCAATACTAGGAGCAGATGGTATAACTGGAGCCCTCAGATGATGGCGAGCCAAAGGCTGAGGCATCAATTGTTGGTTTGAAAGAGGTGGAGTATACGATGAGGGGTGGAAAGATGAGATTCTCTTATCATTAGGCAGAAGAAATGGAGCTCTGTGCATTACAGGAGGAATTGTCTGGGTTATGTTTGGAGCTGGAAGAGCAAGTTTATTCCAAGTTGTAGGGAATATCGGAGGAACAAAAGATTGAGTAGCTTGGGTTGTGAGAGAATGGGCCCCATGGACTGTGGGTGAAATGGCTAGGGGTGTATCTGGGATTGGGACTGATGGAGCCAATCTCATCCAAGTTGGAACTGATGGGGGTATGAACTGAGTTGGTAGGGTCTTCCTGCGATGATTCTGGACAGTTGATGACAGTGGTTCAGAAGCAGGTCTCTTCAGAGATGATATCCTGAATGGCCTTGAAACTTCAGCAGTCATGTTTCCTTTTCCAATTTGTATTCCTAGATCCAAAAAAGTTAGTTTAGTGATGCCATAAAAAATATCCAAGAGTGAGTGGAAATCAGTTGTTTAAGAAGGTGATCACCAGAAGTAGAATGTGGTCGAAGAGAAAGGTTTGATTGCTGAATAGAACCAACTACCTGAGACTGAACATGATTACCTACAGGAGGCCATGAATCTTGATCAATAAATTATAATAGATCATTTACTCCCCTTCAATTTTTAAGAGCTACAAATCTAATATCTGTCTGCATGCATAAAATGAAATGTTCCCTTTAACACATTACAGCAAACAGAAATCAATCAGCTGTTGCCCAGGCCTCTTTTAGATACCTTGTTGTGCCACAGTCATCAGGTTTCATGAAAACTAGGGTAATTTTTAATCTCTGAACTAAACTAGAGGGCAGGAAGCACCATAAGTTAAACCAAGCAGAAAAGTTTGTGAAAATCCATAAGCTATTCCTTAAACACGCAGGTGATACAGTTAAATGAATGTCTTTCAACAAAGAGGAGCAATACTTAATTCAATTGCTGAAAACGTTTATGGAGTAGAAATGCACAAATCAACTGATGCACCACTCTTTTTCCATCCACCTTCCCCCCCTCTGTCAAAGAATTGTTGGATTTGAGGTACTTCATAACATAACAATTCATTTGTATCATTTCAAGCACAACAAAGCACTGACTTGGGAAGAAATGGTAGAGGTACCACCTGAGTATTCTGGGATGTGGTCCATTGAGCATATCCAAAATGCAGTTTGTTTTACTTTTATTTATGTAAAACAAAGTACAAAAAGATAATATAGATATCAGCTTCTACAAGAAACAATTTTACAATTTAAAAAAAGAGTCTGAGTGAAGCCACTGCAACTCAGGGGTCTACTAGTACTTGAAAGAATAAGAACTCTAACTACTATACAAACAAAAGAAAGTAGCACAAAAAGAGTATCTGAAGACCAAGGAAAAAATCATCAGTTACATTTTAAACAGATAAGATGTAACTCAAAAAACAAGGAGCATTCAAAGCAAATGACTGAATTCCTTTTAGTATCAACAAAATCATTAAAGACGATCAAACATGTTTCTGCTATTCAAGAAAACGTTGAAACTTAAGAGGATGTGACATATATTAAGGTTTATGAACAGAAAATAAGGAATTAGGAGGTACAACACATACTTGAAGAATCCTGCCCTCTGGTGCTTCTAGCGGCCACAGCTAAAGGAGAACTAGCAAAAGACTGGGGTGAGGAGTTATCATTATTTTTAGGTAAAAGCTCAGCAGGCAACTTATTAGTTACCATTCTGATTGAAGAGAGAGCTAGCTGTCCATTTCCCCTGGTCTGTCCACTTTCACTAGGCATAATTTGACTGCCAAAAAATGGCAATGAAGGTAGAACCATGCATCTTTCAAGGCCAATTTTGTGACCTACATCTACAGATTCCATACCTATGTCTTTCACATCTCCAAGACCTAAATCCCTGTTGGCCTGCCCTAAATAATGGTTTTGGTCACCAGCAGCTGGCCTTTGGAAAGCATATGATGGTCCCAAACGTAAACCAGATCTAGAATCTAACAGAGCTTCATGTTTGCCGGTATGTGCTAAATCAGATTCGATTTCACTGTCATTCTGAAAACCAGAAAAGGCACTATTCATGTCTGAACCAGGGTTTGTGAAACTTCTGCTACCCAGTTGATTGTGATAGGTATTGATTGGAGGAAGAAATACCCTCTCAGAAGTATCAGTCGTGTTGATTTTTGGTAGTACAGCACTGGATTTTGACTCTCTGTTACTTCCAGAACCAATGTTTAAACTTTCATCAAGTTTTCCTATAGCAAACAATGACTCTGCACCATCTTGATTTGGATTAAATGGAGTCATTCCCAAATTCATATCTAGTGGAGGCTGACCAATATTACCTCTCATTGCTATTCCGTTAGGGTTGATCATTTGTGGCCTGCTGGACGAACCATAACTTGGTGTCAAACATTTTCCACCACTATCAGGCTTATCAAACTTATTTAGATTGAAGGCAGCACTCATCGCATCATTAGGGATTGTTAGATTATCACGCCTAGTAGATTGATATGGCCACCCTACATATCCTTCTGGACATGGAAAACGAGAATCTTGTCTGCATGGAACGGAATTATGTTGTCCTTTGTGCGAGTAATTATGGTCCATCTGCAAATTCTGATTACTTTTGAAACGAGAGGAATCAATCATTGAATTACCTCCAGCTGGTTCCCTGCTATAATATTGAGATGTTTCATTCAAATTCCGGTGGGTAAAACGAGACACTGAAACGTAAGGTATAGTGGGGATTGTATCATTATGGTAACAATCACCAGCAATCATGTCACGGTTAGCAGAATCAGTGTTCGTAAAACTGAATTCAAGTTCTTCGCTCCTTTTCATCATGGAAGCAGAAAAAAATGGCATATTCACATTCTTTCACTCTGTCAAACATGGATAACCCTGCCATAGAAAGTAAAGTCGCCTCCAAGAAATCAAATCTCGTACAAGTTGAGGATAACCAAAAGTTAAAGTCCATAGATTGCTAGCGATTCTAGTAAACATGTTATTGGCAAAATGCACAAAAAAAAAAACATAAAATTAGCACAGCATTCACATAAGCCCATCGAAACACTTGCATTCACACACTCCACACTCGTCAAGGACAGGTAGAAGCAAGCAGATATGCTAGGCAGTACAAAGAAACACGAAGAATGTAAGCTTCAGATTGAAAAACAACTGAAAAGCTCAGTGCATAGCAAGTAAATATCGTAAATTTCCGCAGAAAAAAGTGTTAGTAGTTTCCCCTAAATTTTCATCCATCCCTAATCCGCAAACACAACAGAGTAAAGTCGAATTTGACATTGCAAAGCGCAATATTTAAAGAAGATAATTTTGTGGAATTTTGAAAAGAGTATAAAGAAAAATGAATGAAAAATGGTAGGGTTAGGAAGAGAAGGCATACCGGTTGGGGTTGGGGTTGGGGTTGGGGTTGGGGGTTGCTGTGAAGAGAGGAATTGACCCTAACTGTGTAGGGTTGTAAGTGAGGGGTGGGAGACATTTTAAAGGGTTCGGTGTGGGGTCTACCTCTCTCTACTCGTCGCGCCACGTTTACTACCCTTTCCTGCATCAATTGCCACTGCATCATCTCTCTCCCATTTTTTTTTCTTTTTTAAATATTCTTTCAATAAATTACCAATAATATATAACTTTTTTTAAATTCAACTATATATATACACAAAAATTTTATAAAATATACCAAAATATTTTTATATACTTATCACATAGTAGCATTTATTATATTCATACATTAACATGTCATCTACAAATATTTATTTATTTATAATTTAATATAACTCATTTTATGTTATTTAATATCTAAAAGTCTTTTTATTCATTATTTCTAACACAAATTTTGAACAGCCGTATAAATTAAACACAAATTTATTAAATGTAACTTCGAATTAATCTAATAAAATGTTATATTAAATACTAATGATATATAGCGCTATTTTTAATATTAATGATTATTTAAAGTATAATAATTTATGTTCAAATTTAAATTTAAAATTTTTATGATTAAATTCGCATGATCTTAAATTCGCATCTTAATAAATTAATATTATTTTAAATAAATTAAAATCTTCGCATATTACCAGAAATATACCATTATCATGATATAAAGTGAGAGTTTATACAAAAATTAAATCGATAAGTTCTGTATAAATAATATTAAGTCGTGTTAAATTATTTGAATACCAATTCGATATAATTTCTTTTAAAAATTTTGATATTATTTTGTAATCAAAATTAAAATTATACAATGATAAAAGATCTGCATTTGGTGTTGTTATATATTATTTCAGATAAATTGTAATTTTAATTAAAAATGATACTAAAAATAATTTACAAATTATATATAAATTTTGTCCAAATTATTTTAGAATTTTTTTTTTTAATAACACAATGTTTTATATCCTTTACTGGTGTTACTTGAGTTACGGTTCTTGAATTAAATACAGATTTTGGTTAAATCTTATACATTAAAAGGACGTTCAGATAATTAAATAAATTTTAAGGAGGAGTGAAATAAATCATTTATGAACATAAAATGCTTTTATACTTTCATAGAAACATTAAAAAAGTATTTTTTTAAAGGATATAAGGTATTTATTTTGTTTTCTTTCAAAATAATTTTTTAAAAGTAGTTAAAACCTTAAAATAGCAAAAAAACAAAAACAAAAACAAAAATATTAAGACTCCATACATAAAATTTTAAATATATACTTATAAAAAATTTAAAAATAAACAGATATTATTTTATAAAATAAAAAAAATTATACTTTTCAATTTTAAAAATAAGTAAAGAATGTTTAAAAATATAAATTTATTTTAACTTGTGAGAAATTTTAGTTTATATTATTATTTAATTCTTTACTTCAACGAATACTTCCTAAGAAGCTTATCTAAATTAAGCTTAAGTCAAATTTGAACTAGTATGTTATTAAATTAAAACTATTTGGTATGACTATTTTTTAAATTTGAAAATATTCACAAGTTATAAAAATATATATTTGATTATTGATAATAAATATTATATTATATCAATGAATTAAAATTAAAGAGATAAATTTTTAAAAATTATGAAAAATTTAAATTTCAAGTTAAGGTTGAATTGAAAAAATGAATGCAAAGGAAGTCATACAATATAATGAAAAGAGAAAACATCTCTTAAAAAAGCTTTTATTTAAAGTAGCTCAAAAATTTACTCTCATTGGTTGAAGAGAGTTGTACAGAGATATATATGTGTAAATGTGCACACATGTGTGCATAGATAAGTACTTTTAGTAAATAGAAAATGTAATGACGAATTAACTATTAATCTAAAATTAGTATAAAATATTTGAACTAAAATTTATAGCAAATAAATTCTCAATTTGTTTTACCAATTTATACAATCAATAATATGTCATATACTTATTGTATTTTTATTAATTATTAAATTAAATTTTAGAATAGAAAATTAATTAGAAAAATCATAAAACTAAAAAGACCATTTATAAATAATTAAAACATAAAAAATCAAAATTAATTATAACTTAAAGTATATAAATACCAAATGAAATTAAGCCTAAAAAAATGTTATATATCGTCGGACTTATAACTTAGAAAAGTACTACTTGACCTTTACCTCTATGATATATAGTGCTACTTTTAATTTAAATAAAATATCTCGTTTCATTTGTATACTAAATCTATTTTTATATATTAGAAATGAGTTTTTAATTTTTTTTATTTTTAGAAAATGCTGTTAAGAATTATCTTTTAAAAAAGGTATTTTAAGATTTTTGTTATTACGTCATATGTTTTTTTCAGTATATTATTGTTTTAATATTATTTTTATAATTTAAATATGTTTATCTCTTTTAGTTGGTCCCATTTAATGTAATAAAATAGTTAATATTTAACTTATAATTTTTTAAAACTATAAAATAATAATATAATATACTTTAAATTTTTATTTAAAATTTATTTGAATTTAAAAATAGTCATACAAATCAGGAAAAAAATCGCTAATATTACGTAACTAAAATGCAGATTAAACAAATTAAATTTGGATCCAAAGTCGATCAACAATCACATTTTTATAAACAAGATGAAGAGAAACAAACAATATGAGAAGAGAATATGACTACCAAGCTAAGTTATTTTGAATTTTTTTGTAAACAGTCCATTATCCAGGATTCAGGAAGCAAAGAGAAAAAAGAAAATGACAGACGATATGATTTAATAAGGAGAGAGAGAGAGAGAGAGGGAGATGAATGTTGATATCGGTATATATGAATAGGATTGAATTATTTATACTTCTAGCTGCTGCTTTTATTCAGAGACAATTTTGGGAATATACCAATCGGCTCAAGCATCATCCAAATTCAAACTAATGAACCTCTACACAAGCAAAAATGGAATACATCTTTTTACGTTGACAATTACTAAGCCTGCATGTTTACTCTAACATAGAAAAGATCCAAAAAACCCCAAGAAAGCTGGCACAAGCTTTAAACATGGTGGCCCTTTTTCTTTTGCTGGAGGATCCATGAGATTTGCAGTCACACGCAAATGGGAACCTGGGTAAGACCCAAATTGGAGAAATCATAGTGCTCTCAACAAGAGGCACTCTAAATCGCAAACATTTATCTTTAACAGAAAAAACTCCCAATTCAGATACCATACCGTTTGCAGAGTGACCAATGAAGTATATGCGATCGGCTTCTAACATTTGTGGACATTCTTTAAATGCAACAGATTCACAATTCAAATCACTCACAAACAAAGCTTGGTCTCCCAACCCGTTCACATTCACCACCTCACTGTTTTCTTGTACCTTGAAAACATCAAATCCAATGGTCGGGCCTTGAATCCTTGAACGCTCATAATACCTCTTCAGAACCAGAAGACTTTTGTTAGACTCCACCAAATACATGTCCACATGATCTGACAGAGCCACACTTGCACTTGGACATGTTATGCTACCCACTTTAAGGAGCACACGTGATTCTGATTCATCAACTCTGAACGTGTCGATCTTGATACCATCTTGGGTAATTGCATAAAGCTTGTCATTGTGAAATGTGAGATTACGATACTGGTCATCACCCGAATACCCTTTCCAATCTCTGTCGCCAATCTTGCACCACACCAAGTCCCCACAGAAAGTGGCGGCTGCAACAGTGACAGGATTTAAACTCTCACAGGTTGAAATTGCGAAAACCAAAGGGAAATCGCTAACAATGGGTTTGTCTCTCTTTGGCTTGAGAAAATCGGGCATTGTGGTCTGAGGAGGAAGTTCGATTCGAAACTTAGAGAAAAGATTGAGAATGAAGACTTTGACAGGGGATCGAATAACGAGCCAACCCTTGAAGGATCCCGCAATGAAGGAACCACCAGAGGGCTTGAAGGGTTTCAAAATCTTGTAGGTTTTGCGATGCGTGGAGCTGAAGATTTTAAACAGCGAAGAGGTGTCGTCGTTGGTAATAAGCCAGGGGGTATCTGGGACATGAAGCTTGGCTTTGTTAGAGGTTGAAGAATGCCACGCCTTGCACACTTTGCTAAACCCAACTTGATCTGGAATTGCCAACTGCTTGTAAAACATCTCTACTATATCTTTTGGCATTTGTGACCAGTCTCGCTTCTTCTTCATCGCTTTCCCCTCCATCTCCATCCTTATCGCAGGTATCAAGAACGGTGTTTTATCAAATCAGAATGAATAATCTTTTCCAAACCACTCCAGGTTTCTTTATTCAACTGTCATATTAAGACAAATTATATTTATATGAAAAAATAACTCTACAATTTGCCATATAGGCTCCCTCTTTTTCTTCAGAGGTACTGTTACGTGTAAGTATTGTTTAAAAAAATACTTAATTATTAATATATTATCTAACTAATAAATTATTCTATTGATTTGAAATACTTTTATGTTCTTATTTAACATTTCTTGAAGAATGCTAATTACCAATGTCCTTTTCAACCGCCTTAATTTGGGTAAATAAAGTGGTCTTGGGATTAAAGGACTTCTCAAATGAAAATCATTATATAATAATAACTTTTAAAATAAATAATAAGGATAATAACATCTTTAGATGGTAATTAATTATTTTAGCTTTTATGTTACTATATTAGGCTTTCCTGCTCCTCTTTCACTCTCTAATTTTTCTTTTTAAAAGGGTACTGTACCCAAAGAGTATTATTTACAAATTTTGTATCTGTGACAATGCGACACACATATCAATTAATTTTTTTAATTTAATATTTTAATTATCATCTGTCAAAAATAATATAGTTTTTATTACTAAAATTTTCATATATTTTTTTTGGTTTAAATTTTATGAAATTATTACTTCCACTAACTTATAAAATTATAAATTATTACATAAAAAAGTAAATTTGTTTTAACGATAATACAATTTTAAAATAAGTTACAAATAATACTTAACGAATATTACAAGAATGTATATATAAAGATAATACAATGTGTATATAGCGATTTAAACAGAATAAGTTTTCTTACAATTCATTCAAGATTAATGTAGTTTCAATTGATGTCAACTTTCTTTATACAACAAAAATAATCTACTTTTTTTTATTTTAAAATTGAATTGGAAAGTAAATTAATGTAACATGTATTTTAAAGGAATTTATTATTTGTAGAGCTGGCAAATAGTTGGGTTGATCCGTTTGAATCTAATAAATTTTTTAAAAAATAGATTTTAAATTTTATGCCTGAATTAACATTGAAATTTTCTTTGACTCGTCGAATCTTTTCTTTTAATTGAGTTCAAGTTGAGTTTGAGCCTTTAAATAAAAACAATATTTTTTTTTTCACTCGACCAACATCCAAAAATTTAAACTGACTTAATGTGAATCGAATAATCTATTTTGCAAACTGAATAATTAAGTTTTTTATATCCTTCTTCTTCATACTCTGTTAATTTAAATCTAATTAATTATCGGATGTAATTCAATCTATTATCACACTGATAATTAATTAGACAATTTAAGTACAGTTATTTTTAATGTTATTATTCAATTTATCAATTAATTTGTAAAATAAAGTTCACATTTAAAATTGTGGTAAGTTATTAAGGTGAAATTTTAATAGCATTAGTCAGCCAAAAAATTAGCCAAAAATTTAAGAAAATACATTTAACTTTTCTCCTAATTGATTTTCTGTTCTTCGATGGGAGGGTTTGAATCACACAGCAAAAGTACGTAGCATTATCAGCCGAGTTCCTAAATATTGGATCGGTGGAATATATCAACTTAATCAACTCCAATCATATTTGAATACACATGTACGTCCAAGCAAAAACACAACATAATTTACAGCAAGTTGTTCCTTCTTAAAGCATACAAAGTCTCATAATATCCCTAGTATAGGTTTATCTCAACCAAATTAAAGCGAAGAACTATAGGTTTTTGGGGCCAAACACACCCTGAAGTACACACTACACACATTAAAATATTCACACATATAGGGAAATGGATGTGCAATCATGCTGAAGCTGCATAAGGATTATTAGGAGGATATTTGTGGAACGAGAGAGGTTCAAAATTAGTTATGGGTCTAGGAGGAGATCTTCTTCCCGGCGAGGGCCCAGGAGAATAGCCAGGAGGTGGCGGTGGTGAACGTCGTGGGTGTCTTGGTGGCCTATAAGAGATTTTCCGAATCGGTACCCCTTCAGGAGGTGGTAGTGAAGCTACACAGCCAGCTCCTCCAATACCTGCTGTCATAAAACTATATACATAACAACGGCTTTTGCTCCAACTCTCTGCTAATAGTTAACCATTGTTGATACAAGTGACACGCCATATAAATTATGAAAAATTTTATAAGAGTTATTTTTCAAAGAAAATATTAACTTGAGATTATTACGAAATCAATAAATTATTGGTAAGTATAGGAAGTAGTGTATCAATGAGTAACTCAAGGGTGCAAAAACGCACACAATCACATGCAGAATCGTAGTTATTACCCGCGGGTGACAGTGTAAGCATGCATCTAGCTTCCGTGGGAGTAGAAGCAAACAGCAATGGCTGGAAAGCGAAGAGAGAAAGTAGGAGGAGGTGGAGAGTCTTCATATTGCCCTAACTCAGTAGATTGCAGAGATTAATGCCACGAGATTCCTCTGACGAATATTAACACTTATATATACATACATTGTGGCAAGCATGAATATATGGTTGTATGGAAGTAGGTGATGGGTCCAAATCACATACCCGGAAAAGAATCCATTCCCATTTGCTGCTTCTTTTAGCATCAGACAAAACTTTGAACCAAATTTGCTAGTCATTTGAAAAATCTAATCTTATCTCCTACTTATTAGGTTAGTTAGAAATACGAAATTATAAGGAGGTATTTGGTATATTCACATGTATAAATCTCTCCACATTCATCCAAGATGTCTGGACATACGTACTGAATTTATAATAAATATAATTTTTCTAATAAATTTTAATTATTAGTTTTATTAAAATTTGTAAAAATATGAATTAGACTAATTAAATTATATTGGTCCTACTCGATTGGAACAGAATTACTTTTAGTGGAAGATACAAAAAATTGTAAATGAAAGTCACAAAATCTTTTATCATTTTTAATGATTTCCAGCCAATAAAAAAAGTATTTTAAAAAATTTATTCCAAACAAGATGCTAACACACGTGCATGGTTATTACATTAATAATAACGAAAATGGTAACACATACATAACCTTTGTCGTCTTTTTTTCTATTTGGATTTCGATGATAAACATAAATTATGTAAAAAGAAGAACAAAAACATAGTTAATTTAAATATATGTAATCAATTAAGAAGCAGGTAGCAATGCAACAATTAATCACAAAGTCACCTATAACTCATACCTAAACCAATATATGTAAACAAACAAGTCACACCTCATCTATTTGGCTGTCTAAACCTTTCAGGCAATAAAAGGAATAGGAACATTTTATAAGACCTTTCTTAAAAGTGGTTGTGCCATTTTTAATCAACAGAATATTTCGATATATACGTCATTTAAGTGTCTGTTTATACTAAATTCTCGTTTGCTCTCATTCACCTCACTAAGATTTGCATATACTATCTCAATACAACTTACTTAAATATTCCCAATACAAGAACTATCCTATATGTATACAATAGTTGAAGTATACCTCCATATATTTTCTGATGACGCATCCAATTAAACGTTGGCGTGAATACTTTGATACCCTAATCAAATCATATCTTTCTCCATAGGCTGCATAATTTCAAAACCAAAACAAATAAAATAAAATATATTATCATCATAATTATTCTTAATATCATTCTTCAAGTTAAAAGACTAGTTATGTATCATTTAGGATGATGACATCAGAGTTTTGATTATTATTTTTATACTTGTTAAATAATAATTTTAATTCGCACCTGTGAAGTACGTAAATCTCCATATTTGTATTCATTAGTTGCAATTTTTTAATTGATTTTTAAAAAATTATGAACTAATAAAGCATAAATATTATTATAAAAATTAAAGATTATTTAAAAAATACAAAAATACAAATAATATTATTAAACTAAAGTCTAATAAAAATATTAAATTATATATGAGACTATAACAAATTTTTTATTTAAAATTTTAATTTTAATATATATACACGCTCTTATGAGATGCAAGTAAATATATTAGTGTCTATACCTGTACTTATATCCATCAAATTTTGTAAATACTTTTTCGTATTGGAACTCTATTAAGTAAGTATTTACTTTTTTGTTATGTGAATTTTTTACAAGTATTTAACTTTATTAGACCATTATCACCATATTAATTTTTTTAATAATAGCGACCCAAATTTTAACTTACAAATTATATAAACCTTGTTTTACTTTCAGTTTTTTTAACGTGTATCTAAAAGAATATAATAAATAATAAAAGTTTATTAAATTTTATATTTTTATTAAAAAAAACATATATAATTTTTTTTATCATGTTTCATTAAGCACCATTAACTTTGCCATTACTAACCCACGATTACTCGATTCCATATTTCTTCCATTCTTTAATATCTATTTAAGCAATTGTATGTCACTACGAAAGCACCATCCCTCCAAAATGGCATACAATATAATATATGTGGGTATGGATTGATAGAGAAGGTTCACATAACAACAAAACTTAGTTATAATTTTATAGATATTATTAATGCTATTTTTTTAATTAAACTTTACATTACTGTCATCTTTATTTCGATTGTTTAAATAATAATATCTATTAAGATAGAATATTAATTTTAATTATAAAAAAATACTAATAATACCTATCGACCTAAGGTATGTCCATGACATAATCCAGAATCTAAGATGGATTTTGTTTGGTGTAACATGGCTTTCCTTTCCTACTTATTTTATTTTCAACAACGAACTTGAATTAAAGCTTGTTTATTTTTTCATCATAACAAGAGAATTTTTGTTCTTTGACATAATTACCTTCAAATTTATCTTATGGTTTAAAGTTTTTATTTGTCCTTTAATTTTATAATAAAAATATATATTAAATAAAGATTATTATGGAAATTGATTTTGACATATATTTTAGTTATATTTAACAGTTTAAAATTGATTATATTAAAATTATTTTGACTCTATTCTAAAACAAATAGACCTTTAACCGCTACAAATAAAATCAATGTTGTTAAGAATTGATTTCAATAATGAAATATTTACTCAAACAAATTTATCATTTTTTAAATTATAACAATAGAACGAATCTTGTTATTTGATACAAATGATAGGTCATTAAGTTTAAGAAATTCAAATTCATCCGATGAGACTTCTACTTACAATACAAATTGAAAGTTATTCATATTGGCAGATAATAAATTCCTTTCATAACTTTTGATATAGTGAAAATACAAAAACTGTAAATGGAGTAAGTGCCTTTGATTTGTTTCAAATATCTTATTTGTTGTTTTTAATTTAATCTCTTCATGTTCTTGTTTTTGGAGGTCAAGAAAAGGGCCAAGGCCCAACAGAAAAAAAAAGTAGTTGAGTGTTTACACCAATTATTGTTCAGTAGTGTAAGATGTTTGGTTCATAATATAACGCTTTGATTGGCTTCTTTGATCAGACCCTCCTTAATTGCTTATGCAGTTTGATTTAGTGTCTAAAGAACGATATCTTCTGTAGTGCATAATAATGAGGAATTGGCGCATGTAAGAAATAATGTCAAAGCAAGTTTAAATGTGCAATTATCATTAGTGGACATCACACAATAGCAATACCCACAAATTACACTTCTCGTTTGTTGAATTTGCCCATCTCATTAATTAAATGTGAAACACAAAAGCTAATGCCCTTTTCGATCATCACTTTTATTTGAAGTCAATCGGTTTTTCCAAAGTATTTCTTATTTTCACCTCTTCAAAATAATATTTTTAAATTTTTACTTTTTATTAATACATTTGCGTTCAATTCTCATTTTAATTTTTATTTTTAATAGAATTTATTCAATATTAAAAATATATTACTTGTATTATCTATAATGCTTTACTGCCAAAGATGGAGGGCCATATCATCCATCCAATTGTTCCTTGGCCACCAAAGAGTTCCTCTGGTTAAGTCATATGGCACACTAATTAGAGTGTGTGAACCACCACAGATTTTTGTTCTTTCTGCGAATACCACTTTTACCATTCTCCATTGATGCTTAAAATTCATTCACACTGAGACCCACTAATTGTCCTGAAATCTTAAACTTGTCAAATAATTTCACTTCCATACGTGGGTGCGTGACGTTTGTGACAATCGCATAATGCTTCCCTAAAATATCTCAGCTATTTCTTTTGTGGGTGCTGCGCAGCCATTCTTATTCCTATAATTTAAAGAAAAATGTTAAATTCTTATTTCATCTTACAAATCCTTTTACTCGTGTAGAAATACATGTGCTGCAATATATTAATAAAATTCTATTTTTTAAATTTTTTCTTTTTAGAAGACTTGTATTATTTAATAAAAAATATTTATCACCTTAAAAATAAAAATTGTAATAAATGTTATAAATTATTATTTTTTGATATTTAAATTCAGTTCTAAGAATTAAAGTTAACAAAATTGATATTGATTTTAGTAGAAAGAACTTTTCCTCTTTTTAAAAAATATGTATTATTTTTGTATAAGTAGAAGGATTTGTAGTCTCATACAGCTTAACTGTTGAAGATTAAGACTTGCCTAATTTAAAATGTCAACTGAAGCTGTGTGTGTGAGTGCGCCACTGTTGATTGAGTGCAGCACACTATTGCAAGCTGCATAGGAAATTTGATGAGCAAATGGTTGAGATTATGTCCCATTACCAATCTCCAGCCACCAATTGATCCTTCTGTCTCCTCCCAAATGGACATTCAATTGAGTTGAGAATCTACTCACACTTAAACCAATGCACCTATTGAAAGTTTTCCATAATGAAAGCATTCCCACCTTTGACTCATACCACAAACCGCAATGTCAAAACACCTTGCTCTTCTCATTCTCAACGCCCCAAATGGGTGGAAGATCTTTTAGCTAACAAGTGTTTACATTGCAGCCAATAATACAGCATGGTTTTCTTAGAAATGTTCTTCTTCCTTTTACTTGCAACATTTGGTTACTCGATCTCCCTTCCAAGGCACCACCATCCTCACCCTTCTCATTCTTTACTCACGGATAAAGCTGCTCTTTTGGAATTCAAAAAAACAATCATATCAGACCCTCATTCCTCACTTGCTAACTGGGACGAAGCTGTTCATGTGTGCAACTTCACTGGTGTTGAATGTGACAAATTCCATCACCGTGTTATAGGACTAATCTTGTACGATAAAGGTCTAGTAGGGCTCCTTTCACCTGTTCTTTCCAATCTTACTGGATTGCACACCCTTGAGATTGTTCACAGTCTCTTATTTGGCATTATTCCGCCTGAATTTTCCTCACTCAGACGCATTCATAGTATCATTCTTGAGGGGAACAATCTGCATGGTCCAATACCACAGTCATTTTCCCAGCTTTCCAAGCTTTACATTCTAGTTATTAAAGAAAATAACATAACAGGTTCACTTCCTCCATCTCTCTTTTCCAATTGCACTCAACTAGACGTTGTGGACTTCTCCAGCAACTCCCTAAGTGGTCAAATCCCACAAGAGATTGGAAACTGCCCAGGCTTGTGGAGTCTCAGTTTGTACAGTAATCAATTTACTGGACACCTTCCTCTCTCTTTGAAGAATCTATCACTTCAAAATTTAGATGTGGAGTACAATTATCTATCTGGTGAATTGCCTACGAAGTTTGTAAGCAGTTGGCCAAATCTCCTTTACCTTCATTTATCATACAACAATATGGTAAGTCATGATAGCAACACCAATCTTGATCCATTTTTCACGGCACTTAAAAACAACAGTGCTCTAGAGGAGCTTGAATTGGCAGGAATGGGCCTTGGGGGAAGGTTCTCCAACACTGTTGCCACCCAACTCACTAGTCTAAAATATCTACTCATGCAGGAAAACCAAATTTTTGGATCAATTCCTCACAGCTTAGCAAACCTTTCAAGGCTTTTGATCCTGAATTTAACATCCAATCTTCTAAATGGAACCCTGTCCTCTGAGATCTGCAGATTACCAAACTTGGAACAGCTTTTCTTATCACATAACCTTTTCAAAACTTCAATTCCAGAAGCATTAGGCAAGTGTCTTAATCTGGGTCTACTTGATCTCTCACACAATCAATTTTCAGGTAGGATTCCAGAAAGTTTGGGAAATTTGGTTCGACTGAATTATTTGTTTCTCAACAATAACCTTCTCTCAGGAACAATACCTCCTACATTGGGACGGTGTACTAATCTGTACAAGCTTGACTTGTCCTATAATAGATTAACAGGAAGCATCCCACTAGAACTCACAGGCTTGCATGAGATCAGAATTTTCATAAATGTCTCTCATAACCATCTTGAAGGTCCCCTGCCAATTGAGCTCAGCAAATTGGAAAAGGTTCAGGAAATGGATCTGTCATCTAATTACCTCACTGGAAGTATCTTCCCACAGATAGCAGGATGCATTGCTGTTTCAATGATAAATTTTTCAAACAATTTTCTTCAAGGTGAGCTCCTACAGTCCCTAGGTGATCTCAAGAACCTCGTATCTTTTGATGTTTCAATAAATCAATTATCTGGAAGGATACCTGCAACACTTGGTAAAATTGACACACTCACTTTTCTCAATTTATCATTTAACAACCTGGAAGGAAAGGTTCCATCTGGTGGTATCTTTAATTCAGTGTCATATTTGTCATTCTTAGGAAATCCACAACTTTGTGGGACAATTCCAGGCATATCATTGTGCTCTCAAAGGAGAAGATGGTTACACACTCGTTTGTCCTTGATTATATTTATTTTGGTCATCTTCATATCAACATTCTTGTCAATAATTTGCTGTGTAGTTGGATGCAAGCGTCTTAAACTAATCATCTCCTCTCGAAGGACAGAGGCATACAAAAGAGCAGCTAGACCTGAACTGATAAGTAACTTCCCAAGAATCACATATAAGGAACTCTCAGATGCCACCGAAGGATTTGACAATCAGAGACTTATTGGATCAGGTAGTTATGGACGTGTCTATAGGGGAGTTCTTATGGACGGGACACCAATAGCAATCAAGGTGTTGCATTTGCAATCTGGAAATTCTACCAAGAGTTTTAACAGAGAATGCCAAGTTTTGAAGAGAATTAGACACAGAAATCTGATAAGAATTATCACAGCATGTAGCCTACCTGATTTTAAGGCTCTTGTTCTACCTTACATGGCCAATGGGAGCTTGGAGAGCTGCCTCTATCCTTCTTGTGGATCATCAGACTTGAGTATTATCCAGAGGGTGAATATTTGCAGTGATATAGCCGAAGGGATGGCCTATTTGCATCATCATTCTCCAGTCAGAGTCATACACTGTGATCTCAAACCAAGCAATGTTCTCCTCAATGATGACATGACCGCTCTAGTTTCTGATTTTGGGATTTCGAGGCTAACTATGAGTGTTGGGGGAGGAAATGGTGGGGCCATTGATAACATGGGGAACTCTACTGTAAACTTGTTGTGTGGATCCATTGGATACATTGCACCAGGTAATGTTTTAGATATTGCCTCCACAGTCTTTATCATGCAAAATTACTCAAAAATGGAAACTGTTTGGAGGAACTTAAAAACCAAGCTCGCTTAAACTACCAGGGACCAAGTAATTTATTTAGTTCTTATCAAACTAGTACAACTCCCATACAAGCCAATTCTATCACAATTTGACACCAGCGAAATAAAAAAAAGTGTGTTACATAACTTGTTGATAACTGCATTATCTCATTCATACATATACCAGCAAGATAATACTCTCGTTTATCATGTGTTTGCTGGAAATATTTAAGTAGGTTTCACTAATTTTGGAAAACTTCAATTTTAGTTCAAATAAGAATTCATCAGTACTTGTTCCGTACTTTTTCATGCAGAATATGGATTTGGATCAAATACATCTACCAAAGGAGATGTATATAGCTTTGGCATTCTAGTTCTTGAGATGGTGACTAGAAGAAGACCAACAGATGATATGTTTGTTGGTGGGTTAAGTCTGCACAGATGGATAAAGAGTCACTTTCATGGAAGGGTAGAAAAAGTGGTAGATCCTGCTTTGGTGACAGCTTCAAGAGATCAATCCCAAGAGGTTAAAAAGATGTGGGAAGTTGCTATTGCGGAGTTAATTGAGTTGGGAATTCTTTGCACACAGGAATCACCTTCGACAAGACCAACCATGCTTGATGCAGCAGATGATTTAGATCGTCTCAAGAGATACCTTAATGGGGACACAACTGGAACTTTTGCCTCATCTCTTGGAATTTCATCTTCCACTATAGGTGATGATTATTGATTAACGGTTTTCTCTTCTTTCAGCCGATAATGGGCAGTGCCCACTTGTCTTGTATACCTATACTTTGCCCAATGGTAGATCCAACCTATAACCACAGAAGCATAACTTGAAATTTTATATAATATATGATTAGATAACAAGAACTTCCCAGTTCCTATTTATAGACATCTAAACTGCATAGCACGACATGTCTTCTGTTATAAACCTGTAATAAAACACTAAATTACCACATCATAATAATCCGAGTTGGGTTGGGATTATCTTTTAACAACATAAGATAAATAGAACAACGGATGTTCTAATCTCTAAACAATGCATTTTCTAGTTGTGCAGCCTAAGACATTACCGCTTAATAAAATTATGGGGAAACATTTGCTTCTCAATAAACGACACTTAGCAATCAGACAGATGATAAAACATTAACACTGTAATACATACTGAACAAATCTAAACCAAAGCACAAATCTAACCAAAGCCTTCAAGTTTTTTCCATATGATATCAAAGGGAAATACAGAAACAAAGCATTAACCTGGGGTATTTATATTTGGAATTGTAAATGTCATCTCATATTATCAACACACTCGAATTCATCATTTCGCATCCATTATTGGTGTTGCTAATGCTTGCTTGATTCAACCTGACGATTTTTTCTTTTTTTTGGCTCTAGTCTTTTCAACTCATTTCCAATATTGATATCTCTCTCTAGAACGACAAAGAAGCAAAGTTGAAGCGCATAATAGTAAGAATGTTTGTATTGGTTTGCTGATGAATATATGGCTTAGGGAAAGTTCACAATAATATTAGCCAACTGTCACATCATGCCAGCCAAGTCAGTATCATTAGAGACAAGAAAAATGTGAAGTGATAATCATGTAGAAGCAATCACTACTCACTAGTGGATGTGGATTTTATAAGATGCCGGAATTATGCTACAAACATATACACATGTTGCTGTATTATCAACCTCCATCATGATTAATGCAATCGCCCCCACTAAAGCAATCATGCTCCTGTTGCTGAAGTTGCTTTGAACATGATAAGACACGTCACCTTTTCAAAGAGTATTTTAGATTTGAAATGTTATGAGTATTTTACTGCTATAACAGTTTGGAATGTTTAATATTTACTGACGGTCATTAATGTTAATACCTTTATCAGAAAAAAGAAGAAGTAAAAAACCGATTTTTGTGACATGGATTACTTAGAAAACTTAAGGTGAAAAGAAAATGTTTTGTAAACATTGAAACGAAATTATTAAAATTATTTTCATTGATTTTGGAGAAAAATTATTTGCATACAGTATTATAGACAATATTAATTTTTTTAATGTTAAAAAAATCTGCACATGAAATACACTTTTCATGTGCTTTCCACTTACTAATTTGGGACTTCGCAGATACAGGCTTATTATGCATCTCATATAAAGGGAGAGAGCTCTCAGCTCTGGAGAACTTCGCTTCTCCTCAAAACAATCCCATAACAAACATATGTATAAATTTATTTTACATGTAACAAATTATATTACGATCTTCATTTTTAATTGATATAAGTATAAATTAATTCTTATTTGTTAAACTTTTTAGAGAATCTTATTTTAAAAGAAGTTTTTTTTTTCCTGCGTATACATAAACATTATCCATATATAGTCGCTCTCTAAGAAGAAGAAACGAATCCAATGGCCATCCTTTGCTCGCGTGTGATGTTGCTTTCTTTTAATTTTTTTAATGAGGTGTCTGCATATGCTATTGTGCTTTCTTTAAAACTACTTCAACTTAAGAGGAAAGAATCCAAAAACAGAACTATTCCCCAAATCTTTCTCCGTCGGTTAAAGCAAAATAGACGATGGGGAGAACATTTCTTACATGGGTCCTATTTGTTTCATGTATTCAAGCCATTTCAAGTTCAGATTTTCCCAGAAAATGCAGTTCAGAACAGACAGTTGGGGGCTCCTCGAAGAGCAATAATGTGCAAATACGCGAACCCATGGGTAAGAATTCTTTAATTTTTCAAACAAGAACATCATAATGTTTCGTTAAATTGTGGTCCTATTATATTCAACTGTAGAGAAATACAGAATCACAAAGGAGACACTATTGTTGGAGACAAGAGTTGAGGACAAGTACGATTTATCTTATGACTCAAAAATACGGAGAGGAAAAGGAGCTTACGGGGGAGCAAATGTTAATCACCACCCAAGCCACAACTCTGCAGCATCAATATTACCCCGAATCTCAGATGTATCTGTAAGCCTCGTTTTAATGGGGAGTGTTTCCTTCTACTTAACTACTTGTGCTAAGATGTTCTAGTACTCTAAATTTACTCTGATATTGTAAAACACAATAACGATTATGATTATGATGCATTTTAAATGAATTATTATATAAACATCGTTACTTATTCACTCCATAAGATCAACTTTGTTATAGTATAATATTGGTTTTGTTAAATCCCCTTGTCAGGAATTTCGTATGAAGGTGATTAATGGATCTTAAAATTTTGCCAATCAAACGTTTCCACCACACATTAGAGAGGCAAATCATTGATAAAGTTATTTAAAGAGCTGTATCAGTTAAAGCTTTCCACAGCAAACTCTGTGTTGCAAATTATTATTATAGCCAAAATGAATGTTGAAGATAAGCAATCATGTTAGGAGAATAGGACGGGAGCATGTTGATGATAGAACAAAGAAAATTCTATATAGGGTTTCAAATTTTATAATATCATTATTCATTATTCATGACAATATAGAGAAAAAAACACCAAGCATCCTCAAAGCAGTCAAATATGGGATGTTGGAAGGGAGACAGCTTGCGCTGACTCACAAATCTCGTCCAAATGTGAGATGAAATTCATAATACATTTGTTTCAAATGTCCATTTAAGTATACAGATTATAATACTTAGTCAAGGACTCAAGGCATGGACTATCATCAGAATTGTATAACCGGAAACAAGTCCCTAATTTACATATTTATCGGCTCATGAAAAAGGTGTCTTAAAGAAACACTAGAGAAAACACCACCTTAGAATCACTGTGGCATTCCAAAAGGCAGCTAGCCATGATCATAAACGGGCGAGAAGTTCCTAGGCATATTCAACCCCTCAAATGTCATAAAACAATTCTTGAAATACTTTCATCTGCTCTGGCGGCAAAGCGATTGCCACTGATAAGCTCCCATCATTTGTTGAGCTTGGAATAATGAAAGATAGCCCCTCGTATGCAATCCCACCAGGTCCCATGAATATGGGTCTTCCCCAACCAAAGTCAGCATCATGGATTGGGAGCCTTACCCAGCTAGTGATACCAAGGTTTGGACACCTAAAAGTATGTGCTCCGCGAACAAGAGCTTTTAGATCAGGCTGTAGCTCTAGATAGTCAAGAGCCGATCTCAAATATTCATTGTCCATTCGCAACAATGCATTGTGGATTCTGCTTGCAGCATACCATGTTGGTTTTGACATGAGATCACCTGCCACTGCTATTGGTGTGGTTGTAAAGATCACGTTGCCAAAGTAACCTGGGGGGAGGGGAGGTTGCAGCCTTGATCTTCCATCAGTTGCAATGTACAATTTGGTTTCTTGGTCATCAGGAAGTGCTCTTGCCTTGCATACACTTCTCCATACATGACCAGCTAACATCTCGTAAGAGCTATAGGCGACTGTGTTTCCATCTTCTCTGGACTTTCCCTTAATGATGTTGAGTTGGTCACGAGTCAACTGGAAAATAGAGACAGCCACACTCTCAGAGCCTGGTTTTGGAGGTTGCATGGGAGTCTTCATGGCTGGTGGGGGCTTGTATTCAATGTGTTCAAAGACAGGCTGAGGTGGATCCCGGGCACGGAGTAGTGTCCTGTCAATGAATGGTGGGATGGAAATATCCAAGCCACGCGCCACATCTGACCATGCATTGATAAAGTGAAGACCAGATGCTCCATCTGCTACATGGTGTTGCATACCAACACCTAATGAGGCCCCTCCACATTTGAAATATGTTACCTGTAATTAGTTATAAGTTCAGAAATCGATGAGTGAGTTGGTTCCTAATCAATTTTTAAACCATTACTTATAACTTTGCATTTTATTCACTTCAAAGATATAACAGTATTCATAAAATTATTGAGGGCGGTCGTTCAGCTGCAAACTGCTACTTTCAAACCGAAAAAATTAATTACTACGACTAATATTAGTGGTTGAACGTTCTCAATTAATGAATCATATTCAAACTCTTCTAAAGAAACAGCGCAATTAAAGAAAGTGAACTCGTCCCCGACATCCTGTTTCACATGTGCCTCCCTATGTGTTAAGGGTGATTTAATTGTTATGTTTATTGTGCTTTAAACAATCACACGCACACACAATAAACGTGTGTACACATATACAAAAATAAATAATATTTTTATCTTCTACTTTTTAATAAGTATATCAATTTTTTAATATATATTAAAAAACACACAATAAAATAATGATAAAATTTTATTATAAATTTCATTATTTAATGATAATATATTAAATTTTGTGGACAGCAAAGTTATTAGCACTTCAACTCGAAATTACACGGTAAATTAAATAAATTTTGTCAGTTGATTTGTGTGTTTAGTAATAAAATATAATGTAATATACTTATAATATTGATGTTATAATTTTTTATAAAAAGATATTGTTTATTAATTTTTTGATGCGTAGTGTTATAAAAGTTTTATAAATTGTTATATTAATACTGCTTTTGTTTCTAAAGATTAGGCAGTGGCAGATCAAATAGTCCCGTCTGTGCCCATTAACCATAAAGCTAAAATTAGTTTTTTGTTCTTAAATTGTGGAACGATTCTACAATATAAAATAGAGAGGAGAATTTTGTTTTTTCCTCCTTTTAATACTTTAATCATTACGTATGTTTTATGTGCCATGAAACTCTTTATTTATGTTTTAAACATTAACTTAACGTCATTAGCTTGAAATTTTAAATAATAAAACTCTGCCCAAACGTGCGTCTAAAACAAAAAGGCGAAATGAACAGCTGAACCAACAGAGGAAAGAAAACGCACCTGCAACACCAACAGCGGATACGTTTCGATGCCGGCAGAATAATCAACAGCGGGGATAAGCTGGCGGAGCTGAAGTGTGGGAGCGAAGTCGCCGAAGTCATCGATGGCGGCGGTGGTATCGGCCTCGACGAAGAGCACACCCTGACCATCGCAAAAGATCTCGACACGGCCATCGTCGTCACGGCGGAGACGGGCGGCCATTGGGTAGAAAGGGACGAGGGCCTTGCTGAGAGCGTCCTTCAGAATTTTAGCGTCGAAGAAATTGGAGGCACCGTTTGGCCTGTAGAAGTAGACGCTGGGCGTGTGGAAATTCGGCACCACCAAGTCGACGTTAGAGTTCCACAACGCCCTCCGCGGCGTCTCCTCCGCCGGACGCACCATGGTGGAAACCTTGACGTTGATGATCATCTCTGCTCCGACCACCGCCACTACACACAATTAATAGTATATACATGTATGTACTATAACCTAAATAACATGAACAGATACGGATGACATACGTAACAATGGTATTTAATTTAATTTATTTCACGCAGAATAATTAATTAGGAATTTGAAACCGAAATTGACGAAGTGAGGCAAGAAATTAAGAAGAAAGCTGAAACTGAGAAGAGAAGATTACCGAAAAACTTGGATTGTGAAATGAGTTGAGATGTTAACAGCTTTGAAAGGATTGGGATTTGGTGGGAGGGAAGGCCTAGTGACTAGTGAGGAATGAGTGCAGTGATTTATTTATCCTCTTCTCATGCTTTTTGGAAACTTGAAGAAGAGGTTGGGCCCACTCACCAACTCCCTCCAACTATCCCACCCAATGGGCACTTAATTGGGACTCTGTTTTCTTGTTTAATCAATCAATTTCAAAGAAGAGAGGGTTATATATGGCAATTGGCATGGTGCGGATGTGGTGTATGATTGAATCATCACCGTTCACCTTTCACCGTTCACCGTTCACCCTTCACCCTTCACCCTTCACCCTTCACCCTTCAGAGTTGGTGATAATTATCTTGGAAACAAAGGCATAGAGTTGGGTGGGTCCCACGCTATGTTGTGACAGAGTTGGTGACCGGCGCGTGATAGACGTCAGCCGGTCGCCACCAGTGACGCCGATTAATTATTACATTCATTAATTCTTTTTAAAAAAATTAGGTTTCACCCTTGAGAGACATTGAAAATGAAAATAACTTGAATGATTTTGATTTGAATACGTAAAGTGAGTACTGAGTAGTAAGAGTAAAAAGAGATTGAGGCAGTGGGCAGTGGCATGGGCACCGAATATATGGTTCAAATGGATAATAAGAGTGGACGACTTATCATGCATTAAATGTATCGTAGCCACTTCTGGTGTTGAATATGTCAAATTTCGTCAACCATTTATCATTATCATTTATCTTTCCCGTCAATCTACAACCCCCCCCCCAACAACTATATATAATTTTATTACTAAGAAATTAATTAATATCTATTCTATTTTGTAATATATCCTTTGTAATTTTTATTGCACATAAAAGGAATTCACTTAAAGATAATTTAATTTTGTTATTAACATTAAATTATATTAGTTGATGGTTTAAATTTTATGCTCAATCATGAAAACTTATTTTAAGTAAATTTTTCTCTTTTATTTTTCAAGTTGTATACAACTTTTGATATTTTAAACGTTTATATGTCAACTTATATTTAAAATAGTATTAAACATCATAAAACTTAATATTTTTAAACTTTGAGCTAGTCCATTTAAGCAATTCAAGGAGCTGTTTGGTTTTGACCCTAGAAGAAGCCCATGGTCTTTCTGAGGTTTGGGCTTCAATTCTGGGCTCGTTTAAATGGGTCAAGCTGAATAATCAGAGAAAGGGCTTGGACAAAACAATATGTTTTATTCAGGCAGCAAGTCCATTTTAACCCAAAACATTTCAAATTATGGCCATTGGTGGTGATATAATTGCTATTCACAGTATTTAGTCTTGGAATTACTGTTATCAGCTTTACAAGCTAATTTTGCTATTACATTATCAATTTAAGCACATTTATTTCATGACATAAATCCGTTACGGAGCTTTTGTGAATTGACTTTGAACATTTCCAACCCAATCTATCTTCATTTTTACATTTGTTATATCACTTAGAATTAGAATGTTAACCTTGAACGTGTGAAAGTCAACACGTGTTAGGTGCCACTTCCCTCATATGACTCTTCATCCCAAAATGTAACATTCCACGTCCTATTTGACCCAAAGGATAAGAACGGTGAGTCCACGTCAGCCCCCAATTAAATATTATCCTTTTGCAATTACATTGTTATAAATACTTTTTTCCCCTTCTCCCCTTCCATTTCCAAGGAAACCCAAACCCTCTAATTTAGGGATTAATCCATTCTTTTATCTACTTTGAAACTATTAATCCAAGTTCGATTAGTCATACGTTTGGGAGCTTAGAATGGGTGGTGCTACGGTTATTGGTGGGAACACCATGTCATGGATGCAGTTGAGAGTGGGCAGAGAGAGGAAGCAGAAAAGGGTTCAAAATCACATTTTTTGTTCTTCTTTGACGGATTCTTATAAGACCTTAAGAATTCAACCCGGTGCCTCCCGATCTGAGGTTAAGAAGGCTTTCAGACAGCTTGCTCTTCAGGTTCTTCTTCTTTTTTTAATTATTTGTTATCAATTATCCATTATATAAATTAACATTACTTGTTTAACAATGGCGTTTCATTGTGTTTCAGTATCATCCAGACGTGTGCAGAGGGAGCAAATGCGGGGTACAGTTTCACCAAATCAACGAGGCTTATGATGTGCGTTATCGTTATCCTCTCCTCACTTCTGTTACATTTCTCTGAACTGCATTTAATTTCACTTGCTACACTCTAATCACAACACAAACATTATCTGATTGAAATTTCAATGTTTCTTATGTCCAACGCAGATTGTGATGGCCAATTTGACAGGGGAATCCAATTTAACAGAAATGTACGAGTACGAGGTTTATGATGCAGGGGTCGATGAATCAATGAGGGGAGTGAATGATCCAGATTGGGACTTGTGGGAAGAATGGATGGGATGGGAAGGAGCAGGAATTCGGGATTACACATCTCACATTAATCCTTACATTTGAATTTTTTTATTATGTAAATGTTAATTATTTTAAGTAATTTTTAAGTCATGATCATGTATTGCGTAAAGATGACCCACTTGTCCCCACCAAAATGTGGTTGGTGTTCTGTGTACATAGTTCAAGTGGATCAAAAGTCATTGCCCTCTGCATAATTGAAGTTGAGGAAGTGACTTTCTGTAATAATAATACAATTCAAAAACTTGAAAAGAAGGGAAAAGTTTATTTCATGAACTGTGATCAATACGGCATATCCTAAATTTATTCTTTTCTCCCATGTTTCACTGCTAATAAAGTGTGATTCCTCCCTGCACTAGAAGATGATTTTCCTGATTATGAAGTTGTCTTCAAAACCTTTTTTTTATTTGGAGGCTAGAATTTTTCACGAGAAACCTGTAGTCATAAAAAGCATAGCAACAATACACGCTATCCCATCTATTCTTTCTTTTGGGGTCAAATGGATCTAGTCATTCTATACACTAAACCACAAATGAAGATTTTTTCAGTCCTTTTAAGCATCGTCTTCATTCCACAGTTGACTCCAAAATAAGAAAAAAAATATAGTTGAGTTACGATTTGAGAATAGACTGCAAAATTGATGAACTGGGTAGAAAAGGGCCTTACATGTCCAATGAGATTCCACCAATAATAAGAATAATAATTACTAAGCTAACAAGAGGGAAAAAGATGAAAACTTGTCTCTGCATTTAAGTACAATGGTTCAGACACACAATTCATTTTCCCAACCATTTCCGGTTGTAGCTTTCATCTTTATGAAAAAAATAAAAGTAAAAACTCGCATGAATGAGAACTCTTATTTGTTTATTAACTTAAAAAAAACTACTTTTATTTAGTAACATTTTCAAACATAGATAAATTTGCAAGGTAGAATAGAGGCTAAAAGGTAAAAAGTGTGAATGGATATTGGAGTATTATTAATCCCACTGGCTTATTCTATTATGTTACATATGTCTGCGTCTCTGTATATACAAACATTCTTCAATATTTATCTTCACCGTCATTCGTTTTTCTTTTTTAATATTCTTTTTTTATTTTTTCACCTAAAATAATGTATAAAGTTTAAATTTTAATATATTTTCCGTATAAAAATTTCACACTATTGTATCAACTAATTAGAATACATAATAAATACATTTTACTCTTATCCAAACTCACTTAATATAAATCTCATTAATAATGTGTGAATATTTTATTATATATATATATATATTTAAAAATTATATTCAAAATATAAGTTTATATATAGTTTTATATTTTAAAATATATTATTTTTCATTTTGGTTTACTTATTTTATTTTAAAAATAATTAATTTTAGTTATCTCACTTATATAGCTTTTTAGATTTCATAAAGAAAGTGAAATGCATCAATAATTGAGTTAGTCACGCTATTATTGGTTACGAATTAAAATTCATATATTTTTAAAATATAAAATAAATAAAAAAATTAATTTTATTAAAAAATTAAAATTTAACGTATTTTGAAAAATTAAAAAAATATCTAACTCCAAAAGTATATTATAATTAGATTTATTAATATAATTAAATATTTTTTATGTGTACCCAAGTACACCTAATAAAAAATAAAAAAATAATATTTTAATAAAAATTATAATATTTAATACTATCAGTATGTTGAATCTGGTAATATTATTTATTTTTATTATATATATATATATATATATATATATATATATATATATACGCGTTCTTATTTTCTATTCTTAAAATACATATTTAAAAAATTGTATAACCAATGATATTTACTAGTATTTTTAATAGAATAATAAAATATTTTAAAATTGAAAAATTTATTCTTTGTTTAGGTCACCTGAAATTTATAATGAATATTATTTTGTTTAAGTTTTTTTTGGTAAAATTTTCCTAAATTTAAGATACACGTGCAAGAAAAAATATTATTTAAATAAAATTTTATAAATATAATCAATTTTATTTTCTAATGTGTTAATAGAAGATTAGATAATTATAAAGCGTACTGCTGTAATAATCGAATAAAATATAAAGTCAGTTTTTTTTTTTAACCTTAAATTCACAAAGGTATCATGCAAGAGGGCTATGTCATATGACATTCCCAATTAGAACATTTTCACGTGTAATAGATACAGTTATTTACTTGAAAATAATTAATTGCTTGATTATAAATAATCACGAGATTAGCAGAGTCCTCTGTTTCTTTCGTTTTTTATCTTTTTGTGCGCAGTGTGATGAACTCCACACTGCAAAGCCAGAGAAAGAGTACGGACTGAAGATTTTCTCTTCATGATTCGGTGACAATCAATCTCAGTCTCTCAGGTCTTTTCCCAACTCTAAGTCGAGGGTTTTTATCTTCTCTCTTTCTCCCCTTCTCTCTGTTTCGAATTATTTTGCTAAAAATCGTTCCTTTTTGGTGACAGATTGTGTTTATCACTTAATTTAAGATAACCTTATCGGATTTATTGCGAATCACGGATATTATCTGATTTCTGCTAAAGAACCCCGGGACTTTTTCCCCTCTGGAGGTATGAATGTTTGTACAAGTCTATGCAGCTGCATATAATATTTTGAAAACATGCACTAGATTGAATATTCTGTATTTGATTTTATTATTTTTGGAGGTCTTCTGATTTACTGGGTGAATAATTTGTCGTATTCTTTGCAAAGACATGATTTTTATTTTTATTTATATTTTGGTGTGTGTCTTTTATTGTTGGATGAAACATATTAGCATAAATGCATTGCTGGGTTTATAATTTGTATGATACGCATATGTTCCTAGAGTATGTGGTACTTGGGCTCGTTGTTTTTCCCTAGACTGGATATTTCCTTTTGGCAGAAGAAGTTGATACTTGATAATCATAGTCCAGTGTATAAAATTATTATTTTTGCTTAAAAATATAATTGATTACATCATTTTAAGGTGCATATAATTAATGATTCTCGAAGATAATTATATTTTTAAGTAAAGACCATTGTGCGGTTATGATGTGGCCACCGCAAGTTTGTGAGAGGGGTCAAGAAGGACATGGTCCTTGTGCTCCCACTATCTTGTAGTTGTTCGAGACTTTTATCATTCTTGAGACCATGATACCACCGAACATATATTGGGTAATTTGTAATAGATGCGTGCTTCATATGTTGGAGCCACAAGTATGTTGGAGATTGATGTCTCTAGAAAGATTGATTAATGCTGTCATATGTTGATCCTATGTTGTATAATTCTACTGGAATCAATGAAGTGCTTAGATGGATGATGCTTTTACCTCATGCTTTCAGCAATAAGCAAACCTTCATAATGGTGGATCTCAAAGAGAGGTTACTCCCACCAAAACCTGCATCAGCTTTAAACCTAAGAGAGGCGACCAATCGACCATCTGCCTCTGGAAGGCAATCTTTTCAAGGAGTGGATGTTCTGGGTCTAAAGAAGCGAGGCCAAGGTCTCCGATCATGGATTCGTGTCGACACGTCTGGAAACTCTCAGGCCATTGAGGTAGACAAGTTTACCATGATGCGACGTTGTGATCTACCAGCACGTGATCTTCGTCTACTTGATCCTCTGTTTGTCTACCCGTCAACAATCCTTGGTAGGGAAAAGGCAATTGTTGTAAATCTAGAGCAGATTCGGTGTATTATAACGGCAGATGAGGTTCTTCTCTTGAATTCCCTTGATAGTTATGTATTGCACTATGTGATGGAGCTACAACGGCGGTTGACAACAACTGGGGTAGGTGAGGTTTGGCAACCAGACGATTCTGACATGAACCGAAGGAGAGGAAGTAGGAGTTTTGAAAATTCTTTTAGCAACTGCTCCCCTGATTATTTACCTTTTGAGTTCAGGGCTCTTGAAGTTGCCCTGGAGGCAGCATGCACATTTCTAGACTCCCAGGTTTGTAGAAGTACATAGTTAAATCAGAGGCTAACTTAAGTTGTTTTTTTTTTTTTATAATAATTATTCTTCCTTTCTTTCTTTAGTAATGTATTATAGAATAGAGAAATGGTTGCTATGAACAGAGATCTTGTATTTCGATAGAATAGTCAACATAATACCATTGAGTTTGAATCTGTGCATCTTAGGGAGTTTATACATGTTAGGTTGGTTGTCGTGAAGAGTAAACAATAATTGGCAGTAGAAAAGATGGAGATTCATACATTAAGTAACTAAGCTGATTTATAATTGGGAGGCTATATAACTGTTGTGAGCTAGGGTGGAAAGTTATTGAAGGAAATAATATGACCTCCTAATGGTCTTCATTGATATAGAGGAAAAAAATCTTTGATTTGGTGGCATGAGAAGTGATATGATAGTGTGACAATGTACAAAATTCGAAATTCTGTCATTTTATATCCAAACAGAATTCTTGATCCATATGCATGCTTACAGTATTTCTCTGTGATATTCTTGATTCGATTTTGATAAATTAATTAGTAACATTCTCAGTTCTCTTCTGGCCATTTGCAAAAGGCAGCAGAGTTAGAAATTGAGGCTTATCCGTTGTTGGATGAACTGACATCAAAGATCAGTACTCTAAACTTGGAACGTGTTCGTCGGTTGAAAAGCAGACTTGTTGCCCTGACTCGGAGGGTTCAGAAGGTGATACTCATTTATATGTTCTACTTTTCTTTATGATCGCAAGTGGCAGTTATCATATTTTCTAATTTTTCTTCTCTTATTATTTGCTATGTGGGTGCATGTATTCAGGTTAGAGATGAAATAGAGCAGCTTATGGATGATGATGGTGATATGGCTGAAATGTATCTTACTGAGAAGAAAAGACGGATGGAGTTGTCATTTTATGGAGATCAGTCTATGGTTGGATATAAATCAGTTGATGGGGCATCCATTTCTGCTCCAGTCTCTCCTGTTTCATCACCTCCTGATTCTCGCAGGCTTGAAAAGAGCTTGAGCATTGCTAGGAGTCGACATGAGAGCATGAGGAGTTCTGAAAGTACCACGGAAAATATAGAGGAGCTTGAGATGTTGCTGGAAGCATACTTCGTTGTCATTGACAGCACTCTGAACAAGTTGACATCGGTAAGCGCAGTGTTGTCTTCACTAACCTTTTTTCTTTCTAGCTTCTTCACACTTTATCAACCGCTGCTTCCTGTTTCAGTTGAAAGAGTACATTGATGACACAGAAGATTTCATTAACATTCAACTGGTTTGTTTATTTCCTTCTTTTACTGGTTTATTTATCCTATTTTGGTCATGTTGCTTGTATCTGATTCTACATCCAAGTGGAAATTATCACACACGTTCACACAAACAATTTCAATTGGGAGAGGTAGGGGGTATTACAAATTTTGTTGCTTTAAGATAATAGGTGTGTGGGACATAATAGGTATGGGGATCTGGTATGTGATTCTCTGAGGGATTTTAAGTAGTCTTTAGAATTACTGAGATCTGATGCGTTATAGGCCTCTAAACAAACAAAAGCGGTTACACACTATGCCTTCAATGTGGTTTGTTCATTGAACCTGTGTAGCTGACTTAATTTGAACCTATTTAAATGTAGAGCAGCTAAATGAAGTTTTTTCTTACAGGACAACGTACGGAATCAGCTTATCCAGTTTGAGCTTTTACTCACAACTGCAACATTTGTTGTTGCCATCTTTGGAGTGGTAGCAGGAATATTTGGGATGAATTTTGAAATTCCATTATTCAATGTCCCCTCTGCATTCCAATGGGTCCTCGTAATAACAGGAGTTTGTGGAGTCTTCATATTTTCTGCATTCGTATGGTTCTTCAAGTATAGAAGACTCATGCCCCTATAGTAAGCTAGATCACCATGAAGAAGATTAAAATAAATGCGTCATTGCTACAAATGCACTGCGTTTGGCATGCAATCATATAATTCAAATGAAAAGCCGGCTCATTTCAAGAGCAATTCTTTCAATTCATTTTTGTATCAATTTTAGGCAATTTCTTATTATATTTTGATTCAACAATTTCTCTCTATATTTAGACGAAATTATTTGTTACAATAGTTGAATCCATAAAACATCTTCGTAGTTCCTATTTTTCCTTTTTCTTGAGCAATGGGTGACACATCCTATTTTGAGAAGAATAATGTCACCAGATAATCCTAAACAACAAAATATTGCTTTGGCGTTAAAATAATATATATATATATATATATATATATATATATATATATATATAGTTAAAGATGTAGTTATATGATAGTTAGGGTCAAGAATGAAAAGTGTTATGACAAATTAAATCTTTAAATCTTCAAGACACTAATTTGGAGATAGATTAAATTTTCAAGGAACTAATTTGATCATAAAATACTAGAAAATATCTATTTTGTGACAATTTATTTCATTGGGAGATTAAGTTAGTGACTTAAAAATTTTGAAACTAATATGTAATGTATATGAATTCAAACAAAGTGTGATCTTTAAATATCAATTAAGTATTTGTATCCATTTGGCAAATTATAAAAATTAATCTCTCCCACCGTAATACACGTCTTAATGTAAAGACCTGTAATTAAAATTAATTTAAAGACATATAAATCAAATTTGACAGTGCAAATTAATTTTTAAAATTTTTTTTTACACAAATGAACCCTTAATTAATAGAAGAAAAATGTTAATAAGTATCTTAAAAAAATTAGTTAAAGATTTTTATGAACAATTCTACTGGAGTTTTTAATAAAAAATTTATTTATTAGTTTTTAAACACTAACTTATTGATATTAATTAGCAAGATATTTATAAAAATGAGAGATATTGGATCATCAGTGAAAAATGGGATGCCACATAGTGCGGCATCATTGGTAAGGGTGATAATCAGATTTTGTGCTGAACTATATGAGGGAGCGAAGTGAGGGGAGTTGATAAAACAAACTTGGAAGCATACATACATAAAGAATAAGCAGTTGAAAGTGGCAATGGCTCTATCTTTACGGTTACACTACTATTTCTTTTACCTCTCAAGCCTCGCAAAACGTCCCCAACTTTTTGTGCCTCTAATTGGAATTTCCACTGCCACTAGAAATGTTTTTTACCCCCTCTCTCATGCATTTCATCAAACACTTTCATTACCCTCTCACTCTCACTGTCTCTCTCGTTATGATCATGCGCCTTTCAACTTCGACTTCGATTTGGATGACCCAGATCTACCGCAATTCCTCCAATTCCTCAAAAAGCTTCATCATTCGTCACCGCAAGAAGAGGTTCTCCCATCATCAGGTTTCCAAGCAAATAGAGATTTGGTATGTTCCGCTATTTGGGCCTTGAGGGAAGAATGGAAACCTGCATTCCTTGCCTTCAAATGGAATTGCCATCATAACGATGAGAAAGTTTGCAACTTGATGATATGGGTCTTGGCAACTCATGCAAAGTTTTCCACTGCCTGGTGCATCATTCGAGATATGCATCGTTCCTCTCTCTCCACCCGTCAGGCTATGCTCATTATGATCGATAGGTAACCTCACTTGATTACTGACACCTCAAATTATGGCTCTGAAATGGCCTTAGTGTTGCAACTTCATATGTAAACTTATATTACAATTGGAACCACTGAACTACTGCTGGAATGGTTAGTAACATTCACTTTTGCTGCATTGAATTGCCTTCCTCTTGAATTCCAGTTACAAACCTATAGTTTGTGATGGAATTAACATTGCTGTTGGATTGGAATTACTTGCTTATAGCCGATGAAGATGCCCACTGTAGTGATTTTTCTTAACAGTCTTCTTTCCATTAACGTTGAACTTTTCTGACACAATGACTGTTTTCTTCTGCCGATGAAGATGCCCACCGTAGTGATTTTCAGTCTTCTTTCCATTAACGTTAAACTTTTCTGATTCTTTTGCACAGGGACTGTTTTCTTGTGCGATGATATATTTGTCAATTCTTGTTATTGTCATGTCAACTTTGTTGATATAGGATTGTTCTATTTTTCCCCATTCAATTGTGGCATTTTGTTTTGATCAGATATGCATCTGCAAACAACCCGGCTAAGGCTATTCAAACATTCAACTTTATGGATAAGTTCAGATTGAGTCCTGATCAGGAAGCATTTCATGCACTTTTGACTGCTCTTTGTAAATATGGGAACGTTGAAGAGGCTGAAGAGTTCATGCTAGTGAATAAGAAGCTCTTCCCACTCGAGACTGAGAGCTTTAATATTATTCTTAATGGATGGTGTAACATAACAAAGGATGTGTATGAAGCAAAAAGAGTTTGGAGAGAAATGTCAAAATACTGTATAACACCTGATACTACTTCATATAGCCACATGATTTCCTGCTTTTCAAAGGAAGGTAATCTTTTTGACTCTCTCCGGCTCTATGATCAGATGAAGAAAAGGGGATGGATCCCTGGGATAGAGATTTACAATTCTTTGGTATATGTTTTAACTCATGAAAATTGCTTGAAGGAAGCTCTCAAGATTATAGATAAGTTGAAAGAGGAAGGTTTGCAGCCAGATTCTACCACCTTCAACTCCATGATACTCCCTCTTTGTGAAGCTGGAAAACTAACTGGGGCAAGGATAATATTACACACAATGGTAGAGGAGAATATTAGTCCAACCATTGAGACCTACCATGCATTTTTGGAGGGAGCAGATTATCAAGGAACATTGGAATTTCTGAGTAAGATGAAAGGTTCTGGTTTGGGTCCAAATAAGGATTCCTTTCTAATAATTCTGGCAAAATTCTTGAAGTTAAAGCAACCTGTAAATGCACTGAAAATTTGGACAGATATGAAGGCATATGATGTGGTGCCCAGTTGTATGCATTACAGTATAATGGTTGAAGGGCTCGTAACATGTAGGTGGTTCGTAAAGGCCAGGGATTTTTATGATGAGATGATTTCAAATGGATGTTCAGCAGATCCAAAGCTTAATAAGCTCTTTCAGAAAGAAATACTTGGTAGTGGTTCGTAACACGCAGCAAGTTATGCCACAAAAAAACTTGTACGTTTTAAAGGTGTAAAAAAGTTTTTTCTTATAAAATTTATTTTTAATTTCTTAAAATCAATCTTAAAGACTAATATTTAATAAAACTGAAAAAAATTAAAAGCCTTTATCAAAGATGACCGTTGGAAAAAAGAAGAGAAAAAAAAAAGGCAGCGAAGGGTAAGTAAGTCAGTCCAACGGCACAATATCTCCAATCAATCAAATGCGCAGTTACTGTTAGTTTGGAAGCAGCGAGTTGAAGTCAAAGTGTGTGTTGCGGCACCCAACATACGAATCCAAATCCAACAATGTCGGTGTCTTCTTCACGGATAGTCATGTTGCTCCTCCTCTCTGCCCTTGCCACCGCCACAGCCACCGATCACATTGTGGGTGCTAATCGTGGTTGGAACCCTGGCATTAACTACACTCTCTGGGCCAACAACCAAACTTTCTATGTCGGCGACCTCATCTGTTAGTTTTCTTCACTCCTTCAACGTCTAAACGCACTCCTTCAACGTCTAAACGGTCCTTTTCCTTTTCCTTTTCCTTTTTTCGGCAAAGAAACATGCTTTCCCTTTTCGTTATCCTTGCTTAGCTTACCTATATATATATATATGGAAAGGTGAAATATTGTTGTTGAAGATTAAACAGTCATAATAATTATATACGTGGTCTCGTTTGATAAATCTGTGACTAAATTATTTTAATTCGTGTGTTACTTGTGCTATCGAAGGGGATTGTAATTTTTGTTGTGTACGATAGCATTTAGGTACCAGAAGAATCAGTACAACGTGTTTGAAGTGAATCAGACAGGGTATGACAACTGCACCACTGAAGGGGCGATTGGGAATTGGACTAGTGGCAAGGATTTCATAACCCTGAACCAGTCGAAGAGGTATTACTTTATCTGTGGCAATGGTCAATGCTTCAATGGCATGAAGGTTTCTGTTGTTGTCCGTCCCCTCCCTCTTCCTCCTACTTCTCCTCAAACTGCTTCCAATCATTCCACGAATAATTCTGCTGCTCCTCTCCTCTTCAACTGGGGCCTCTCCTCTCTGCTGTTGTCCTCTGCCTCAGTTTGGTTTGGTTGGATCTAGCAAACGTGTTGTTCCCTCTCGTGAGCATTATTTAACTTTTTGTGTTTCTCTTTATGTGAAAACTCACATTTGTTTCCAATTCGCACCACTACCACTTGCTCTTCTGTTATGCTCACCTTTGAAAGCGATTGCTACCAAGTGAATTCCTTAACGTCTATGACCCTGTCTCAATTTGTATTTCTTTAGTTTTTAAGATATTTCCACATTCATAGGTTATTGACGTTTTAGACTAGCTTAATGCTTAAACTTGAGCTGTTTCCCTTAAGCAAATGAAATTAATTTGTTCCTTGGACAAAATTCTGGTGGGGTAATCATCTATAGCTGTATCACAATTTCATTTCTACAAGTCAATCCGAATTTGAAGCACTTACTCTTGGGTGTTTATGAAGCGTTTATTTCACATTTCCCAGATGTTTTTTTTTTTTGTCAAACTACTTGAATTATTAATCTGTAATTGTTTCACTATTAAGAGTCTCATGCCTTGGAGCTGGATGGCATTCATTTACAGGCAATCTATTTATAGTATATAAAACCTAACCGCGTAAGCTTGGGTTTTGACACTTAAGCTGACTTTAGCTATTGAGTTTCCTAGTTTGACACATGGGGTATATTGTCTTGTTTTTGTGTTTGATGAAAGAGTAACAACACCGCACGTTGTTTCTTTTCAACGACCCCTGTCAAGTGTTTGTTGTGGATCCACTATGTCTGGAAATTGACACTAAATGATGTGTACGTCAACTATGCTAGGATAAATCATTGATAAAGATCTAAATTCTTGCCTTGAAGTGAAGTAAGGAAGATTCAAACTAAAACGTGTGGTGCGAATATTTTGGTTTACGACACTTTGTGCGGTAATTGTGTAGACGAGATGGATCTGCTATTAAATTTTATCATTTTTCATAATTATGTGATATGAAACTCGAGTTGTATCAATGAAGATTGAACAATGATTTTATTGTGTTTTGATAATATATTTCTGTTAAGCAGCACCTGTCAAATATATTTGGTTACCGTATGAAATGCCATGTAATTTGGCCCAGCAATCGGTAGATCTGGCAATATTATTCTGTAAATTGCAATGTAATGGGAAAAGGAAAACAAAAAACAGCACATTCATGGAATTTAATCTCAGTTTGTAGATTATCAGCTTAACTAGGGGTCTTTGAGACTGACTGTTGTTTTTAATACTGTAGCTGTATTAAAAACTTTTCCAAGAGTTGTGTCCGTCACAAATAATAATGCTTTTACTCAATGAGGTGTTTGAATATGGATAGTTTCAAAAGATCACGAGATTTGGGACAAGAAGTACCAATATTTTAATTTTGATTCATATAGTTGAACATTTTCTAATGAAATTATTTAGTCCAAATCTGAGCAGCTATATTTTTCCTATCTGCCCACTTCCCTCCTTGTGATTCTACCTGTCTCAAGATGCAGAAAAAAATGTGGGGTCTGTCTCATACGCAGAATTTAAGCGACAATTGGACCAGGCCGATTCATTTAATAAACTACCACTTGCATATTTAACTCTCAGTTGTGAATTCTATTTCAATGTTATATGCAATAACATAATATTTACGGATTTTAATATGATGAGAAAAATTACCAACACACTCCTTAATATATATTATTTTTAAGATTATTTTATTATTGAGTACATTTTATGGCTGTTTCACGTTAAAAAAGAACCTACCTTTTTTAGTGGGATATGTCAAAAGGTATCATAAGAAGTCTGCGGTGAGAGCTGCATTGTTGTATAGTCGCGTGTTCAATTTTTCAAAACACACATGCTCCTTTCCCCCATTTATTCTTTTTGTAGAATAAAAAGAATTGCTGCAATGAAAATTAAATGGTAATCCTAATAATACATTAATACTTATGAAGAAGCAATATTAAATGATAAAGAGAGATGCAAACCATGCAACGAAACTCTGGACATTACTTGGCTAGTGGGTTATGTAATCTCTCTTTGCCCAGTGTACGCTTTTTCAGTGAGTACTGTGCTGTAACATACATCAGAATAATATGATTACACTTTTACACATTCAAGTATCTATAACATACATCGGTTCATTTTGGGTTTGTCCTTATACCACGATATCTTTTGGATAGCTTGGCGTTTGATATGGCTTTGTCCTCTTTAAGAACCGAAGAGAATAAAGACAGCAAGATGATTACATGTCGTGCGAAATCATGAAAAAGAAAATTATGTCAACGACATTATGACAAGCACTTTACTGAGGGGGATATTAAAACAAGCACATTAGGTGGTTAATGATGCTGCTTTAATAGTGACTCACTTTAGTCTTTGATTATGACTTCCGTGGACCATAATTACATGAACATTACGAATCAGTTAAAAACATGCCACAAGCGACTGTGCAATTAACATAAACCAATTTCAAACCATTTAGTGTTAGAATTGTTTGTTAACCAAAAACTAACTTAGTTGTTGGGTCTCCAAGATTTTGCATATGGTTGTGAAATCGAAGGTGGTGTGGTGCCATTGTTTTCTCCTCTTGTCACGAGAAAGGTTTCACTGCCAATTTAATAATGCAAATTAAAATAATAATAATAATGACATGAAGTATGCTTGACCTCAATCTTTTTCTTTCATGAATTGTCTAAAGCTTTGGCAGATCACCGGACAACATTCAGGAAGCTTGATTCAGGTGAACTACTGCTTTTAATTTGTAACAAACTTACAAATATGTGGCAAGAGTAAAAATCACAGCATAAGTAAAGGCTTTCTGATGATGGATAACAAATAAACAAGGTCAGCTATCTTAGGAATAACTGAGTGTGACTAACAATGCGTTTCTGTCAAGAAGTCAAGGCAAGCCTACCAAACAACTTAAAGACAACTGAAACTAACAGATACCCTTTTTCCCTTATATATTACAATGAAGAGACCATCCTTATACACAGTTCAGCTCCGACTATGCCATCCAGGGAGACTGTCAACACAATACTCTAAAATAGCCACAGTGAGATCAATCAATGGAAATTGAGTCATCAAATCATGTTAACGCACTTGTTAGTGGAGAAAAGCACAGATAACTTATCTGATATACATCCAATACAAATCTAACAATAAAGTGTGTTCAGGTCCCAAATGCAAACATATTCAGTGCTCAGTCCCATACTGCACTCATCTTAACCTGATCTAGCATGGTGAGCAGATGACTTATAAAGAAACCTTCAACATTACAAAACCTTATTCTGCAGTGCCCTTTGGTTTCCTTCTTGATCTGCTGTATAATCTGGAAGGTGGAGAAGGGGAGAACTCAAATGGAAGAGGTGGAAGGTCCATCTCACCCTTCAAAATCTTGACAATATCCCCAATATCTGGCCGTAACTCCGGAATTTTCTGTAAGCAAATGAGGGCCAAGTTGATACACAAGCTTGCTTGGTCCTTGTTGTAATCTTCTTTCATTCTCTCATCCACTAGTTCTAAAATGTCACCAGCATGAGCCAAGTGTCTACACCAGCTTATTAAGTTAGCTTTCTCTAGCTTCATGGGAGATGCAAGAACATGTAATGGTCTTCTACCTGACACAATTACAAGAATCAAAACACCAAAACTATAAATGTCAGCCTTCTCCATTAAGAACCCACACCCTCCATATTCTGGTGCCACATAACACAGTGTCCCTCTCATGCTAGTTGTGCTGCTAAGCTCGCGGCTGAAAAGATCTCCACTCCACATGTCACTTCCAATGGAACGAGTACTTTTCTTCTTCCAGCCTCTTCTGAAGCTAAACTCCCCATTTTGATCGCACTCATTCTGATCCTCCTCTCCAAACTTCTTACGTCTGCAAAGATAAAACCTTCTACCCAAATCAAAATGGGGCACTTTCAAGCCTTTCTTCCACTTAGCATGAAGATTTTTCAGCTTAGTGGTCTTCTTGCTTAATTCTGCAAGATGCTCTTCTTTCCACCACTCTTGCATCTTCCTGTGCTTATTCTTGTGATTTTTCTTTCCCCTTGATTCTTTTTCCTCAACCACGTTATCTGTTTGTCCTATCCGGAACACCTGGGATTGGGGTGCAATTGCATCATTGTCTTTATCTATTGGACTTGAATTTTCCATTTCTACTTTCTCTTGGATATTGTTCTTACCATCATCCCAATCAGGGTTTGATGGACAAATCTGACTCCCTATCCACTCCATGACATAGTCTTTACTACATAATTCACCACTTCCATCCTGTCTCCACCACCAGTCCTTTCCCCATTGTTTCCCATTTGCCTTCTCATCATCCACCAAAGAAGAAGCATTGGCAGTCAACTCCTTACTATAATCAATGCTAGAAAACTCATCATCATAAGGAACAAATTTAGTATTCCAATCATCCCCTCCTATATCCAAAGTTGAAATTTCCTTACCCTTTGCATTTGTACTCCTACTTTCACTTTCACTGACAATATTGGCATTATAATTCAAAGAATTCAAGTTTAAAGATTTAACATTAAAGCATGTCCTACTATTTTTGGATGAAGAAGAGGCTTGCAAAGCTAGAGCAAAATCTACCTCATTAACACTCTCAACTGGAGTACCAATAGCCGGGGTTTCAGCAGTTAAATTACCTGAAAGATCTTGGCTTTTCCATAGCTCCTGGCTCTTGCCAAGATCCTGGCTAAACAAGTCTACACCAAATTCACCCTCCACCTTAATCCTTGACAATCCAAAATCTGAGATCTTCCCACGGCACTCTGCATCAAGCAGAACATTGCTTGGCTTGATATCACCATGGATCACTGGTGGATCACATCCAAGGTGCAAGAACTCCAATGCTCTAGCAACATCCAATATAACCCAAAACCTCATCTCCCAACTCAAACTCAAACACCCTTCTCCAAAGAGGGACTCCTGTAAGCTTCTGTTGGGCATATACTCATACACCAACAATCTTTTGTTCTTTTCCACACAGTAACCCAAAAGGGTGACCAGGAATGGTGACCTTAACCCTCCCAGAATCTGAAGCTCATTTTGAAACTCTCGCTCTGCCTGCAAAGACAACGCGTCCAAGCGCTTGATGGCAATCAATTTACCATCTTTGAGTATTCCCCTGAAGACAGTGCCAGAGCCACCTTTACCAATGACATTGGCAGTGTCAAAGCCACTGGTGGCTTGCTTTAAATCTTTGTACGAAAATCTTTGGAGCTTCAAGGGAGCACTTGCATCAAAGGGGATAGTCTTAGCTCTGTGAACAAGAGAATGCCAGAGATGGTAGAGGAAGTAAAGGATTGAGCAGAAAATCACAACAGAAGCTGAAATGGTGAGTGCTAGGAAGAGAACTTTAGTTTTGGTGAAAAGACTGGGACTTGCAGGAGGGAATGGTCTTGAAGGCATGGTTTATGGATATGAATAATGAATAGTGATCACAGAAACTGATGATGAAGATGAAGATGAAGCTGAAGAAGAAAAGGTGAGTGAAGAATAGGAAAATGGGCGTTCTGGTTTTTCATATCTTCCTCTATGCTTTGTTTTATCAATGGGTATCCAAAGTGGATTGCTTTACGATTAGATAATCATCAGGGAGGAGCTGTATTCTACTATTGTGAACTTAGTTTTGTTTTTCTCGTTTTCCTTGATTTATGTTATGGTATCTATCATGGATTATTATTCTCACGTTTGCTTTGGTTTCATGTCTTTATTTATTTATTAATGAGATTAGCGATTGGGAAATGAGGATTAGAAAAAGGGAAGGCAGGGACCCAACAACCAATGTGCTTTTGACTAAAGAGAAAGTTTTGCGGCAAAGTGGAAGAAAGAGAGAAAAGGAAAGGGATGCAAAATGGAAATACAACTGAAGAGAGAAGTGGGTAATAATGTGCGAAGTGTACATAATAGTCATTATACGTCACATTAAGGAATGGGAAGGGAAGAGAAGAGAGTCCTATGCACAGTTATTTTGTCTTATACGTCATGACTAAGCCACGTGCACTGTTTAGAATCTTTAGATACTTCTTTCCTGTTTGTAATTTTTGACCAAAGTTTCACACTTCATTCTTCCACACCTTATGCTTCACATGCTTTGGTAACAATAATTTCTTGTCTTCAATCATTCTTACACTGCATCTCCGGTCCCTTGTTGCACTCAAATGCACCATATTATAGTGTGCTACATAAAAGCTTTTATTATTATAAATTAAGCTAGATAAATTGATTTTTCTATAACAAATTATTTATTCTATTTACCAAATGATAGTTTGATTCTTATCATAGTTGATTTCCCAATCAAAATAGTTAAAACTTGTCAGAATAGTTTTTAGTTTTTCTACATTTCAGACATGCAAAGACTTTCACATACACAACTTTTTCAAAAGATAAGGAATTCCTAATGAGCACTCCATAATATTTATGCTATAACCAAGTGATTAGAAGCAAGGTCTTCTTTTGTTAAACTCATTTTTGGGTGGTGTATTGAGCTACGAGATGTGGAATCCAATTCTTTCTTCATTGTAGCCCCCGTCTGTTTGATTGAATTAAAAATGTAACGTTGGTTAATTGTATTTGTTATATTACAATAACATAATCATTTTTCCTTCGTTCAAGACCCAATTATATTTATAAACTTTGAGAAGGATTTTACTTCTCTAAAACAAAAATTTTACTTTAGAGGAAAAGAATAAAAAGATATAGCTAATAATTTAAAAATTAACATTGAAATTTAAACAATTACATATAGTTAAAAAGAAACTACAAGGAAATGGAACCTTTCACATGGTTTAAAAAAAGACGTCCTTCTTGAAATACTAAAATTGAAGCTGCTTAGGTAGACTGCATATCATGCAAACTATGTTGATGTTTACGCATATTAATTCTATTATTATTATCAAAACAAATTACTCTCAACCTAACAATTGTTGGTTAGGGTGAAAATATGCTGCAAACACAAGCGAACTTTACCGTGCTAAGAGAAAGAAAAATTACTCTCAATATTAACTAAATTCATTCTGCACTCAAAGTTGTTTCTGTATTCTGTACTGTCTCTGAGCTTCCCAGTGACAGTAATAGCACAACTAGCAAAAGATAAAATTAGGTACGCGGTGAAACAATTTAAAGAAAAACTAGTTAAGTTGATAGTTTGGTGAAATATTATTTGACAATGTTTAATTTTGTTATATTAGGCAATAGGAAATTGTGTTTTTTTCGGATGTTTCGTGAAAGATGTACCGTAAAAAAGAATAAAAGTTAAAGTAAATTCTGTATCTTGACTTTTTATTTTTGAATATTGTCATGAAACCTTGGTTAGATTTGATTGTTATCCATAGCAGAATAAAGAGAGTCATGTTCTTCCTCTTTGCATGCTACGAGTCCTGTAATTGTCCACTTTAATCGTCGAGGCATTGCTTTCTGCTTTCTACTTTCTACTTTCTACATTGTAGAGATCATTAGGATGACATGACACATACACACAGCTAAGCTCGCTCTTTCACGTTTTCTTATTGAAACACTGAAGAATGTAACAAATTAAAGGTGGTGTCCACATCGTGGAGGGCCAAATTAAAGACTCATCTGCAATAGCAATAAGCATGTCATAGCAAAATGTGTCTTTGTTACTTTACTTCCCTCCCCACAATCCCAATCCCAGAAAAGGGAAGTGAACATAGACATAATTAGCTGTCTTTAGGGAATAATACGTGGAATGTTGCTATTGCGCAGGGGAGATTGTATATGGCTATGATATGGTGTATGGTGTGCAATGCACTGCACAGTTAACTTTTTTGTGTGCTTCAACGGTTAGTGAGCAAAAGAACATGGGTGCTGCTGGAATGCGTGGGACCTCTCTATCAAGTCCATTCCACCAACACCATGTTTTTGCTTTAATTATCTCCCTCTTCTATATTACATCCAGTCATATGTTAATTACTCTAGTGATTTGCAGTTCCAGCACATTAATTGGTGTTGATGAGGACAAAACTATGCACAGTAGTACTTTCTTTTCTTTTTTTCAAAAGGGAAAAAAATCTCTTTTCGGTGAACTGAAGAAACAAAAGAAAATCATTCTCAAAAGATTAGAAATTAAGGCAATTTCACAACAGAGAGGATTTTGTAAGAATTTTAGATAGAACTGTATATATCCGTATAATCATCTAATGATATGGTTACTTCAATATTGATCTAGCTTATGGGCTGATGCTTTAGGCGTTGCTTTCATTTTTAGTTAGATTTTCCTTTCGTCTGTGCTGTACCCAAAAATATTTTAAATTTTTTTTAACTACGACCAATTTTCAACATGTTCATACTTGTTTTATCCACCAGAAGAAAATGACCAACTACCAGAAAGTTATTTTACATGGAAAGACATACATTTATCGGGGTAATTTCCAACAGTGAAATAAGTAATAAATTAAAATTTCTGAAGAGTAACAGCGGAACTTTTCGTCATTAAATATACTCTTCGGTTAAGATGCTATGACAGTGTTCAAACTATTTTTCTCAAAGCTTAAAAGTTACTTTAAAATTAAAGTTTCAGTTGAAAGTGTTCTATAATTTTATATTTTTTTTAAATTTAAAAATGATTTTTGAAGTTAAATTTAATATTTTTAAAATTTTAGAAATTGAAATAAAAAAAAAAGAAAAGAAAATTAGAAACTAAAAAATCATAAAAATATTTTAAAAGGCCCTTTTCAAAAGTTTTGTTCATTAAAAAGACATACTTTCTAAAAGTTGTTCTTTTAGAAATTTTGTTTAATCCAAGTTCTTTTAAAGAGAGAGAAAAAAAGAAAGAAAGATTGGTCAAACACGACAAGGTTATTGAATAATTGCTTAAATAAAGAGGAATATTACAACAGGTAGTTCCAAACATATTTTTAGAATATTATAAACAAATGTCTCAACAGAAAATATCACCTATAACTATAAAATGTAATCATTAATGAAGTTGTATCCATTCAATCAAATGTTGCTAGACCACTCACGTTCTTGATCAGTTTAGGTTTTCATTTATTCAGTAAAACAACATTTTAAGTCCCGCATCCTTATGTGTTTCTAACTTGTTCGGTTTACACTCCATGACTTCATTTCAAAGCTACTAAAGTTTATGTTTGGAAACACATTAAGAAATCTATAAACATGGATTCAAAGCAAAAACTACAATTAATGGTGTTAATCAATGTGAATACCATAACGTGATTATTTTATTGTTGGCTGTTATGACTGAACTCCATCCAAAAACTAGAGGATTGGCCTTCTGAGAAGAAATGGCTTAATTATTAACACATTAGGACTCAATGTTTGCTTAAGGTGGGGCATAACATTGCATATCCCATAACTCTTTCCCTAAGGACTCTTTCTTAGGTTGCACCTTTCAAGATTAGCCTTTCTACGTTGGCTGGTTATAAATGAACGAATTCAGTGAAAAGATCCCATCCCAAACAATTAGCATTTTAAGGGGGAGACCCTCGTGATTAAATATAACCCTCCATGTTTACTCGATGACAAACAGATACCAATGAGAAAAGACGTTGGCATGGGGAAAGAATTGAGAATTTATTAGGGGAGCATATGTAAAACATGGAACACATGTTATAAAGCAGACATCTTCTCGGAAACTTGAACGCACGCACATTGGTAAACCAGATAATGACGTAAAAGAACAAATCCTGATCAAATAATAATCACTGACAACATTATCAATTACCAAAAACAACTTGTTACTAGGGACATAAACTGTAATGGAACATTAAATTCAACTCTGATGACAGTGAAACAGATTTCTGGCCTGAAGCTAACTTATCATCCAAGATTTAAGAATATATGATTTATAGTTTGTGTCCAAGATTCAGAGCAAGATAGCCAAAGAAGAATAATAATGTTTCCCTGGGAAAAGGACAAAAATAATAAGCATATAAATGCTAAGAATGCTTCCATAAAAATCTTCTACTAATTCGTGTTTCCCAAGAGTTTTGTTGAGGTATTTGATCCTATTTAATCCAGGATTTTAAAAAAATAAAAAAACAAGAACCTGAATCCAATATAGCATCAGTTAGGCACTAGGCATCATCATCATCCCTCTTCTTGGGTTTGCGATATTTTTCCTCAACTATTTTTGCCATGAACAAGGCAGTGTCAGCTAACTTCACGATATTGGGAACTTGATAATTCTGAGCCAAGTAAACTCCACAGGCTGTCCCAGCTATGAAAGAGAAGCAACTCCTGATTATGCCCATAGTTGCTTGAGTGCTTGCAATAAATTTCTGCTATTGAGAAATCACTTCAGCAAGAATCACTGCCAGAAATAAGCAGATCAGCATTTAAACAAAATCATATGAGAAGTAATTTTAAAGTTTTTTTATGTGGTTGGAACTTTTTTTACTGGCTTATAATAAAGGACATCAGTTATAAAGGAGTCTTGAAATCAATAGTGTATGGATGTGAAAAGTGCCTCTAACTTATGATCTTTAGGGCTGCTTGGCAAACAAGTAATCTGGTTTAGAACTGTTCACAACTTAAAATAGTTATGTAAATCTATATTAATTTGAGCCTCCCTATTTTAAAACAATTTTTGAAAGGATTTCTTTCGAATTAATATTTTATTTCAAAGATTAAGCATTATATCCGACTATAGGGATTTGTGTTTTATCATGGACTTTGTAAATGAAAATATAAATTAAAAAAATGTGCTGCATTTAACACAACAAAAAGACTAGTAGATTGATAGAAAATTTACATGAAATTTCTAGCAAACAATAACAACCATAAGATCAAAATAACAAACGGTTTAAAATCCATACAAATGTTTTTCATGAATTAGAAAACGTTAGGATAAAAATCTCAAATTAGTTTTTCTAATCTATCATTCACAAAACCAAAGTTGCTAATTGTGAATAGAACACTTGCCCATAGGTCACTGGAATGACTATAGCATATAGGTTATCATACCGCAGCTAATACAATATATCTAAAATTAGAATAATATACAACCAGAAGTGAAGCAGGTGGAGGAAGTAAAAGAAAAGCAGAGAGAAGAAGATAGCAAGACGGCTGTAGTTCAGAATTTTACCGAGTTAACATGCAGAATTTCTGTGCATAACGATGAAAAATGTATGAATGTTTAATCTTAAAAATGAATAGAATGTCCAAACTATGTCTCTGCATGACTGCATGACCTTGGACAACACAGAAATGCTGCAGTGCAGAGTAGTGTTCCATTTGCATAAATAAATAAATAAGAAATATTAAAAAGATGAGTTCCACACAAAATAGAATGTTTTGAATTCACTCCACTCCACCCCCAAATAAGTAGAGATAGTAATGTATATGGAAATAATCAAATGGCCAAGGTAATGTAAACCATGGACGTTGAAGCAACAATACATACGCGTAGAGAATCAAATCAAACATACAGTACTGCACAACACTGTTGATATGCTAACCCCAACCCTAACACAGTGCTAATGCGATCTTCTCCGCTTCCATTGAAATGGAAATGCAGCTTTGCACGAACAACACAGGTCACTGTCCCCAATTCCCCCACTAGCTATGAAATGAAAGACATGAAAGAAGGTTCTAGAATCAAAATTTCTAATAATTTGTCAGACGCATACATAATTCAACAACTTAAAAATCAGAATAACAACACACCTATGTTTTGAAGCAGCGTTCTACAACAAAAATTATTAGTGTTAGCGTACCCAATGATTAACGATTCGTGTTAGCGTCTTCTCCGGCAGCGGTCAACACTCAACACCGGAAAAGGGTTAGCTATGGGATGATGTTTTCTCTACAGCTGCGATCCTCAAAGCATTTTTGGAGTCATGAAAACAAAAATAATGAAATAGGGTTAATTATTTATGATAAAAAATTTATCTTTCATAATCTAAATTTTATTTATTAATCTTAAATAAAATTATTTTCAGAATTACTTTCTTCACGTAATTTTCCCGAATTAAATATCTAATCTTATTTTTTCTTTTTAAATATTATTAGTGAAACTTAATTTTTAATTTTAAGTATCAATACACTATATGAAATTAAGAATATATATTTTTAGATAAACTTGATAAATTACAATAAATTTAATTAATTAAAATATAAATTAAACTTTAATATATTATATCAATAAAAATATTTTTAAATATTTAATTTTTATCTGAAAAATGATAATAATAAAAATATTTATTATTTCTGATTTATTTTTATCTATAAATTTTAATTAAAATATAAAATACAAAAAATTATTTTTTATCTACATTGATTATGGCATCATGAAAATTTTTCATATTTTAAGTTATGTAAAATTTTTTTAAAGAAAATGTAGTTTCTTAAAAAATATTTAATAATCAATGTGCTTGAAGTATTTAATAAAATATCATAAATAAAAAAGTTTAATTATTTTTATTAATATTGGTATTTTTTAAGGATATATTCTGATGGGGTTAAGTATGTGTTGGAATTAATGTTTTAAAAGTTAAAGTAGCTATTTAATTGATAAAAGCACTAATTAAGGCTATTTGCATTCGAGTTATGATGGGTTATATTGTTTTTCGACACTAAATTTAGATCAGGTTATTTGTTAGACTCTAATTTATCTTTAAATTTGAAGAAACCTAACAGTATATAAACTTAATAAAATTGGAACTAAGTTGGATAGTATTAGATTATCTCGAATCATAAACTTACTGATATCTTAAGAACTTATAGGTTTGACCCTTTCGTTTGATGTTACAGATGAGAACTCTTTCGAGATGTGTCAGCACTATAAGAAAGTTATGAGTTTCTTTTAGACAATAATCCTATTAGGCCGTCGAGTCTTGATTACCACATTAAAAAACTAGGATGGCAGCAGAAGTGCCAGAAAATGTGCATCAGTTTGACTCCTATGTCAAACAAAATCATGAAATAAACCATCATACAAACCAGTTATTGCTGAATATAAATATAAAGTTGGAACTTGGGCAAAATAGTTTGGCACTCACAGCCAAACAATCATGCAAACAATATACAAGAATAATAGTTACTGATAATCATTGACCAACTTAACACCCCGTCCATAATCCATACATCTAATATAAGGAAAAACTTTACTTGTATAATCTATGGGTTTTTCCATGCAATCAAGTTTAGGCGGAAAATGAAAACAAGGCTCCATAGAGAAGTCTCGGACACATGGAGGATCATGGATTTTTGTGTTCCGTAATTTGTATAGAATCCATGGCTTCAGGCCTCCCAAACTTTGAGCCACATACCCAAAAGTCGATCGAGAGCTAGTCACCAAAACATCACACAAACTTAATAGATATATTTCTGTCCATGCCTTCATATTATGCTTGTTATCATCAAACTTTTGATGCTCTTCGTGACTTGGCTGATAAACACTTACCACCTCCCCAGAAACAGTTGGTTTTGTCAAATACATAGTCCTAAGGTTCTCACCATATTCTGGATGTAGAGAAGCTACCAGAACAGACTTCAAAGTCTGATTTTTCCAACAAAAATATTTTGAATCTTCAGTGGTAATGTTGGGTAGTATATTATACTTTATGGTGCAGCTTAAAACTTGATTCATAATTGTTTGAAATGGGGTACGATCGGGCCTAAATACTCTTATTTGGAGGCCAATCCTCTCATCTGCCTTAGCTAAATATGCTTGATAGAATCTGCTAATTGGTCCCCATACCTCATTTGAAGGGAGAAAGAGGTAGCGTCCTAAATGGTGGAAGACTGTGTCTTTCTCAGGGAACATTTTGCTTAACTCTTGAGTGAAGGATGGAACCATAAAAAGAGAAGGTACAAAATATTGATCCGCGCACAAAATCAAGAGGGTAACTTTTTGGAGAAGATGTTGGCTATCATCACAGCTGAAAAACTTTTCATGATCATCATGGGTATGTTGTATCTTTAGATTTAGAGCTGAGGGTATAATCTCCTTTGAATTGTTTTCTCTGTGCTTCTTTACCATGTTTTCATATGTTCCAATATTTCCTTTGTTATTACTAAAAGCAAAGTCATTGGGCAATATCCATGATGAATTGGGGAACGGTTCACAAAATAGACCAATCATATCATCCTTAAATTCAACTAGTAAGACTCGATCTGTGAGAATTGCATAGAGGAATGCTGCAACCATGCTCACCATTTTGTTCCCTAAGCCATTGGCAGCTGTCCACACAATGTAGTTACATTCAGTGGTAACATTGGTCTTATGTCTTTTGAGCATCACCATGGTATTTTTGTAAGATCTAGTGTTTGGTCCACAACTTTTGTGAAGATCTTCATAGTTACGTAGTTTGGATATGAGATATGGAGAGGGTTTATGAGGGGATGTTTTGTGATATAAGTAGGACTGAAATCTACTTAAGCATGATCCTTCGTCAAACCCAGAAGAGATTATTGATCCATCAAGTTTGTCAGCATGACTTCTTGTAAGTGGGGAAGAACCTTCTGTTGAACTTGTAGATGAATTATTTTTTGAACCTGTAGATTTGGACATTTTAGATTTTTTTTTTCAACAATCAAAAGAAAAATCCACCATATATTCCTAGTTTAAAACAAGTTATAGAAAATGATATTACCTAAGTTTGACCTTGTAAAATTCTTAGCCCCCATTTCCAGTATACTTTTTGAAAACCCCTCAAAATGACCAAATTTTGAGTTGAGCATTAGTATGATTAGAGGGAAAGCTACGGCAAAGATGGCTAGGGAAGCTCTGATCCTTTTGGAACTCAACTCCAACCTATTCATGGTGACTTAAATGATTTTTGTGACTTACATGTGCCTCACCTTTGATTGTAGTAATCTGTCATCAGTCATCACTCTCATAATATTGAGATTACAAATAGCATCATCAATTAGAAAATTGCAGTATAGCTTATGCGCTAAAGACAAAACGATTAAAGACTCTGACTATATTCTAATTTCAAGGCAAGAAAGAAACACTAATGTAGAACCAAAAGCCAGCTCAAAAAAATCAAATGTGATTAAGACATGAAAGAGACTCCTCTTATCATTTTGTTTGTATTTTACTTGAATTTTTTTGTTAATCGATAGAAAAGGATTAACAAGTCTTGAATTGAAAGTCAGAATAAAGTTTCCCCATTAAAACAAAGTTCTCAATTTTGGCAGCAAAAAAGTGTATAGCTAAAAAGAAGAATGAAGAAATCATCATACAAGAACATGAAACAGAAATTAGTGTCTAAATGGATCAAACAGAATCGAGTGAGATAAAAGTTGAGCAGGAATATATACCTGGAGAAGACGATTAAGTGTTGCAGCGACTCTTTCGAAAAAAAAATAAAAATAATTGTGAAGTACTTGTCTGGAAATTAAATATACTTACTATGCTGATGTAATGAGACGAGTAACAAATATTCTTTTAAGGATTGCATTAAATGTCATGTATTCCCTTCCTTGTTTTTTTTTTTCTCTCTTTACTTCTATTTATAATTTAAAAATATTTAATATACTTTTATTATTCTCTCGATTTCAAATTGATTATTACTTTTCTTTAAAAAGAAATTTCTTTTTTCATATTAAGTGACATTTTAAGATACCAATAAAACTTTAAATATAGTTTTCCAATTATCTCCTTAAACAAATCATTATTGCAATCTTTTTATTTCAATGTTCTAGATACATTGTACAATGAAGCTCACTATCCGTTGGCACAACTAATTATTTCAAGAAGTAAAATAGTAGCTCAAGGATAATTTTAAATTCTTCTACATTTAATATTTACAACAATTAATATCTAATTAGTACAAAAATAGTATATAACTTTAAAATATAATAATATTATAATTATAAAATAAATTTTAAAAAAATAAGTTATATAAAATAAAATTAAAGTAAGGTTCTTTCTTCATTTTACAATTGTAAAACCCACTTTTCACACTTTCTCTCTCTTCAATTATAATATATATTATTTAATTATCATAAATATAAATAACTATATTAATATAAGTATTACTATAATTTTACAATTAATTACATGTTAAAAATAAAATAATAAATATTTATTTATGATACAATAATCAAAATAGTATTTTATTATATATTAATTTATTACAATTATTATTTTTTAGCATAAAAAATTACATTATTATAAATTTATCTACGACCAATCATTTATTATTTTATTATTATATATTAGTGTGAATTCGTAACAAGTAATATAAATAATTATTAATAATATTAAATAAACATATTACTTTTCTAAATATGATATGTATATTAGAATAAATTTCTCTCTATTTTAAATTATAAAATTTATTCACAACTTTAATCATAAATTTATCCCCATTCCCATACTTCTCTCTCTTCAATTAAATATTATTTAATTTAAATTCTCTATATTTTCAACAAAAAATAATTCTTAAGGAGCTTTTATATATATTGAAAATATTATTAGAGTTCTATTTTAATTGTGCAATTACAAAATTGAGACTTTAATTTTAATTACTATTATGAACACTTTTCTCTCTCGCGTTGTAGGTATGTCCAAAATAAATGGCATCATGCGTATGGGGGTCGAATACAGGGACGTTATGACTGATAAATTAGCATTATAACTCCACACCTTCACGTAAAGATTAATAATTTTTTTCCAACTCATGATCAAATGGCCTTACCATGTTGATTAATAATCAATTAAAGCAATGTAGTGAAATATAAGAGTAAAAAAGGATTACTGATATTAATTGGCATAGTAAAAAACTCGGTGGTCATAACAAGTTCGTTTGTTACCTATTGATTAGTATTAATTAACCAGCCTCAATCCACTATTTACATCTTCACAATGCTTCATATGATGAAAAAGGGAAGTAAAATCAATTGTGCTATTGGCCCTACATCCATACTTAGGAGGATAATGGAAACAAGGCTCCATGGACTTGGCTCGTTGACAAGGTGGATTTGGGATGGTATCCCCATATGCCCTCTTCAAAATCCATGGCTTCAAACCTCCAAGACTTTGAGCAACATACCCAAATGTAGACTTGGGGCTTGTAATCAATGCATCACACAAACTCAGCAAATATATTTCAGTCCATGCCTTAATGTTGTGCATGTCATTATTCGACTTTTGGCGCTCTTCATGACTTGGCTGATAAAATCTTATTACTTCCCTGGTCACAGTTGTGTTTGCCATATACATAGTCCTCAACTTCTCACCATATTCTGAGTATAAAGATGCTACTAGAACAGCTTTTGAGGTCTCTTGCTTCAAAGGAGAAGTTGCAGGCTTTTGCATGTCTAATTCAGGAAGCAACTTATGCTTAAGGGTGCAGGCTATAATTTCATTGATAATGGTTTGGTGTGGTGATCGATGAGTATTAAATATTCTAATCTGCAGGCCAATCCTCTCATTTGCCTTCGCTAAGTGCGCCTCATAAAATTTGCTAATTAGTTCCCATGCCTCATTTGATGGGTGAAAAAGGTAACGTCCCAGATGGTGAAAAACAGTGTCTTTCTCAGGGAATATTTCGCTTAAATCTTGCCTAAATAATGGAATCATAAAAAGAGAAGGGACAAAATATTGATCTGACCGCAAAATCAGCACAGGAATTTTCTGGAGAAGATCTTGACTTTGATCACAATGGAAAAAGTTATAACGACCATCATGGCTGTGCTGTAGATTAAGTATAAGAAATGTTGGCAAAAGGTCCTGTGAACTGTTTGCCTTGTTATTCATTAGCATGCTTTCAAATGTCTCAATATGTTTCTGATTTTTCCAATAAGGAAAATTCCTGGGCAATAACCAAGAGGAATTAGGAAATGGCTCACAAAATAGGCCAAACATGTCAGTCCCAAATCTGACTAGTAGAACACGGTCTGTGAGGATAGCATAAAGAAATGCTGCAGCCAAGGTTACCATTCTGTTCCCTAAGCCATTAGAAGCAGTCCAGACAAGGTATTTGCACTTCGTACCGGCATCAATTTTCCTAAATTGTGTGCCCTTTGTCATGATTTTGTTGTAGGATTTGGTATGAGGTCCACAACTTCTATGAATATGTTCATAGTTTCGTAACTTGGATATCAAATATTTGGAAGGTTTATGAGGGGAAGCTTTGCGGTACAAGTGAGATTGATATCTACTTAAGCACGATGCTTTATCAAACGTGGAAACTAAAAGTCCATCAAGGAGTTTGTCATTAGAGATGGCCGTAGTAGATAGGGATGAATCATTCTTCAAATCTTCAAATGATTGATTCTTTGGACCTGTAGATGCATAAATAGAGAAAACAAAAATCATGCACAAGTCTATACAATATTTATATCCAGATTACAATGTATTGAGACTTCAGTTGCTTTGATTCCATAAAAGAGAATGAAGTAGATGAAACCATCTTAGAGCTCATTCCAATATAAGATCTTGCTAGAAACAAAAACCTGGTTGCTTTAACCAATGGTAAACTACCCATGCTGGCATCAATATGTAGTTTTTCTAGAGTATTCAACTCAATAATTATGCCATCTCTAAATACATTAAGTCATTAGTGTTTGCTACAAAAAGACCCTTACAGTGATCTTGAAACTAATCCTCCGTACATTATGTATTACAAAAATACTGAAGAAGAGAGTAGGAAAATCAAGAAATAAATAGGCTGAAATTAAGCTGCTAGCAGGTGAATTACCAGTATCTGATATTGCTTGTGTCTGAGCTCGTTCTTCTAAGATCCCAGATGTCCCATTTTGATCCTTGTCACCCAACATCTTATCTGACATACAAGTTAGAGAGATCAGATCAGATCAGATGTTAAGGACATTAGACAAAGATGAATCAAAGGCACAATATTAATTAGGGGGGAAATTGAAGAACATTGCAGTTGTCAATGATGGGAATAGATTCCAAAAGTGGCCTTACCTACAACAGGCTCTCTGATAACATGATCATTTTCTACCCCAGCTTGAACTGTAGCATTTTGAGCACCTTGATTTAAGACATTAGCAGAAGAATTCTCATTCTCATTCTGGGCACTTCCAGACAACGCGTTAATATTGGAAAATCCCTCAAAAATTGAGTTTTTGGGTATGAGAGTAACAGTGACTAAAATAGGGAAGGCTATGGAACCCACAATCAATAATGATCTGAATCTCTTGAAATTCCACACTACTCTATCCATCGTCACTTTTTCAGGATTTCAACGTGGCCCATCGTTGAAGGCAACAATCAACTTAGAGGTGCATGCAACTTCAGATATCAATTAAGTACCCGAATCACAAATAAGGTTTTGTTTCATGGGTGAAAGGATCCGATCCAGTTATTGAACTGATTACGTTAAACAAGTTGGATTCTTCACAGTGAAGTTCGGTTCGAGATCATGAGGACCCGAATTACATCCAAATCAAAGCACGTGTCCGTGCCACTGTATTAGCTGCTGCATACAATTTCTTGGTTGGACTGTCATAATTCATGCTCACCAAGATATTATTATAAAATATAAGATAAAAATATATTTATAATAAAAATTAATTTTTCTATAATTAGATTAAATTATTTAAATTAAATATAAGAGTGTTAAAATTATAATAAAATTAATAAAGAATTTTTAAATATTAATTACCTGTAATAAATCGTTTATACAATTATATAACAGAAAAATTTATAATCTAATTTTTAAAATATTTATTTTAAATAAAATTTAAGTATTTTTATTTTATCGTATTAAAGTTTATTAACATTTTTGGGTTGTCAACCTTTACATGTTTTTCATTTAAACTTTTTGAGATCATAGCGTTTTCACTGTAAATTTTCCTGCACACGACCCTAACTTTCATTTTGCTGCCAATAGTTTTGACAGCAACTATGAACTATCAACTAGATAATTATATTAAAGTTTAAACGTGTGAAAGGACCAGCTTTTTTTTCAGAAATATTTTGTTTTTAGTTTTAGTTTTAATTACAAAAAACTCTATTATTATTTTTTTATTTTTTAAGATTATATACAAAACAGTAAAAATAAAATAAAATAATTTGTAGAAAACTTTTAAAAAAATCGAAATGAAACGAAACGTGCTGAATGTATACAACCTAATTGCTTCTCCATTTGGGCTTTGGTTCCTCACAACTCAGCGGCGCTGTCTCAGGGGGCACTCTGCTTCATCGTCGTTGTATCAGGTAGCCACCCACCTTCTCCCCCCCCCCCCCCCCCTTCCTTTTATCTTCCTTCGCCTCCGCTTCTGCTTCATCGTCCCTTACCTTAAGTTTTGGACGAAATATAGAAGAAATCAATTGTGTAGTCAAAATTATTTTCTTTGTTAAGAAAATAAGAGAAATTGAAAGGAAAGTAGGGAAGAATTGGTAGGTTGGAGAAATATTTCTTCTTTTTTTCCCCTTTTTATTTTGCCTGTTTCTCTCCTTACTTTGTTTAACAGCTAATGCTTTCATTACAGCTTCATCAAAGCAGAAGCTATGAAGTTGTTCAATGTAAATGGAGCCACTCTTTCTCTTGCTCTTTACACTGATGTGACCAATTCCAAGTTAGTCTTCTCTCTCTCTACTTGTTATGGGAATGTTACCTGTAAGTGAAAGTCAAGTTATTATTATCAGAATTAGTTCAAATTTAAGATTTTTTTCACGTGCCAACAGGAAAGGAGGTGTAGTTATTGACAGCGTAGTGTTTAAATCTAATTTCTTTATTATGATAGAATTAGTTCAACATAAGTTGTTTCTGGATAACTTTCAAATATTGCTGTCAATAAATACAAGGGATCATTTCATCTCAAAATTCAGTTTCAAAGTAGTTAGAGTTTGATTTGCTTCTTTTTGCTTGTGATAACAAGGACATTAGCTTCTAGTAGTGCAGTTACGATAGTTAACATATGATAATTGACAAAACCAGTCGCTGCTAAGTTATTATTTCAAGACAGTGATTGGCAGATTACAATTTTCTTTTTTCATTTATGATCATACACCATTCTATGAAAGTAAATATATAGCATAGATTGTAAAAAACATTATTTATTTGTAATTGATTCAAAGATCGGGAACCTACTCTTAGCTTAAGTGTATTATGTAATTGTTTTTCTCATAGGGAACTCTTGGAAAGTATGCAAGCCGGGACGTTGGAGCCAGAAGTTGCATTCCTCAATGCTACACTTGTATAATTTCTTATATTTGTGTTATATGTCATGTCCAGCACCATTTTCAAGAGGATCAAAACATCATCTTATGTCACGAACTAACACAAGAAGGTCATGTTATGAGAGAAAAATATGCAAAAGTAATTATTATAGTTGGACCCACCATTTTTGTAGAGGTTCAATAACTTTACCTTTTGCCTCGTAATTTAACCATCTCATGTTAGTATGTTGCATCAGACGATTGTTATGATGTTGGTGCCTGGTGCTTAAATTTTCAAGAATGTTGCTTGTTTCTAATGTTACCACTACCAGATTCCAGATATTTTCCCTGTTCTAGCAGCTGCACACAAGACACTAGTAGCCAAATCACGGGACTCTTTGACCACACGCACTCTTCATTCGGAGCTTGTTTACAACTACTCAGGGTCCAAGCATGTAATTTATGTGTTGCTATTTAATCTATTATTGTTCATATTTCCGAGTAGAGTTTCTGACTTTGGCATGTCTTGTAACTAGATTACTGAATCTTTGAAGAGATGTGGCATTTCTGACAGCACAACTTATATCCTTGCTGCTCGATTTGATGCTACTTCTGATGAAGTGAGACGATCCTACAATAAAATGTGACATCCTTTTTTTTCACTCACTTAACTAAAGCGATCTGTGTATCTTTATTAGACACAAGCTATAGAGAAGCTCATTATTGGCAAAGAGATCGACCTGGAGGAGCTGGAAGGAAGAGCAAACCAATCCCAAATACAAAAGGTTAGTAAGGACAATCTACAACACTTTGCATCTTTTCGTGCAAACTAGCATATTCAATCATTTGTTATGATTCAGCATTTCAAGATATCTGCCTCGGAACTTGGAGTATCATCACTTGCAGATGCAATAACCTGTCGAATAGCTGCTCGTGATGCCTTGTGAGAAGAATGAATGTTATCTGCTTGTACACTACCAGTTTCCAATGTCATGAAAATTTAAAGAACACTTCAACTCCCACCATTTTTTCTTTAGCTTTCACGTGTTACAATTTTATTTTATTTTTTAATTTCAATCTTACTGCATTAATATTTCTTATGGAAAATCAGAAAGTTAGGTGATGATTTATATACGATATATTTTTGCTGATAATGGTAAGTGCATGTTGTAAAAATGATACATCTTGAGTTCTTCATTTGCTTCTCTATGTTTACGTCCATACATGCGTTCTTAAATATACCCATGGACTTGATTTCTCGTGTGATATTGATTGAAAGATAACCGAATTATGACATTACAATCACTACTACTGAATTAGGTCATCAATTTGTAGACACATGTATACTAAAAGTAAATGCGCTACATAAGTTTGTTACAAAGTGTTTTAGGAAATAATATAAAAGTATACAAAATATTCTTTAATAAAAATTACCATTTATAAATGCTTAAAATTATCCCCTAATAACTAATAGAAAATTATTCATATATACACTACATTCGATAAGGTTTGGTGATTTTGATTAAAAGCTTAAACCATATAAATTTATTAATCAGTAAACGCTTCATGTATTTGACATATAAATACGAAGGCACAAATATCACGCATTCTCTCCTTTCCAGTAATTAATAATTACTCGAACGTGGATCTGAATCCTCTCATGTTTGATTTTGAACATAACAGTCATGTTCGTGTATTTTTATATATTTGCTTAAGAGAGTGAAATTTTGTTTAAACGAATGTACAAAAATACACGAAAATGATGGTCATGTTTAATTTCGAACGTGAAGGAATTGTGACGCCTCGAACGTTTAAGGGATGAAGAAATTTAAGAAAGAAAATCTCAGATTGTACTTAATAATGCCAATGGCCCACTCTCAGTTCTCAATTAATGGGCCTCGGCCCAGTCCGTTCAATTTAATTCTTGAATCCATTCATTCGTAAAATTCTCAATCTTGTGAAAGTTTAAGAAGTTGTTCGGGTAACCAACATGTTCCTTTTGTTGAATTTCTATGGTCATTTGATTTTAGATAAATTGCTTGTAGTCAACATTTTTTCACCTTTTTACCATTTTAAATTTTAATAATGAGCATAATAACTACACACTAGTGATATCCACAATTATTGAATTGCTGGAGAATCAGTTGAATCACACAGAATGTTATTAGTTAATATCTGTCATGAACTGTTGCATTTAAATATATTAAAGATCCAAGTGTACTATTCTGCGAATACTATTAAACTTTGTGCAATTTTTCCTGTGAAATAGTGGTATATGTTAAATAGTTCGTGGTAAATGCATAACATCCAGTTTATCTCCACTCACAGGATTTTGCTTTCTTGCTTTTGTTTTCTGATTAAGTTGAACCGAACTCGGTGAATAATATAACCAAGCAAAACCCTGTTTCTACTTGAGCATACTTAAACAGAGAAAATAAAGTTAAGAAGTTTGAGCATGAGCTCATATAAAATCTCAATCATGCTTTTTCTTTTACAATTGCAGTGGAATTGTGACATGGATGGCATGTGCGAGGGCATTGCAATGGCAACAGTTGGACACAAAAGTAAGCTCAGATTCTGATAGAGCAGAGATTGGTGAATCTTTAATCCCTTATCCCATGTTTCAATGCGCTCTGCTTTCTTTATGTCGGATTGCCATACACATGACGTTGAATCTGGTTGTGGATTGTGTATTGTGGAGTATCTTTATTATTTGTCTTTCAGCATAAAGCTCCCATGTAAAGAGTTAAAGTGCTTCGTGACACACTATTTTTGTTCATTCCAGTTGCAGATGCACATGAATGAAACGGTCCTGCACCACTTACTTACAAAGGTTTCTTATTTTTTCTGAGAAATCCGATAAGATCAACAAAATAATAATAATCGATTTGGGGGGTTTACTGTTTACTTGAGACAGTTTAAAATTCCAATTAACATTTACTAACCAAAAAAAAAAAAAAAACAAACCACCACAACAATTCGATTATCATCAGAAAATTGAAAGTTAGATTTTGGAGTATAATAGAAGAGATGGTGAGTTTTTTTTATTTTTAATAATTATTCTTTTAATTTTATAATTTTCTAAATAAAATGATAAATTAATATAAATTTAATGTATTAACTTTTTATTTACTTTTATAAATAATGTATAACTCTTATAATTTTAAAAAAAAAATATCTATCATTTCCTCCCTCCCATTCATAAGCTAACTCTCAAACATAACACATTCATAAACTAACCTTTAATATAATATTTACCCAATAATTTTTTAGTTCAAATATCCCACACACAGAGAAATTGTTGCGAACTTAAATTACAATATATAATAGAATTGTTGAAAATATTAAGAAATAATTTTTAAATCGAATTTGTTATAAAAATAATGATTAAGGAATCACTCTATGACAGATAAGGAAATCATACTTAAAAATATAAATATTGAATGAATTTATATTTAAATATAATTAATAATTATAATAAAAATATACATTTTTAATTTCTTATTGCATATTTATGGAGATATAATAAATTTGTAGACATAAATTAATTTGCACAAACACCCGTATAAAAAAAATGCCCCACCCCCACCCGCGACACAGCCGCGCCTCGTTCTTTTCATTTGCATGAAAGGAAGAATACGAACTATGAAGCAAGCAAACTGCACAATTCGAAGTTGAAACTGCGTCTTTCCTTCTCTCTCTCTCTCCTTATTCCATGGACCATTTCTTCGCTCTAATTTGCCCTAATTCTCCATTCGTACGCTTCTCTTCTCCTTTCAAAACTTTTTTCTCAAGGAACCTACTCTTCTTCCTCTAAACCCCCCCAACCTCAACCTTATATTTCTATCATTTTTTACTTGTCTTATCTTTTTAATTCTAACGTTTAACTATAACATGTTTCTGCATGTATTCATTTTCAACTCAGTGTAATTCTATATTGCATGAACACTATCGAACTCGTTAAAATTTTTATTAGACTCACCAGATTCTGTTCGCTACTAAATTCTGGGCCTGTTCCTTTCTTAATGGGAGTAAGGATGTTATTGGAATTTTCAGATCATATGATTTAAGAATCACATGCTTCTGAATCCGTCTCTGCTTTTCAATTGACTTAAAATTTGACTACACTTTCGTGATTCTGCCACAAGAGAACGAACGTTTTTGCTGAGATATTTAGAATTGATTTAAAAATAAAGGGACGTTAGATTGTTCATTAAATATTACACGTTTAAGATCATGATGCGCTTTTTTTTACCTGGTTTACAGGTATGGGATGGAGGGGGATTCTCCGAGTGTTTTGAAGACATATATCCTTATTCTTTTTGAGACTTTAGTTTTCAGCTTGTTCACTGACAATTTTTTTTTTTTTAAATATGAATCGGTGTTCCTTAATAACACTTACTGTTTTAGGCTTTGCAGTCAACATAGTTACTGTTGTTATGATTGTTGTACTGGGATTTAATCAGAAGATTAATCGAGGAGTTCAAAGATTAGATGCCCAGGTACTAGCTGATCTTAAAAGGTTTACGAGGACACATTGGAAAACTAGCACACAGAAATATGTCAAAAATCATAAACTGGCTCCTGTTTGCAAAGCAGTTACTTGCAACCCTTCTGTTATCCTGTATTGCTACTCTGTAACTACAGCTCCAAGATTGTCCATCAATTGTCAGGCTTTGTTGACAATGCCTGAATCACACAAGAAAGAGCTATTATTATCCCCATATATGATCTTTGTATGACAGTATATACCTGAGATACTTATATATCCATATTTGATGCTTTTGCAATGAATAAATAGATGAACCGTCCAGAGAGATTTGTCGTGGATGTTGTACCAGCTGTTGGAGCATGTCTTTCAATCGTGGACATAATTTTTCTGTGGAAGAAAGAACATAAAAGTCACTTTGTTGGATATCACAAATGGTTTTATAGCTGTTCTGAGTTGATGGTGTGGGTAGGTGTCCGACTTTTAGCTATAAATGACAATATTCTGTAGATTTTAATGCTCTTATTCCTAATGATCTAAATACTCACTCATGCCTCTATGTAGATAACTATCATTCTCTTCACAAAGTGTGCCAGCAGTCGTTATGTAGTCTCCAACCGTGTCTTATGTTTCTGGTGGATTCTGAAACCAATATTGGCATCTTTCTATTTGATCACAAAGTTTCCATCATTGGAGGTGATATTATTTTCTAGCTTAGATTTTTTTCTTTTTGGGGCAAGTCAAGTTTACCTTTATTACTAATAATATTTATTCATTTTCAAATAAACTGCATATCAGTTGGTCATATGTGAAAGATTTGGCATAATGTTCATTGTAGGTTTCAATGTGCATCATGGAAGGCTTAGATGTTCTCTTGAATATCTCATTTGGCATAGCCATCAATGTGATCAAGATAAAGAGACCATCTTTTAAAAGCAGGTATATTCGGGCCTGTCACTCTTACATAGTCACTTTCTTTTTCAGATTAGTGATAAGCATTAAGCATCAAAGAAAATGTTTAAGGTGGTAGGACTGATCATCTTTCTCCCTTGTACACATGCTACTTAAACCCATTTGCTTGCCCTATAGACTGTTTGGCCATTCTTGATGCCGAGATAACTTTGGTAATATTATATAGGATGCATTATCTCTTGTTTCTAGAGTACATTGACAAATCTCAATTGAATCTGCTGTCATAATTTTAGTTTATTGGAAGATCCACTGCTTTCAAATGGTGTAGACCTTGAGGAAGGTGGCTCTCATGACCTTGTAAGTATATGTCCTTTAACTTTGAAAATGGTGTCAAGTGTTAGTTTGTGGAGAAATTTCTAACTTTAGTTTTTCAATCAGGGATAAATATATGGATTGACTGTTTAAAATTTTAACTTGAAACTGGTGTGAAGATAATTTAAATAACAACAAATGAATAAAAGAAGTTATTGAAACATTTTGCAAACTTGGTGGTTAATTGGCTTGAGAGTTGAGGTTTTTTTTTTTCCCGAAGATGTAATGTTGAAGGGGGCTTGCTTGCATTTTTTCGTTGATATATTTTTTCCTGTAGGCTGTTATCTTGTTCAAGTTATTTAAAGTGTTCCCTATCATATTCTTCTTTATATTCAGCTCTCTCTTTTTCTTTTGATGAGTGCATCCCTTCTTTGAATCTTTAACTAAGCATGATATGTACATACCTAAAATAAGTTGTCCATCACAACTCTTTCTATCTTGAATGTCTGGAGAGTTAATTATAGTCTTGTCTGTTCATGTGATTTCCTGTGTCTAGTGTAACCTCCCAAAATACTTTGAAAGCAAGAGTATGGAGTGTATTTCTTGTTTGCGATAATATGCATAAATTTTTCCCTAAAGTAACAGTGACTTTAATGATTTACTAATTTTTTAATAGAAAATTACGTGTCTGGCTTATTTTTGAAAGAAAATATACTCTTTTCATGTTGTTTAATCATCTCCTCTGTTATCTTTATTTCCAATTCCAAGATTGATATGCTTTTACTAGTTGACCCTTTTAAACTTTCTTTCTAAAGGGAAATAATGGAAACTTTTGGGATTTGATGACTTTCAAATTCATAACTCCAGTGATGATTCAAGGTGTGGTAAAGCAATTAGACTCTGAAGATCTGTTGCCGCTACCTGCTGATATGGGTACTTCTTCCTGTCATGATGTAATTTTATCCTGCTGGCAAGCTCAATTGAGTAATAATGGTTCAAACCCATCTTTGTTTAGAGCACTCTGTAGTGCATATGGATGGCCATATCTCTGCCTGGGTTTATTGAAGGTATTTTTCTATACCAAACCACAGTTTCCTCCCCTGTGCTGGATAAATCTAAGTTGATGTAGAACCAACACTTGTGCATTACTCTTTATACATGATATTTACTCCATATTTTTAAGCTGCTATAGACTGGTGGAATCTATTTCGTCTAACTAATACTCTTTTCAATACATTGGAACTTTCAAATTTCAATCTAAATATTTCCATGGGAAATGTTCTTGCTTGAAATGACAGGAAATTTAATCGCTGTTCATTAAGTTTGTGTCTACAGATGATGTTTTCTGTGCTGTGCTGTACTTTGCCTCAGGAACAGAGAAATGGTTCAAGTTCTATCGATCAAACATACTGATTGTTTGCTAACTTATGTGATAGATCATAGATTGTTTTTGTGCCTAGCAGTTCAAGCTGTGCCATTGGAAATTATATGGATAATATGACATTGAAAGCTAACATGACAACATGAATTACATGTATCTAGACATCTTTGAAGGCAATGATTTTATCAATTTCTTGATAAGTGGTGAGAAATGTATGTAGTTTGTATTTAGCTTCCCATATACTAATTTTATGATATTGATACTTCAGCATGTTTTATATTTATGGAAGCTAAATCATATATCATGTCAATTTAAAAACAAGATTACTTAAGTAGGATTACACAGATTATCACATCAATCTTGACAATTAACTATATTTTATCATGTTTTATTATGATTTCTACTGCTACAAAGTATTTGAAATTCTTCCAGGTGATTAATGATTGTATGGGTTTTGTGGGACCAATGCTTCTCAATAAGCTAATCCAGTTTCTTCAGCAAGGTGTTGTAACCAGGAATAGTTTGTCTTTCTGCATCTTTGATCATTAAAATTTTGTCTTGCATCTATTGCTTTTATATATTCTCTTACTTGAAAATCTTCTCCATTTTTTTACCCCCTCTGTGCACCATACATTTATTTCACAATACTTGATACAGAACTTCATTTTCCAATTGAAAACATTTCAAGCAAAAACCTGTCAAAGATTTTAATGTTTAACATGTTTACAGCGATGGTAGTCTCATCCCTTTTTTTCTAAAATAAAAATTCCTTCTACTTGCATACCAAACAATTGGGACAAGAAATCATCGAAAAAATGTGGTTCCATTTTTTTTATGTCTTTCAGGTTCAGTGAATTTGGATGGCTATTTACTTGCATTATCATTGGGACTCACCTCTATAATTAAGTAAGTTTTAGTATTTATATAATTCATTATGTTTTTCCTATTTTATTTTTCTTGTGCTTTATGTTTCTAGGCTTTCCTCTACTGGCCTACTTTTTATTGCTCTTATTTTGGTTTATCATGAATAAGATTTATGGATAAACATTTCTATGGGCAATTATTTCACAACTCATTCATACTTTTGTTATCCAGATACCAATTTTGTTGATAAATAATATTATAAAAAAGTAACTGTATATATTAACTAACTGCTCATCCTTCAACCATTATTCATTTGATAGAATGGATGCATAATTGTGCAAACAACATAAACTTACGAAAGACTGAAAAGTGGGAACCCCATAGAAGAAGTCTATCTTTATTAACAGAAAAAAAAATAATAGTGTGTTCTAGATATAAAACCATTCATAGGCCTCCACATAAACAACATGAGCTTCTAAGAGAGTTGATAAGAGATGAATGTGACTTATGGGAGGAAAAGTTAGCCTCCTAAACATACAAACTGAAAAAAACAAAGAGCCAATGTTGGTAAAAATGCAACAAAGCTGTCCAATCTCTCTGCAATGAGAAATTGGAACTCCCTTGAAGCAATCATGTGCAGAACAGAAATCTATATTTGTATCAGTTGATATTTTTACAAAGCTGTCCAATCTCTTAATGAACCTTTCAATATTTCTTCATTGCATTTTATTTGTATCAGTTGATATTTTTAAATTGCATCCTCTCCAACTTTGAGCAACCTATATTTAATCTGTGTGGATTTATGTAACTTCTATGGTGTTTTTTTTTTTTTTATTTATTTACCAGTAGCAATTAGCTAAAAAGTGTCCTTTTGGTCTAGATCCTTTTTAGATACACAATATAGTTTCCATCTTTCCAAACTGAAGCTAAAGCTGCGATCTAGTATCATGACTCTAATCTATAAGAAGGTACGCAAATTTTGTGTTTGTAATGCTGAAAATATAGATTTTTATATTAATGAAATGCTCATAATCTTTTTATTTTCCCCCCTATTGTTGGTATTGATGCATGCACGTCTTTCTAAAACGTAGCTCATGATCATGATTTCATACTAAAATATATATATTGTTTCGTGTGTTTTGAAGTGTCTACATGTGAACCTAGCAGAGCGTTCAAAATTCACAAATGGAGAAATTCAGACATTTATGTCAGTGGATGTTGATCGTGTTGTCAACTTGTGTAATAGTTTCCATGATATGTGGAGGTATTCCCTTAATTTGAATTTCTTAATTCTAACACATTTCACAAAACTTTTTTTTTTTTTAACATTTGTAGTCCAACGGACTTATCATCTCATATAAGACCCTTCTTTATGTCTTTGTAGGAATGAAATTCAATACTGTTCAAATTTAACAAAATTTTCATGTTTAAACAGTTAATGATATGATATCTGCTTTACCTACTTTTGTGTTTGATAGAACCCGTGAGGTTTTTCTGTATGCTTAAGATTGGGTTTTGGATTATATGTGTTTGATAGAATATATACCAACTAGAAGCCATCTTATTTAGCATACATTTGATGTCAAATTATGAATGTTAATATTTAATAATGTATTTGATATATATGTATTTATAGATAGATTGATCTTAAGCACTGTGGTTTTATTGTTTCAGCCTGCCTTTTCAAATTGGAGTGGCACTTTACCTTTTGTATACTCAAGTCAAATTTGCATTTGTATCTGGATTAGCAATAACCATTTTATTGATACCAGGTAGAAATATCACTCTTATACATTTTTATTGACAAAAAACCACATTTATTATTTGATTTATTTTAGTTCATTTTAATTTTTTTCTCACCTACTTGAGTTCTTCATTGCAAATGTCTGTATCTGGAATTAATTTGCTGAGAAAGCTGTACTGTATCAATAGCTGAATTTGTTTCCTATATCTGATCAGCAAATCTGTTTTAGTTATTATCAACAACTGAATTCGTAGAGGTTTATCTGCATCAATAACATGTGATTAACTTTTTTTTTCGCTTCATCTTGCTTTGTCCTGCTATAGTGGTAATGTATCTGTTCCATACACTTACATGGTTTCAAAAATTTACTTGTAATAGGCTATGCTACTAGCCATATCAATTAACACAATCCTTCCATACAATTTTATAATGTAATTTTTTTATATTAGATAGTATCAGATTAAGGTTCTATAAGAAATAGAATGGACCTAACTCAACCATAGAATGTAGCTCTAGAGAGGAGGATTATATAAATCTTTTAAGGACTATTCTAATCACATTTCTAACAGGACATCTTGATAGGTTTAAAATGTGAAATCTTACTCAAAAATTAAGTTCCACTTTCAAGAAGATTGTCTACTATTTCTTTTGGTTTATCATATAATCACATATCCTAGAAGTCAGTTGCTTTTTATTTTGGATAATTTCTATGAAATGTATACTAGACTTTTAAGTTTATTTATTTAAAAGATTAATGTTTGTTTTAATAACAAAATTTAGGTACAGTTCTTTTGGTGCTTTTGATGTTTTTTGGATCAAAATTGGAGTTTTACCTCAACAACTGGTGATGATATTAAATGTGAACCTTTTTTTGAGATGAAACTCTAATTTTGATTGAAAAGCAGCACTAAAAGCACCTATGGAATTGTAAAGTTTTATCTTTGTTTTAATACTTAATTTCAATTGATGCAGTGAATAAATGGATATCAAAATTGATTGCAAGTGCCACTGAGCAAATGATGAAGGAGAAGGATGAAAGGTAACCATAAATTTATTGCCTTCTCTATTCTTTTCTGTAAGTAATAAAAAAAATTTCTTTTTCTTTTTCTTTTTTTTTGGGGGGGGGGGTGTGGAAAGCTGTTTTCTTTTTCATTTAGGATGACCCCTTTTCCTCCAAACTCTTTGTAACTGTCTTCTCTTTGCTTTAATGAATTTCTCCTTTCATCAAAAGAATAAAAATAATATTGTGGTGAACACCTATTATTTGCATCTTACTTGGTGTAACTTAGCAAAGATAATCATACTTTGATTTTTGTATTTCCATCAGCTCATATTTGATCATACTTTCATGTGTTCCTGTATTACAAATGTTTTCCCATAAATAATTATATTCTTGGAGAGTACAGTTGAAAGCAACATAATGTATGCTGCTTATTTTGAAAGTTTTCATCGTCTGCAATCAGGATTAACAACTTACTATTCTTTTCCTAATTTTCTCATTTTAATTCTTTCTATGAGGCAACAGTGGATGATTATGAATGAATGCTGCTGGTGCATATTTGCAAGATTAAAAATTATGCTTCTTACAGGATTCGTAGGACAGGAGAACTTTTGACTTATATTCGCACTTTGAAGATGTATGGATGGGAACTTCTTTTTTCTAGTTGGTTGATGGATACAAGATCTTTGGAAGTTAAACACTTAGCTGTAAGACTTTTATTCTAATTTTATTTATAGTTGAAACTATAAAACTTTTCCTGATATCCACTAAGCTAGTATTAAAAAATGGCATGATCAAATGGATTACTTTACTTTACTTCTTATTTAATTCTGATCATCATGTTTCATCCATGCTTTATAGACTCGAAAGTATTTGGACGCGTGGTGTGTATTCTTTTGGGCTACAACACCAACCCTCTTTTCTCTTTTTACATTTGGACTCTTTGCACTAATGGGAAATCAACTTGATGCTGCTATGGTATTTTCAAACTTGTTTTACCTAATCTCTTTTTATTTTGCATTTAGTTATTTTTTGTGTCTCCGTTAAAGAAATTCAATGCAATGAAAAAAAAAATCTTAATTGCAGGTTTTCACTTGTCTTGCTTTGTTTAACACACTGATTTCACCACTGAATTCATTCCCTTGGGTGATTAATGGACTGATTGATGTGAGTCTCCTTCTATACTCCATGAATTTTTATGAACTAATTTGACTTGTAAATGTCCATCGATGTGAGTCTCTTAACTTCATTGTAGGCCATCATATCCTCCAGACGATTGAGTAGGTTTCTTTCTTCTCCTGAACATAAACTTAGAGGGAGACAGACCAATTCCTGTCTATCATCATTCCTGAGTAAACAGCCTGATCCTGTACAAGGTTTGGCTGTCTTTATTCAAGATGCTTGTTGTACTTGGTCAAGCTGTGATGAACAAGCATTAAATATGGTGTTGAATCATGTGACCCTAAGTGTGTCCAAGGGTTCTTTTGTTGCAATTATTGGAGAGGTCAGATCCTTGTCTGAATTTTATCAAGATATCTTGTAGCTAAAAAAAGTAAAAACAGCAAATGTATATGGTAAAGGAATTTCAATGAATGTACACCTATCATTTTTCTACATCGCAGTTTATTGAAAATGGATATTTGAGATTGTCAGTTCAAAATATATAGAATATGTCATGGTTCTTCTCACTTAGTCTTGTATATATGTGAGGATAATAAGCATTTTCATAATTCACAATCCAATTTGATAAATGGAAAGAAATATATACTTCTGATATTAGAAGCACTATCTTAGTTATATGAATTTCACTTCAGCAACTGCATATATTCAGGTTGGTTCGGGTAAATCATCCCTATTATATTCAATTCTTGGAGAGATGCGGCTGGCTCATGGCTCTATTTATTTGAAAGGCTCCGTTGCTTATGTACCACAGGTTTGAGGACAATATTATCATATGCTTAGCCTTGGAACGAAATCTCTTTATGTCTTTGTTCCCTCAAACTGCAGGTCCCTTGGATTTTATCTGGAACAGTGCGTGACAACATACTATTTGGTAAAATCTATGATCCTGAAAGGTATAATTCCTTCAACAATAATAGGACTTTCTTTACCTCAATTTTGTTCTGATTGAAATTTAAACTGGTTTCTTCTGCTTGATGGGAACTTGAGCTTTACAAACATGTTTTGAACCAAAAGAAGTAATGCTCTTCCCTGCTATATTCAGGTATGCAGATACACTGCAGGCATGTGCATTAGATGTTGATATCTCATCAATGGTTGGAGGGGACATGGCTTATATAGGAGAGAAAGGAGTCAACTTATCAGGTGGACAGAGAGCTCGTCTTGCTTTGGCAAGGTCCTAGCTTCCTATTCTCCTTCCACTCTACAAGTGTATTTGGGGTTTTTATATTTTGATAACTTATCGAGAAAAATGTTTTAACATTGTTCAATTAACAGGGCAATGTATCATGGCTCAGATATTGTTATGCTTGATGATGTCCTGAGTGCAGTCGATGTACAAGTTGCACAATGTATCTTACACAATGCCATTCTAGGACCTTTTATGCAGAGAAAAACCAGATTGCTTTGTACCCACAACATTCAGGTTGGTTTGTACTCTCTCTTTACCAGTATTACGCATTATCTAAAATTGCATTGATTTTTGTCAAGCATTCTAATTAAAATCAAATGAACATGATGTCTTCACTAACATGTTGAGCTATTGTCGATGAGAGTATATTTTAGAAGATATGTATACATTTTGTATTTTTGTAAAATGTGTATTTATATAAGGATTAGCTTATTGATGTATCTAAATTTATATGCAGGCAATATCTTCTGCTGATATGATTGTTGTAATGGACAAGGGACACATAAAGTGGATGGGAAGTTCAGCTGACTTTCCAAATTCTTCATATACAGCATTCTCTCCATTGAATGAAATTGATTCAGCTTTACAGAATCATAAGCGAACTTGCTGCACAAATGTTTCTTCCAAATCCAAGAAGGAGCAGTCTCTTCCTGATTTAGTTATCACGCATGCTCTGGAGGAAGTAGAAGAGATAGTTGAAGTTGAGTCAAGGAAAGAGGGAAAAGTCGAACTTGGAGTGTACAAGTAAGCATATACATGTATATTTTTTATATCAAAGATGTCTGGGGACCTTCTGTTGTCTCTTGTTAGTCTGTAGATAAGCTTTTATAGTCGGTTGGTTAACAACTTGGTGCCATTTGTAGGAATTATGCCATCTTCACTGGCTGGTTCATCACAGCCATTATATGCCTATCAGCTGTTTTTATGCAAGCTTCTCGTAATGGGAATGATTTATGGCTGTCATATTGGGTTGATACAACAACAGCAAGCGGTCAAACAAGATACTCTGTGTCTTTCTATCTGGTGATGGACTGTTATGTAATAATAGTATACATATACATTTTTCTAGCTGGACGTATGTTTCATGGGCAATTCAACATTTTCTGGCACTGAATGTCTAGTGAAAGAAGCAGAACAAAATGCTTTTAATTCAAATTTCATTTTTATAAATTATAATATCACTAGGTAATTCTATGGAAGTTTCATTGTTAGAACATTCAATTTGTAAGGTTTGAAGTTCCATTAAAAATAATTTTTGAATCCCGTACTTTCACCCTATAAATCTCGTGTGGAGAATGAAGTAGTTAAACAAACATACTGTTGTGCATAATTGAAAGTTCCTAGTTTGCTGTTTTTAAACCATTTGTATTAAATTAATTTTTTTAAGAAAATACCAAATTATTTGCCTTGACCATAAACTATTATTGAATGTAACTTTCTAATTTGTTTGAGATGATAATTAATGGTGCAGGCTATACTATGTCTCTTTTGTATTATGAATTCCTTTTTCACATTAGTGAGGGCATTCTCTTTTGCATTTGGTGGATTACAAGCAGCAACTAAGGTACACAATAGATTGCTCAGCAAGCTTATCAATGCACCTGTGCGATTCTTTGATCAGACCCCAGGTGGAAGAATACTGAATAGGTTAGACTGAGATGTCTGCAGGCAATATCAGATTATGATCGTATAAAATTTGTCTCATAATTTATATGATGTTTTATGCAGGTTATCTTCCGATCTTTATACAATTGATGATTCTCTTCCATTCATTATGAACATTCTCCTAGCTAATTTTGTGGGCTTGTTGGGTATTACAATAATTTTGTGTTACGTACAGGTATGAATAAGTTTACCTTACGTACAAAGAAATTTTGAGATTTGCATTAACTATCTCCATGACCAAAATACTTTTATCTCTCTGTTTTCCATAGGTCTTTTTCTTATTCCTGCTATTGCCATTTTGGTATATCTACAGTAGACTTCAGGTATTATTCATCTTTTTTATTTTCATTTTCTCATATTTAACCACTATCCTTTTTTTAGGTTTTAACTTTTAAAACTACTAGGATTATAGATGCTATTATATTGTATGATATGGAAATCTTCATAATAATGGAGTATGAAGTTGGAGTTTTTCTAATGCTACCTAATTATGGAGTATCAGGATTTCTTGAGTTTCAAATGCTTAAAATTGCAATGGTTTCTTTGACTTGCTGTGATAGACAACATTCAACTGATCTATGCAATGGCTTCAGTTCTTCTACAGATCAACATCAAGAGAATTACGAAGATTGGACAGTGTTTCTCGTTCTCCAATATATACATCTTTCACTGAAACACTTGATGGATCATCAACAATTAGGGCATTTAAATCTGAGGTAAATATATGTCATTTTAAAGTAATAATCATGAATAGAAAATTCTGTCTATATAATTCAGAGTGTAGCAGTTATAGGTGAGGAAGATCATAGAAATGGCTTTCAATTTCTACCACTGCTATGATTTTAAAAGCTAGTTTATACAGAAGAAGCAACAATCATTGAACTTTAGATCATAGATGCTTTTGTACCATGTTGATTGTTGAAGGAGAACTCAACTGAACAAGGACACTTGCAATTTGACATATCATATGTTTATAATATTTTACTTCCTAGTTTGGTTTGTTTAATTTGAATATATTAATCCATCACTTTACTTTTTGGTGAGACTTCAATCATGAACATGTCAAATTAAATTTTTAATAAAATTTGTTTTCCTTAATTGGATTAGGGTGATCTTTCTTGTAACATGACTTTTATTGTACTTTTGGAAAGTTTTTCTTCTGGTTTTCTACAGGATTTAGTTGCTTGCCTTGTGTACTGTGTTTTTTATAGTAATCTTGTGAGTTTGTGCAACTAAACTATGATCCAATGGTTATTTTGGACAGGACTTTTTCTTTTCCAAATTCAATGAACATGTAACGGTGTATCAGAAGACTTCCTACACAGAGATAGTGGCAAGTTTGTGGCTTTCTTTGCGTCTTCAGGTATGTCCTTGAGTCAAGTATATTTACTTACAAACGGAGTGCTAGCAACACACTCTTTTAAATACACTATTAATTATTGACAAATTTTATTGAAAAATACAAAAATATGAGATAGAATCATTAAATTAAAAGTGAGAAAGAATGAGATTCACATGATTTTTGTAGTTGTCCAAAAAATTTAACTGACAACTAAAAGTGTGTTAAAAAGAGTGTATTAGAGAGTGCATTGCTAGCATTTCTCTCATTGCCAAGAGGATTCAAGCAAAGAACTTACAGAAATCCACCTAAAGGTTTACACTCAAAGTACATATTTAAGGTTAGATTTGAATTTTTGAAATCTAGAATATCAGTTGTTGCTATAATGACTTTCTTCCAGTTATTAGCTGCATTTATCATCTCATTTATAGCTGTGATGGCTGTTGTTGGATCTCATGGCAGTCTGCCTATCAGCTTTGGTACCCCAGGACTGGTTTGTTTATTATCCTTTTATAAAATCTCTGATTTGATCAACTGATTAATACAGAAATTGAACATGGAACATTTTTTTCCAACAGGTAGGACTGGCCCTCTCATATGCAGCTCCGATTGTGTCCCTATTGGGGAGTTTTTTAACAAGTTTCACTGAAACAGAAAAGGAAATGGTTTCAGTTGAAAGAGCCCTTCAAGTATGAATAGGACTTATTTTGCTGAGTAAGAATGTGTTTGGATGTATATAAGCAGACATCTAACATTCATTTAATATTTTCTAGTACATGGACATTCCTCAAGAAGAACAAACGGGATGCCTATACTTGAATCCAGATTGGCCAAATCAAGGAGTTATTGAATTCCAGTATGTTACTTTAAAATATATGCCATCTTTGCCAGCTGCTCTCTGCAATCTTAGTTTTAGAATTGCGGGAGGGACACAGGTCCGTGCACTATACTTGAATTTGTATTGAAGTTTTCTTCTAACACCCATATGTTTAATACTTTTTCAAATGGTGTGTAATCAGGTTGGAATAATAGGAAGAACAGGTGCTGGAAAGTCTAGTGTGTTAAATGCCCTTTTCCGCCTTACCCCAATATGTACAGGCTGCATCACAATTGATGGGGTGGATATTAAAAATATTCCCGTCAGAGAACTACGTACACATTTGGCTATTGTTCCTCAGAGTCCATTTTTGTTTGAAGGATCATTAAGGTACTCCTATTTGAATGTTTTTTCGGTTTATATTTATACTGATTTAGCGCCGTTTCAATTATATTCTATTTTTCTTTTAGGGAAAGAAATGCATTAGCATTTATTTTGATTGCACCTACAATTCTTGTCTACTTAATACCCTGTATTTTGAACATCTTCAAATTTCTAGGGATAACCTAGATCCATTCAAAATGAATGATGACTTAAAAATTTGGAATGCATTGGAGAAGTGTCATGTCAAAAAGGAAGTAGAAGAAGCTGGAGGGCTCGATATTCGTGTAAAGGAAGCGGGAATGTCATTTTCTGTTGGCCAGCGGCAGCTTCTATGCCTTGCACGTGCACTTTTGAAATTTTCAAAGGTAAGAATGATAATTTAAGAGAAGTGGTCGTGCTGTAAATTTTCGTCTGTCTTCAACTTTGTTATTGATGATATGATAGTATCTTCTTAAGTAACGACTACATTATAGCTTCTTGTATATCATACCAAAAAGGAAAAATATGCGTTTCTAGACTGTAGACATTATCAATGTCAGTATTTCAACATAATATTACAAGCCTTTGCCAAATCTTATCTGGGTTATGAGATGTTCCTCTTGCCCGTTTAGGTTTTGTGTTTGGATGAATGCACGGCTAATGTAGACATTCAAACTGCTTCATTACTGCAAAGTACCATATCCAGTGAATGCAAAGGAATGACAGTGGTCACAATTGCTCACCGGATTTCAACCGTTGTCAATATGGATGGCATTCTGATTCTTGACCATGGGAACCTGGTATGTTTTATTTTCCTTAACTTTTCACTTGTCACAGAGGTAAGAACTAGCTCAGGGTTACTCTTTCTTGTCAGGTTCGTTTATTCAATTATTCAATTAAAGAAAATTGGCTCTATTTCATTTTCCCTGACCAGATGTTCTCGTTATTAACCCAGATGAAATAAAATAACATCAGCTATTAAGCTCTCTCTCTCTCTCTCGTCCATGCAGATTGAACAGGGAAATCCGCAGGTTCTTTTGAAAGATGACACCTCTATATTCTCTAGTTTTGTCAAAGCTTCAACACTGTAACAATGGAAGGTGACTGCTTACATTTGATTATGAGATCAACCAAACTCCCATGTTTGGTTTGTTCTTGGTCACTTGTCATGCGAATTTGAAATTGTTGACGCCACTATTTTACGTGAAACTTCACCAGTAAAGAGGCCAGAGAAGATTCTCTACAGTGCCCAGTGATATCATATTAAGCGTTTTGAATCTTTTCTTGTCGGTCAGCTTCTTGTAAAATATCAAACCCTCTTTGCTGATGTTGCGCAAGTTCCATCCAGAAGGATGTTTGACTTTTCATCAAAGTAACAAATCTATATAATCCATGTTCGTAGATCCACTTTTAGCTAACAAGTGACAGAAATTGATAAGAATTTTCAATTACCATGTCAAATCCGCTAATTTTATACCTAATAGGATCTTGTTAACCTCCCAAAGGGTAGATTTATTTTTTTGTTAGATGGCCTTTTAAAGCATGTAAAAGGAAGGAATTTTTATTAAAAAATATATTTATTAAATACTTATGTTTTAAATAGTTATTTAAAACTGAGGTTAATATTGACTAATTTTTAAAATCAGCTGCCCAAATCATGTCGAATTGTCAACTGTCGTTAACCTGTTTCGTACAATAAGATTTGACAGTGTTGCTGGCTTACTTCCTGCACTTGCATGGTTTATACGTTGGTGAACATTCAGAATTTTTCAACGTGTGATGTAAGTTAAATAGTAAAAAGTATTTTTTAAAAATTAAGACTTGTTCGATTTTAACAATATTGTTTTATAAATACATATAAATTATGATTTTAAGTTAATTATATATTTTGAGGATTATGTATAAGAAATAGTAGAAAAAATAATTTTTATTTTTCTGTATAAATGTTAAAATTTATAAAATAAAATAAAAAACCTCATATTTTTATAATTATTTATGAAAAATAATATATATATATATATATATATATATATATCTCAAATATGCCTCCAAAACTCATATTCGACTCTACTCTATTGTAAACCTTAATTAAATTAATTAGTTTATTGATATTATTTTTAGGATTTTCTTTAAATAATTAAAGAAAATAATTTTATTAAAAATGAAATATTTATTACATTTAAAAAATTATCTTTAGTTAATTAAATGAACTTTAAGAGTTAATTATAAATTTAATTGGGGTATATTCACAATATATTTTTTTATATTGTTGTTTAATTATGAATTGTCCCATAATTAAAAATAAATTTTTGTAATTTAATAATATAAAAATTATATTGGCAGCTTATCAAAATTAAACTCTTAACTTAACAGAACCGTTAAATCAATAGTGCCTCACAGTCACAGACACGACCACTGCTTAATTATCTTCTTTGTTATTGTTTTTTTGTTTTTTATAAAGTCAATTGTGTTTTCTTAGTTGGTTCACCGCCCAATAGTAAATTCCACGTTGTCCAATCCTCAACTGTTCGACCCGATCAACTACTTTAGGATTTTTGTATTCAACATTCATTTTTTTTTTTTAGAAAGTTTAGGGAAATTAAGTCTGGGAGTTCATTGTTCATTAGTATTAGATACGTTTTAAAGCTCAAAAAATATTTATAAAGTTATTATTCACTAACAAAATCTTATATTAGCAACGAAATTTGAATCCATATTGTTATTATATATACATAATTTAACTCTCAATCAGTCTCTGATTATTAAATATAATTTTTATTTTGAATAATTTTTAAAAAAATTATCTTAAATTAGAATTTTTTTTTAAATTACCTTTTTATACACTGGATATTTTTTTATATCGAGTATTTATTTTTAAAATTTAATATTAATTTAAATTTATAAATTTTGAAAATAATTATATAATATATTTAAAATTTTAATATAAAACTTATTTTAATTAATAATACCGTTAGAATATGGAGAAAATTTAGTACTGATTATGCATGTATTATATTCGTTTGTAGATTATATGCAAAAGCTTATATTATTTAGTAAAGAAAAATCAATTTGTAATAAGAAGACTGGCAGACAACACAGGAATAACAACATTGGAGTTTCCTCAAATTGGATTGCCATAATCGCTGGCTGTCTTGTTTCGGAGCTGCCTAAGATCATTGTTTTTCTCTCTTGCATTTCCTCTCTTCTCTGTCCTCTCTCCTCTCTCTCTCTCATGGCTTGGCTTCTGTCTCTCTGCGCTGCATTCACTTCTTCATTCTCGTCTACCGTTTAATAATAATATATAAATAATCTCAACATATTTATTATCATATTCCGTTCCTGCGTTCGTTCCATACAATACAATACATACCTTGTTGTTGTAAATGGCGAATGCATCTGGTTTCTTCACTCCTTCGGTTCCCTACTTTAGAGTAAGGGTTCGCCCTTTCACTTCCATTCATCGATTTGAAGCATTCTCCGCCAAAGTTGTTTGCTTTGGAACCATCGAAGGAGCTGAAAAACATGCTTCCACTGTTTCCCCTTCCCAATCTCGCGCACCCAGGTCAGTTTTTTCTCCCCTGCTCGATCCAAATATGTTAAAGCTTTGATTTTGAATCACACCCAACAATTTTTCCATCTCTAACGTCAATACTTGTAACCGTTCTGTAGTTTTAGGTTATGAATCAGACTTTTCTTATGATAATGATATTAATGTTATTTGGGATCACTATCTCAATGCTTCTGTTTGATTTTCTTTCATTCATATAATTCTATTGTCTGCACTCCACAGGCTTGTTAGTAAAGGCTGCAAGTTAGTTGGATGTGGCTCTGCTGTGCCAACTCTTCAGATTTCTAATGATGACCTTTCAAAAATGGTTGATACTTCTGATGAATGGATATCTGTTCGCACTGGGATTCGTAGACGACGAGTTCTTTCAGGTTAGCCATTGGTGTTAGTCCCATCTCCCATGCTAGTGCCATGAACAGAAATAGGTACAATTGTTAGATTTTATTTTGTTGCACTGTCTGCTATCTGCTCTCAGGTTAGCAACTTGATGATGAATTGGCTAGGATATAAATCTGAAATTGGGCATCTCAAGGATTGTTTGTTGTGGGGTGAAGTTTCCATTTGTGGAGCATTGCATGCTTTATGAACCCCCCCCCCCCCCCCCCCCGGTTCTTGTTTTCACAAGTTAATCCTGTAAATTGTAAATAAATATGTATCCAAACTTGTTTAAAATCATTTTGGAAGTTTTAGTGTAGTGATGGATCTGCTTTCTATTGCTTGGTGTTGTGCTTGCAGGCAGAGATAACTTGACAACTTTAGCAGTAGAGGCAGCTAGGAAAGCTCTTGAGATGGCAAAGGTAGAGCCTGATGATCTTGACCTAATATTGATGTGCACATCTACACCAGAGGATCTTTTTGGTAGTGCTCCGCAGGTATGCGTTCAGGATGTATCATACTGAGAATAATTCTTTAAATTATGTTGTTGTCTTTAACTTCTGCCAAGCAATCTGTATTTATTCATTAACACGTTTTAAGGGATTAATTGGGTATTTGAGATATTATGATGTTGCAAACTCCCTCTTGGAAATAATTAGAGCTTATTACTGTGCTCTTATCTCTCCTAAACTGGGTATCTTCTTTTCATTTCTTTATCCTCTCGTATAATTTTAATTGTCTTTACAACTTGCAGATTCAAAGACAACTTGGCTGCAAAACAAATCCATTGTCTTATGACATTACAGCTGCATGTAGTGGATTTGTGTTGGGTTTAATATCAGCTTCCTGTCATATTAGGGGTATGATTTGGTTCATTTTTGTTGATTTAATACTTGCTAGATATGGTGAAAATCATTACCCTTTATTGTGTGAATGCAGGGGGTGGATTTCATAATGTTCTAGTTATTGGGGCTGATGCTCTTTCACGATATGTTGATTGGACGGACAGAGGCACCTGTATTCTCTTTGGGGATGCCGCTGGTGCTGTACTAGTACAGGTAATTGTATTTGTTCCTGGTATTGTCCTACATTTGTAGCAAATGTCGGTTAGCAATTCGAATCTTGTTTCTTGGATATTTCTATTATCTTTGTTTAAGATGATGAAGGCAAGGTTTTGAAAATCTGTTTAAAATTAAAGATTATAATATTTGGAAAAATGTTGTTCTCATCCTTGAAATAATTGTTCAAAATTGTGAATAAAATATTACATATGTTCTGAGATGAAGACTATAGTCCCAAGGTTTTCTCAAGATTTTACTATTGGTTACAAATGACAATGAACTTATGTTTTTTTAATCAACGAGAAGTCATTTATAGTTAAGGGATACAAATTGATGCCGTTGCTCTGGTACTATGATTACATTGCAGGCCTGCAACAGTGAGGAAGATGGTTTATTTGGTTTTGATTTACATAGCGATGGCAGTGGTCAAAGGTTTGTGTTCACATATTACTGAAAAGACGTGCTCTCCTCTTCCTGTAAGCTTTTTAATTAGACATCTGCTCTCACTTCATGCAGGCATTTGAATGCTGTCATTAAAGAAGATGAGTCAAATAGTGCATTGGATTCAAATGGTTCTGTGTTTGGCTTTCCTCCTAAGCAGTCCTCATATTCCTGCATTCAAATGAATGGCAAAGAAGTTTTCCGCTTTGCTGTACGATGTGTGCCACAGTCAATTGAATCTGCCCTTCAAAAGGCTGGTCTCCCTGCATCTAGCATTGATTGGTTACTTCTCCATCAGGTACACAGAAATTATCTATAAAACTGAACGCAAGCATGCCATCTCATATATATTTATAGGGATAGATAATATCTATTGGTTGAATTGCTATTGCAACTTGCTAAGATTTCTTCAAATGGGTAGACAAAGTGGATTTGTTGTGCATATTTTATTTTTGGCATCCTAGGTTGACAGAAGTAGCTGTTAACTTTGTTTTGTCTTTTACTTGCTAAACTAGCTGGTATAAAGTTCAGTTGAACGTCCGTTTTCCAGTAAATAGAAATTAAGAGGTGGAAAACCTGATCAAACGTTTGTCATATTATCACTTTGCCTAGTGATAAGATCAAATTATGATTGAAAACAGAAAATCATTTTAGTTAACATGGGAATTGCACGGTATACTTGATAATATCTTGGAGAAAGGAAGATTTCATACACTTAGGATGCCTTACCTCTTAATAAGTGCAGGCAAACCAAAGGATTATTGATGCAGTTGCCACTCGGTTAGAACTTCCCTCAGAACGGGTGATATCAAATTTGGCTAATTATGGAAACACAAGTGCAGCTTCCATTCCCTTGGCTTTAGATGAAGCAGTTCGAAGCGGTAAGGTTAAAGCAGGCCAAACTATTGCAACTGCTGGTTTTGGCGCGGGTCTCACGTGGGGTTCAGCAATTGTTCGTTGGGGCTGAGTGCTTCTTTCACAGCAGGATAGCAAATAGAGAAGAATTTGAGGTGCAAGTGCAGCTGTCCAAAAACCCCACTTTCTCACACATTTGTAGAAGAATGGATTTGGGGAGTTTGCAGAAGGATAACAACTCCCTCGGCTTGTCCCTTTCTTTTTGTCTTGGGTTTACATTATCCTTAGTCTTCTTTCTCAAGTACCATATTCTCTTTTTTCCGAGGCATGTAGTTGTCATTCAGATTTATTTTAAACGAGGCTCTTACTATTTATGTTTCTCAATGGTACTTGTAAATAAAAATGCAGCATGCCAAGTGTCTGCTTCTTGTACTCTAAACAACCTTCACAACAACAAGAGACGACTTAATTTCAACTACTTTTTTTATTATTATTATTTCAAAAATGGGAAGCATAGGATTTTCAATTTTCAGAGACAACCTTACATTAGCACCATACATGTGCCAAATTCAGGAAACTCTGCTGATCAGCTAACAGCTTCCGAATGCCTAACCAATTTCTGCATGGATTCATTCAGCAATTAAGTTACATCAGAACATGACTTCATAATAGCGCAACAAATTCTATATAAAAGTTAGCGTTGAAACGTACAGACGAAGGCAAAAATGATGCTGTACAATTACATCGTCGAAGTTGATGACACAGTTGATCCTATAGATGGAAATTGGTTAGGTCAAGTTAACCTTTATCTTATGCAGTTATTTACTTTCTAGAAGTCTCTTATTTCTTAAATCTAACACATGAGCTTTTGTTTATTTATATGTAGGTTTTTATTTAAATGTAATGCAAAAAAAAAAAAATTAAATAAATCAATTTATTATATTAATGTTTGTTTTACAGTTTTTTCATAGGTAAATACTTGAAAAGAAAATTCACTAAGAACACTTGATTCTCATTAATCCCTCAAGATTATAAATGAGAATAACCCTTTCTTTCATGGAATGGAAGAACTGAATTATTTCACATTTCTAAATTCAATAACTTTTTAAGGTTTAAGATTAAACTGAGTCGAACATTTTTTCTGTCAATGAACAATTTTTTTTAATCCGAAATACATTATTTATTCGTTTTTTTTACCTTTCAAAAGGTGCCGAGATAGAAAACGGGGCTGGGATTAGTCTCAGCTGAAGACGTTCAATGGAAGGAGAGAAACTTTTTCATTGGAATTCCAAGTCATAAGAGCCTGTTTATGATTCCGTTGAACCTCTGTTTTATAAAAAGTGAAAAATAAATTTGCTTTTTAAAAATCATGCTAAGAGAGTCTCCGAAATTGTAAAAAGAAGGTTTACCATATATACAATTCCAAACAGGATCTAAGCGATAGAGCTATTCTCGTACCAGTTTGATACACTAACATAAGTTGTTTCCGTATAACCCATGTTTGAGTCTGAACTGCTGGAACTAACAATTGTCGGCATACACGTGTAGTCGATAGATTTTTTTAGGGAAGAAGGTAAATTTTTAATTTTTTTTCTAATTTTTGAAAATAAAATAATAAATTAACACAAATTTAGTATGTATAAAATTTTTTTTTCATAACACATAACCCTCTTAATTTAAAAAATAATTTTTTTTATTCTCTCTTTTCTTCTATTTCAAACCTACCTCCCACCTCCCAATTATATCTTAAGCAACAAATAGTTGCGGAGCAGAACATTAACACTCACAATAAGCCAATAAATTAATATGATCATTGTATGAAAAAAATCATAAAAGCTAGATTGTAGTTTGTAGATATAGAACGTGTAAGTGCTTTTTTTCTCTTTTTGGGTTACCTTGAGCAACAAAGAAACGAAGCAGCACTTGTTCTCAGAGAGATAGAAGTCAATTGCGGGTGAGAGTGAGACTAAGGTGGTTGTTGGATGAAAGAAACTGGTCCATGGAAGCATGGCCAAGCCGTGAATTGTGTGGAAAGATGTGAATCTCTTTTGTTCCGTGTATATAACTTGAATTATATTATTTTTACAATTATTCTTTATAATAATATGTATCACCCATTTTATTTTATTTTTCTGTCTATCTCTTTTTAATTTGTAGAAAAAAAATGGATAAATTTAGTATACAACTAGCACTTCTCTTAACTTTATCCACGTTATGTAGGCAGTTTTTGAAGGTTATAAAATGAAAAATAAAGACAGTAATTTGTGAATATTCGTATGAGTTTTATACAAAAATACATACATATACGAAATTAAATTTTTTATTCTTATTTTTCACAAATAAATGTTAATACCTCGATAACTTCGAAAGTTATATGAAAGAGAATTTTGGTTTTTTCAAATTTTACTTTTTACACTTTTTCAGCTCTTTTTCTTTTTGATTTTGTGACACCACTCAAGATCAGTGTTTGCATTTTCTTTCATGGTTCTCTCTTGCATTCAAAGGGTGTCAAAGACTTATTTTGCTCTCAACAAAAAGTTTTGAAAGTTATTGTAATATTTTTCTAGAAAATAGAAAATAGAAAAAAGTTGGCGATAAGTTTGTTGGTGGCTTTTGTGGATATATAACATTAAAGGAAGGAGGGACCGCTTTTATCTGCTCCTACCTATATTACATAGCATGGCACAATTGATTCACAAAGATCTAAAATCTCCACCAAACGCGTCGCTGTTTCTGTTTTTGTTGTTGTCCAAATGTATAAAGGCCCCAACAAGATTATGAGTGGACGTCAGAGAGATAAAGAGACGAATGCACTCTTTGCTTTCTCCATTCTTCTATCTTCATTCTTCTATTGCCCATTTTTTCTCTCCCGAGTCATGTCACGTTATTTCATTTCTTCTCTGGACATTTAAATTTTCTCTCTTTCTCAAATTCCCTTATCTCTGCTCAAGTTTTTTCTTTGAAGAGAGATCAGAATGGCTGTGGCCATGGCTGCATGCAGTCTCGGACTTCACTTGGGTCCTGATCTCAGCTTGAGAGCCTTGGAAAAACCCATTTGCAGTGCCCCTTTCTTGAAGACTTCCTCTATCTCTGATGCTACTAAACTATGTTACATTACTCACAAAACAAGGTATACTAAACGGGATTTTTTATTACTCGTTCATTCAATAACTCGAGCTTCTCTAATATCTTTGATTTCAGCTCTAGTGTGTTCACTTCACAATATACTTAATTAATTAAAAGCATCTAGTGTAGGTAACTATTAGATTTGAGATGCTTAAAAACATTAATTCTGGCAAGTAATTTGTTTTTGTTTATTCGGCCCTCTTGCTTGTGTTTTATGTATGTGTATTTAGAGCACTTGGAGGTCTTACTGTGGTCTCATTAATTAAGTTAATAGGCAGGATGAGTACTTAAAAATATCCGTTGATTTAAAACTTGAGAAGTGAGTGTAACCTGCTAGAACTGCACCAAAATGATGTGTCCAATCTCTGTTAATTGTATGTACCATTTTCTCAGATTACCATCTTCAGGAATAACAATGATCCCTCGAGCAACAACTGTTACTGGTGTGGAGGTATTTAGCAAATTCAACCAATATGGTTGTCATTTATTGCATGTGGATAGGCAGTTCTTCATTCATTTTTCTCATGCTTGTGATTGCCATCACTAAAACATTTGATTTCAACTTGTCTGTGGAGAACAGGATGGAAATCAAGGTGAGGCCGATACAATTCCAACTCCTGTTGTTATAATTGATCAAGACTCTGATCCTGATGCAACTGTGGTGGAGATAACATTTGGTGATCGCCTCGGGGCTCTTCTGGACACTGTATGCCGTAATCTTTTATCAGGACTTTTTCCTCGTATTTCATCCAGAGATTGTCATCAGATAAATGCTAGTGTCATACTATTTGACACAATTTTTGTGATTGATTTATTTTTTAAGAAGTCAAAGTGCTTCTTACTTCTTTAATTGATCACTTTTTACCAATTATTTTGACTTTTTAAATATATGATCAATTACAAGAAGTTTGTGTTAAAAAACGTTAAGTTGTTAGTATTCCTATTGTTGATAATAAGAATTACTAAAAAAAGATTTTAAAATTGACTCTTTACTTGGTTGCAGATGAATGCATTAAAGAACTTAGGTCTCAATGTTGTTAAGGCAAATGTCTTTCTGGATTCCTCTGGGAAGCACAACAAGTTCTCCATCACAAAAGCGTAAGTGTGTTAGTGACAATACTTTGTTATTGTCATATGCGACGTTCCAAAACCACATCACCAGTCCCAATTTCAATCCCCTACATTCGTACCATTGCTCATGTATTATTATTGCCATAAACGGTCATTAATAATAGACATATTTTATCGTTGGGAATAATAACTTCTAGTACTAAGCCGTGTTGACCCCTCCTCTATCATTCAATAATTGTATAGTGGCAACAATTAACGGTTCAGTTTCGAGTTAATGTCTAAACAAAGGAGGAAAAATGAATAATTAATTTTTAAGACGAATGCTATGTCCTCTTAAACTATCTTCATAATAATACTTTTTCTGTTTTTCATTCTGTAAATATGTAGATTAGTAGGAATATATCGTGTACAAGAATTTGGAATTATTCAAATTGCAATTACTATTGCTGATTTTAGCTATCATACATTGCAAAATCAATACAGTAGGCACTACAGAGAGGTTCTACTTGGGCTTGAGAAGTATTTACATTCGAATAGACTTTAGAATTGGACTCTAATTACATACCATAAATTAGTCTAGCACAATGAAACTTGTTTGGATTTCACCTTTCAAGTAAGTTTTTACCTAGAATCTCTATGAATTCATTGGATATGCTGGTGGAGCTTTGTTTGCAGCGATACAGGTAGAAAAGTGGAAGATCCAGAGTTGTTAGAGGCAATCCGTTTGACAATTTTAAATAATATGATTCAGTATCACCCGGTATGCTTCTCAACTCTCATTCTTTATCTAATCTTGGAGCATGATTTGGTTCAGGGAGTTCTGTGCTTTTAATTAGAGTTACTTTGTTTCAAACTGGTTATCAAGGAATCAAGCGCCCAATTAGCTTTGGGAGCAGCTTTTGGGCTTCTGCCTCCGCAGCAGCAGGTGATCAATTTCAGAAAGTTAATAGCTATCATAGGCTCATACAAATAAGAAAAAGTTATCCTAGACACAAACTTTTTTTTTTATGTTGAAAGGAAAAGGAAAATGTCTCTAGTCTATATTTATTGTATCATAATGGACGTCATAAAAATCGAATATGTGAGGGCTCTACATTCATTTTCTTTATGTGTTCATTTAATGGTATCTGATATTTTTACTGGTGGAATCTGGTTTATATTTTGTTAGGTTGATGTGGACATAGCAACCCACATAACCATCTCTGATGACGGCCCAGATCGAAGGTAATGCAAGAATTCCCTTGGAATTAATAATATATATATGGTGCTTATAGGCCACAAATGTAAGCTGTTGCTTACCATTTTTTGCTGTAGCAGTTTACTGTATGTGGAAACAGCTGATCGACCTGGATTACTGGTGGATCTTGTAAAGATTACTACTGACATTAACATTTCTGTTGAATCTGGAGAATTTGACACCGAGGTAATTAAATATAAAGTTTTGTTAAACTCAAACCTTATGATTGATTTTAAGCATACAACAATATGAAGCTTTTACTGAGAAAAATCACATTCATTGTATTAAAATTATAATAAATAGTTACTTTTTTAATAAAATTTTATTATTATTAGTTGTTTAAACTCGTGAGATTATCATTTTCCTTAAATATATATAATAGCCAAAGTGTGCAAATTTATTTTTTTTAGTACTAATCAATAATCATTCAAACGTAGGGGCTCTTGGCTAAGGCAAAGTTTCATGTGAGCTACAAGGGTAAAGCCATCATCAAGCCTCTGCAGCAGGTAACTTGAACAATGAACATTTTTGTTGAACCATGGAAAACCAAGAGCTTGAGTATGTGAACATTGAAGTGATTCTTGTTCTGGTTCTGGTAGGTTCTTGTTAACAGCTTGAGATATTTCTTGAGGCGACCTACAACTGAGGAAGCCAGCTTTTGAATACAAAGTGCAACACATCCACATCGTATTTGCTTTTGGAACATAACTACGATGGAATTGCAGAATGCACGTATTCTTTTTTATTTTCATTTCGTTTGGAGGACAATTTTCAGAATATAGTTTACTCATAAAATTTAATAAACTTGGATACCAATGTAAAGTAACCATGTCCAATTTATTATTTAACGTCCTTCTTTTTATTTTAATCTATTTCAAGATCGGTAGCTTATGATACAAGAGATATCTACATTGATTGTCTACCTCATTACTTGCACTCTGCTTCTTTTAAGACTATAGAATATGTAATATATTATACAAAATAATTTTAATGAATATATTTTTTAAATAAATAAGTAATTTATAAAAACTCATTCATTTGAGAGTAAAATAATATTTTGTTATGATTAATTTAATTTTTTATGTTAATTTTTTTCAAATCTTAACTGTTTACAGTTTTTTTATGAAAAATTGTTCTTTTTAAAGATTTTAACTTTATATGTTATTTTCATATAGAAAATGAAAAATACTACCTTCAGATTTGAGAATGACCGAAATTACAGGTCTTTCCGATTTAAACCTTACAACAGTCAGCCACTTTTTTTTCAAAGAAATTTTAACAGACACAAAACTAAATTAAATGCTAAATTTTATCCCTTTTTTCTGAAACAAAAAAGTTAAGATAAAGGAGAGTTACTTCGTGTAAAGATTATAATCTTTAAGAAACAGAGTACTGCTTTGCTAGAATTTAATTTCTGAAAATAATTTATGACTTTTATAAAAAAAATTAAAATTTAAACTTTATTTAATAGATTTTGTGATCAAATTTAGTAAACAACTCAAATAATTTTTGTTTAATGCTTGTTTCATGAGATAGTTGTTTACAGCTTACAGTGGCATCATGGCAGAGAGAAAAAAAAGGGAGTGTCAAAAATCGCGCGGATCAACAAAAATCACTGGCGAAGAAGAGAAGAAGCAATGAGAGGGGGCAGATTTGTGAAGATTCTTAACGCACCAGATGTCTTGGGCCCATGAGAATTGAGTCCAATGTGGGACCGTATCTCTAACTGGGTCCAATTGGGCCACTTCAGCCACAATGGCCCCACAACCAGCATCATCTCTGGCCATGTTATGAACGAATCCGCACAGGGCCCTCATGAGGCCCGCACCACTCTTTCCTTTCATATGGAGACCGTACAAAAAATATAGCCCAAAGGGCCTAAACACATCAGGGAAAGAAGGTAGCCTTAGACATGGCATCAATTGGTCCAGTAACCTTGTCACTAGGCAGCCCGCACGTGCCAGTGGGGACACCCCCTTCACTTCCAATTTAAACACGTGCTTGGTGTTCCATACACTTAATATGGCCAAGCTTGGAGGAATTATGCCCCTTTTTGGGTCCCATTTGGGTAGGTACTTTTTGGGGATGGCCATGAATGTGCCCAAATTTAGCTTGTTAGACAAAATTAATTCTATGTCCTTAGGAAAAAATTCTGAATTGACAAACATGTGCTTATACATGGTCCCCGCTAGGCGTGGGGGAAGACCAACCACCGCAATGCCAGAGCTCATTGGTTTGTAGTGGGCATGAACAGGTTGCACTAGCATGTTTAGACTCTTGGCTCTTGAGTACCCACATTTTTTTGTGAACAAATTTATGGAAGCCTCATTGGTACATTCAGTTGCCATGTATGCATAATTAGCACCCTTTTGCTTGCACCACTCTTCTAAATGTTCAATTAGTTTTGTCCCAATGCCAAGTCTCCTGCATATATATGTCAATTGTCAACCCAAGATTTTAACCTCTTTTTTGTCTTTTCCTGTATTGAGATATTTTATAGCTATTGGGTTTTGTTTTCTCACACTCTAAAAAAACAATAGATATTGATTAAAAGTGATCTAATAGGAATTAGAATTTTGCAAGTGAATAGAAAAGTAGACGCATGTGGATCATGCTATCTAGAATTTAATACCAAATTCAGTGAAATAGCTGAACTTGAGAATAAAATATCGTGTCCAAAACTGCTAGTTTCTTAATAAAGTACCTTCAGTGGATACACGTGTCAAATGGCACGCTAGCTTTTCCTATGGCTTTTCAGTTTTCACCCTTGCCATGATATACGAGAGAAACATTACCTTTCCTTTTTTATTTTTCTTAGAATCTAATGCTCCTCAGTCCTCACCACCCCTTTTTTATATTTTTCTATTTCCCTTGTTAAAAATATGAGAATAAGATTTGAAACAAAATGTAGGGAGAGAAATGGAGGAAGACAGGAATCAACAGTGGCATACAGAACTTGAAGCTAAACAATTTGTCAACCCCTAACTGTTGTGGAATATGAAAAGAGAAGAACTGTTATGACTGTTCATTTCATGCTTTTGTTTTTATCTAAAGTGCATGCATATCAAGGAACTATACGGTCACTTGTCTATTATATCGTTTTCTTGATGCTTTTAGGCAATGTGCAGAATGCAGAAACATGCAAGCAGAATGAAATATATCAATATTAAACCTGTGTGGCGGTGAAACCCTGAGCCCCAACAGATATGCCAGCTTTAAATCAACCGAATTCCCTCTTGTAACTATTTTTATACACCCTCTTATCACCCCAACAACTTGTCCTCCATATTCTGCAACCTGTTCAGAACAAACATTACATTAATTAGCCTAAAAGTTCAGGCGTTATACTAATTGTCTTAAATTTCAACTTATAAAACCATAAATATATAATGATTCAGCAATCGAAGAAGTACGTTTTACCAATATAGTGATCTAATTATAATGTTTTCTTGTTACATATTTCTAGATAACATTAAACCGGAAATAGTGGGAAATTAAAGCTAGAGTTGTTGGTAGTAACCAGCATGACATGCAAAGGAAAGTGACGGATACGGCATAAGGGATCGCCCATGAGGTCTACAACAAGAGATGACTTTCCTCTCTGCCCAACTTCACAAAGCCTCTCCATCTTCTCAATTGCCACCTTGTGCCTCTCTTCATCATACTCTCTTACCACCACCAATGCCTTCAGAGACATAGCATATAGAAACAACAATTAATAATGGCCCTTGCGTCTTCCGGGTTGTGCTATTTTTTCTTCATACTCGTATGTATACACACCTCAAGAATAAGGTGACGTGGCACTTCCCCAACATTGAGCACATTTGATTTTTCTTTTGTGAATATGAATAAAACAAATTCATTCTGTTGTTTTTTATATCTTTCTTTGTTTGTAGTGCGTGATCCAATCCGATACATCTTGTACATATCCAATTTAGTGTACTTGCGTCTTTATACCTTCCTTTAAAAGATAATGATTTACTAAATATTATTTTCTATTATTGTTGACATTCGAGTTTATTTAATCTTCACATTCACATTAAGTGGGTAAAAGGGAAAGAAACCAACATAAATTAGAGGTACGCCACATGGCCTTCCTATACCCACAAGAAGATATTAATGATGACTTCATGATGATAACAATTATCAATAGTAGCCAGTTTAAGGTGAGGATTATCTGCGGTCATTGAAGTGGTCCAACGGTTAAACAATTGTCCTTTCTTCCTTGTGTAAGTGTAGTTATCCTAATCTAGAATTTCAAGAGTTGACATATCTCAAGGTTTCACATTTTGATTTTCTTTAAGAAAACACACTGAGTTCACTAATTCAACCGTCTACATTATACTATTTATCATTTTTAGCTATATTATTTTCTTATTCAATTAAAGTGAAAGCAATTAGTGAATCAATTAGTATTCTTTCAAATCATGATGATTGGCAATTTTTCTCTTGCCCACTAAGGTGTTAGGAAACCAAAAATCTCTTATCACATTGCTTTCCCCAATTACAGGGAGGGGATGAAAAGCATTCCTATCACTGCGTTTTTGGCGATTATTTAGCTCCAGAGGTTTGTGTCACCATCATCATATACACACATTTTTATATATGGTGGCTGGTGGTCCAATGTACTAGAACCTCTCCTTTTATGAAATGAAATCTATAATCTAGAATTTTGTACACGTTGAGTCCTATTATTGGGGATACTTGACTACATGCTACAAAACATATCAATGGTACAAAAATAAAAAAGAACTCGTCTGGTAGCAAAGGAAGACTTTGTATGGAACAAAGTTCTGATCAGGATTGCAGGGTGGACTATCATAAAACTGTGAAAGAGGGTCAAGATGGATTTGCTAAATCTGATTTGCCATAACACCATATTAAAAATCAATACAAAGCTTTATAAGGTTGCCAAACTGTGATATTTTCGTAGACCATGTACCATGTAAATAATTAGCGTTGGATATTTTGGTAAATAATAGTCGCATGGTTAACGGTTTCTTTGGTTTCTTTTCTTTCTTCTGACCAACTATTTGAACCAATATTTTCTTCTTATTTTAATTTTAATTTATATGACTTTAGTTTACATGAATTTTCTGGTAGAAACAACAGGGTCAATCGCAATCGGGGAAACATAAAAGTCGTGATATGAAAAACATCTAACTCAACACGTAACCTTAAGAGTCTTAAGGCCAAATGTTTTGCAGACTTTTGATGTCTAGAAAACAAAAGGAAATTGATGTGACTGCAATTATTGAGGTTAGGAGATTTTGCATATCACCTGCATGCCAAGCTTTTGGTACTGAGTTTACTACTTAAACAAAGCGCGAAATAGGAAAAGTAAATTGACATTAATCAATTTTATCCGGAAAGATTAAATTAATATTCTATAAGAGGAATCATTTCATGTATTTAAAGTCTTATTGCTCTTCTGCTAGAAAAATTAGAATTTTCCATGTTCCTAGCTATTCACTAGGATAGGATCAATACTGGAATAACAAGTGAAGTAAAAGCTGTGGTGCCATTATTTTCCTAACTCAATTCGTCCGATAATACAGATTTATACGGATCTCACTGACCCTCTATTGCTACGGGTTTCACAGTTTAGTGAGTCATTTTTATTTGGTCGTCACTAACTAAACGTAAATGATTAAAATAGCAAATAGATGTTAGATTATGATTTCCGACATCACTGATAGAGCTATATTGACCATATTATTATTGTCTTTCTAAATCTAAAACGAAGAAAAACCTTAACGCATGATGAGGGTAGTGTTGAAGTAGCGATTCGCATAGGCAATTGTTATGTTCATATAAGTTTATTTTAACCGATGTTAAACTCATAACATTATTATTCCTTTAAAAATCGACGTTTACAGCAGCTTCATGTCATCAATTATATGTCAATATTCATTATATTATACCTTAATTTTATTTTATAAGTAGTGGTTTTCAAAACCTAACGTCTAATGAAAACATTAATTATTATATCTTAAACACATTAAGAGAGCTTAATATAAATTTTGCGATTCAAATATTATATTGAATTTTCTTTTACTCAACATAAAACTCTTAAGCAGCACTCACGCAAACTTCCTTCAGAATATAAATATACATAATCAAGTTTTAGTGTTTGAACCTTTGAACAGAAAACAGAATAAATATTTACAATTTTTCTAAAACAAATTACAGCGACAGTAACAATACCAACAACAACGACAACAAAATCTTTATTCCACTTCTACAAAAATACTAAAAACAAAAAATATATTTTTACCCAATTGAGAGTGAATCAAAACAAATCTTTCGAAACAAAATTCTACTGAGAAAAAGAAGCGTGCTCTAAGAATGTGCCACGTCTCTAAACTCAAAAGCAACATTCTAATAGCTACGTATGCATCTAATTATTTATATAATTATATTGTAATTAGAAAAATTAAGGTTGGCTTTCATTTGACTTGTGTGGAGTTTGGCATCACATGAACAAGATCCATCAGCTAAAATAGACATTCTGCATATCTGTATCCATACAAAAAGTATTCCCATGAGTCTAAAACGAACGTATGTTCATCATTTTATGCATGTTTGGATTTGCGATAAAAAGTATGAAAAATACGACTATAATATGAAAGTTATTCATTATTGTGTTGGAACTGACGTGAGTTGAGATTAATATGAACGTAGATCAAAATACGTTATTAGTTAAAAAAAAGTATCTAACAATCAAAAAGCGGAGCGAGAGTTTTATGAGTGCATGCCTACAGCAATATATATACCATAACCAACGACACTAAACAGTAACAGAGCAACCTCTCCAAACAAGAGGTTAGAGGTCTCAACCATCAGGGACACCCAAATCCTTTGTCTTTCGCGGACCAAATGCAAATATCAGAATGTATCAGCGTACATTGCCAAGGAAGCATCAATAGTTTAAACTCTACAAGCACAGTCTAATAAGTACTTATTATTGAACCAACGAGTGTTTTTAAGGCCGGCAATTCATTCTGTTTTTAAGAAATTACGTAACTTTTGTAATTCCAGGATTTTATTCTTACTAAAATCATATTTAAATTTATTTAATTTATTCTTTTATAATATAATAACATTCTCTTCATTAACAATGAAGTAATCTTCCACAGATTTTTTTTGGGTAAAAATTAAACTAAATCTAACGGCAAACAGGCGTAACCTGAAGTGAAGGAAGAGAAGAAGAATGATGGGAAATGGAATCCAAAGTGACAATACGTGAGTTAAGGGTTGCAGCAGATACAGGTGGTAATGGTATATCTATCTATCTTTATATGATCCTTCAACTCATTGACAACGTTTCATGCTCATAGTCATAGACGGTTACTGGGAGTGAGGACAATGCTGGTTGCTACTAAAATCCTACGTCTGAATAATGTTTATTTGTTAAATGAATTTTATCCCTCTTTATATTACTGTTTTGCTTTCATTCTTCAGATATTACTGATCCAACAAATGCCACACCATATTTCCAGTGCCCTACTAAGTATTGGAGCCAGCTCTGGATTAATTGCTGAGTGAGTCTGTGACATATCGGGAAAGTGTTGGGGGATTTTGATCCAAGTACTGTTTGTGGAATGAATGAGGTAAAGATAGATGAACCATGAATGACATATCAGTGCCATGATTGAAAATGCACATCAGATGTGTAAAGTAAATACTCCCTTTTTTTCATTTTCTAATCGTATGTGTAGCACACGTGAAAATAAAACAATGAAGTGAGGCAGTCTTAAACGATTAATTCTTTTTTTCAAACTTTTCTGCTACCTACCGATGAGAATATTATTATGAAAAATGAAATAAACCCGCTTCCTGACCCACTGAAGAATATAAAAAAGAAAATTTGGGGCTGAGAAAAATCAAACCGGTCCAACTTGTTTGAGGGTGAGATGTATGGATTTCTTAGTTTACAATAATAATAAACAAACAGCGTGGCTATGTCTCTAACTGCAATTTTTCCAATTGCTGTGTGATTGACGAGTTTGGTCCTTTGACACATTTAATTGGAACTTTATGAACCATAAGCCTGCAGTCAGCCGGGTTGCTGTCCCATCTCCTAAGCAGAAGAGGCCATAAACAAATCAAAGACCTTGAAAGGAGAGGAATCAGAGTGTGGACCCACAATCTCTCGGTTGTTGCTTCAGATTCAAGGAGTCTCTTGGCAATGCAAAATCAGATACCTCCCTCAACTCTAAAAATAGAAAGCAAATAAGGAGCCAGCTGATGTAATTGAGCTTCACCTGAAACAAGTATGAGGTCAATGTCAATGGTCATGGAGCAGTTGGCACAACTTTGAGGGAAGATGGAATGTAACAAAGTGACCTTCACCAATTCTTAAAGTTCTTGTGTATTAAGCATATTGAAATGGCCATAATCCGCTGTTGCCTGTCACCTACCGTTTGTTTTAATCCCTTGATGCGGTCATGAGCAACTCCTATTACTCTACTCTAGGATGGGGACCAGTTCTCCCAGGAGGTATTTTATTCCCTCTGCCACTCGGTTTTCTATTCTTTGGGTTAATTAAGTATTCCGAACTGTCTCACGGTCAACTAAGTACAACATTAGCTGCATTACCTACCTGGTCAGTAGTCATCATGCAGGTACCAATGCTGCTGGTTTCGTTAGCAGTATTGGTTGAACGCCTCAGGGTTATGGTGCTTTTACTGCTTTATACTTTCTACCTACTACCTACCTTCAGCTAATCAGGGTTAAAACATCGCAGTTAGGAGTTCTAGGTATTCTGACCAGTTTGGTTTATCATTAGACTAGGAGTTACCTCCAATAGAGACAAAGAGGATGCAAAAATACTAAAAGTATGAGACTATTTTGTTTCATTCTGGATCAAGGATAAAGGAGAGTAAAGCTTAGTGAAGCTTGATAGACTAAACTTGCTACTTTACTTGGAAGGTTCAAGATTCCCTATGCTATATACCATTCACAATTCACTAACAAGTCAGTCTATAATTAAATTTCCATGTTTCTTGATGGGGTGGTTATGTTAAACTTTGCTCAATTGGTACAACTAAAAACTGCGTCAATTTTATGACTTTCAAATTAACTTTAATTGGTATCCACTACAGGAAATATCTTAGAAGTAAAAGTTCACATCATCGTATAGATAATTAGTTGAATTTAAGATTAACGTTGAATTTAGTTTATAGAGTAATAACTCTCATGATAAAAGTATGAATCTATATGATGTTTTACAGTTTGTGAACTTATGGTCGTTGCATCACTGTTATTAATCTCCTATGATCTGTAAAAAGAGAAGCAATGTCCCAAACAGAGTTGGAAAAGGAGACATTGTATCGTCAATAGAGTTGCACTCTTCGAAACGAAGTTTTTCTTTGCTTTGGTTTGCGACAGAAACTTTGCTAGAACTTAATTGGAAATCTCATTTGAACTATACTAGTTTACATTGACGCAAAAAGAGTAGAGAAGACTGAGCTGATCTTGATTACCAAACGCATAATCAGCTGGACATGCTATCCTGATTGGAACTCGACTCCAATCAAATTGAGGAATGTCTCAATTTTCTATGTTGTATTTACATAGAGATCATATGCTCTAAAAAAGATCCGCTTGTAGAATACTTGAAACCGAGTTAAATACAGTTCACTTAATCCTTGTGCAACATTTTTCCTGAGATGGCGGCAAGAAGTGCTGCTCTGAAATTAGGATCTTTGGTCAAGGAAGAAGCCATCTGTTCTACCAAAATCTGCGGTACTTCTGGTGAATCAATTTTGGGATTTATATTCTTAGCCTCGCTGGTGGACTTGGATTTGGTCCAATCAAGGGTAACTGTTGGTGCAGAAGAGCTAAGAGATGCAGAACAGGGTACTGAACCTACGGTCATACAACGGTTGGAGCCTGTCGTTACCTCCATTTGAGTAGGGTGGGGATGATTGTGCTCTCCTTCATAAGTTGCAACCAAAACGGATTGATCATCCACACTTCTTTGCACCTGAATAACAAACACAAGTTAGCTTGTGATCCAGTTCCATAAAAAGGTTTGAATGACTAGTCCCTATTTCCTAATTAGCTCTTAGATTTACCTTCTTTTTGACCGGGCAGCTTGGAGCAAAAGAGCACTTGAAGTATGCTCTTGGAGAAGGGTTATCCCTGGTCACCTTTTGTCCATATTTCCTCCACTGATATCCATCTTTCACAATCTGGAATAACAAAAAAGTGAAAAGCTTGTCAAACAATTACACTTAAATGGTTATGACTTAATGAGGTTATATGCTCAATTGCTGTAAAGAATTCTTACAAGGCTTGTATCAGATGCTTCGGTCCTGACATAAACTCTTGAAACTTTTGCCTTGATGGTCTCTTCCTTTGGTTTCTTGCATGATTCTTCATCAGTTGAGCTGCTCTCGGAGTTTCCATTGACTCCAACTAGAGCACTATTGTTGTTGCTGCTTTCAGACTTCCTTTTCTTAGATGAGCTGAGCTCCTTATCAGGATTCTTCCTCATATATTCCATCAAATTGCTTCGCAAAGCGTTGTAGTTCTCACACATCTCTGTGAGCATTTCGGTCAACTTCTTGTTTTCTGTACTCACCCGTTTCAGCTCCTCCACCAAGGCAACAGCGGACTGAAATGGCAGAACATATACGATCACTTATGCAGCTTTTACTAAGGGAAAATAAGCCTTATATCTAGTATTCATCATGGACATATTAACAAGAAAATCATTAGACCAAATGGTGATAGACAGCAAGATCAAATCTAGAGTAATCCCTGACCACAAGGGTCTGTTTCCTGGATTAACAGAATGTTTTTAAGTCTTGCTGAACCATATTTTCTATAAATCAATTTAGATTAATGACAAAATAACACAATTAAAAGAAGGGACGAAAACAAGAAGAGAATTGGCAGTGGCCCAACTAACCTCTTCTTTTACAGAAGATTTCTTCACGCCCAATGTGAAAAAATTGTTTTCCACCTCCTTTTTCTGCAATGAACACACAAGATGGAGTTATTTCCCATATCAACATTATTCTGAGGGGAACATTTCACATAAGATCTTGGACGCGGATGATATATATCTCTTGATCGTTTATACTTACGGGAATATCGTCATGAACCCTGTGAGGATTAATGTTGAGATCCAAAGAAGTGTTAATCCATGATGAATAATCCATATCTTCCAAATAAATTCAAAGAAGAAGCAGCAGTTTCCGGGTGGCAGGGTCTCTTGCAAAAAGGTATTATTATGAAAAGCTCTCGTTGAAGGGAAAACCCAGATAAAGAAAGTAAGGAACAAGCTGAAAGCTTCAAACTTTGTGAAGTTCGTAGTAAACGGAGTGAAGGAAGCATATATAGAGAGAGGAGAGGGGGAGGGGGTAGCGCTTGAAGTTTGAAGAGGAGCACAAGTTGAACAAGGAAAGTGAGAGGAAAGAGAGTGAGGAAAAAGACACATGCGAATATGTTCCAGAGCTGGCGTTTTATATTTATTGATTTCTTAATTTATTTATCATTTCAATTTCAACAGACATCGTTGTATACTATACTAGTATAGGACTGGACTGGACTGGACTCCACAAGATAAGAAGAACGTGTCTATCCAGTTATTCATTTTTGGAAGCGTAATTGCTTTTCTTTTCTTTTAAAACTGAGAATTAGAATTGTTTATATGAAATTATATGATAGTGAGAGAAAAAAAGGTTGAAAAGATGAATGAATGTGTTAGCAGTAATATTAAAAGAATATAGCTGACGTGAAATATGTCGGTGAAATGTTGGTACATGGAATGGAATTCAATTTTCAAAGTCAAGCCCGCCTTGAAAATTCCCCACTAAATTACATTAAACTTATGGATTCAGTTATGTCGACGTGTTTCCTTCCTCACTCCCCACCATTTTTTTTTATGATTTAAGGGAAAAGAGAGAGAGAGAACAGTGGATACAAGTTTTATATTGACCCGAAGTCATCCCAATTTGTCCTGGTCATACTTTGTTTATTAGTGGGTCCTTGTTCTTTTGTCGTCACCATTACTATTTCAAACATTTTCCACGTTGCATCATCTATCATTAAATTATTATTCTTGTTTATATTATCAGTTTCAATGGTGATTAGAAGACAAAGGGGGGGGGGGGGGGTGTTTTAATGATATTTTAAAAAAGTATAAAGAGGTTTAACAACGGAAAATAAGGGTAATATATATGTGGGTGAAAGTAATGAATTAAAAGCATGTGGATCTGTAGTGACGGCAGACCTTGTTTGTAACTTGTCCCTCTATCTTCTACGCGCTTCACACACACTCTGGGAAGACTGAATGCAGTGTATGTAAACTAAATGTTTGATTTAAAGAGTCGTGTAGACGTATACTTGAAAATAGGTGCGGCTATGTCAATTCTCTAAACTATGCAAGCAATATTGGGAAGACAATTGGCCTTTTTTTTTAAACTTTTATTGAAATTAAGATGGAACAGTACCCTCGATAGATGATTCTTCAAGGTTTATTTTTGCCTGGAAACTAACACGTCATTAAGCTTTTTGCATAATAAGTGAAAAAAGTAAGTTGGGTTCATATGCATTTGCGTTTGGGTGAAACGAATTAGTGAGTTCCACGTACGTCGATCACTTGGGTGATCCTTTCGATGCAAATATGTCATTTTCACTCTCAGTACATTGCCTGTCTTTATTTTATTCCATTTAAATAACAAAGTTGCTTTAAAATAAACATTAATTTTGCAAAAAGAAAAAACACATATTTAACACTAAACTGAGAGTAATGAAAAAGGAGTCAATAGGTTAGTTACACTATAATTTTTATTAATTTGGAAAATATGTAGATGAAACTAAATATTGACCTTATCGGGTAAATGGAATTGTTAAAGGGGAAAAGTCAGAAACGAAATGGAAAAAAGTACAAAAAGTGAGGGCCACTGAATTGAAGGCATAAGAAGAAAAACCTGAATTTGGATACGGCAAGTTCACATTCATGAACGGGTTTATTTTTTCTTCCATCGACACATCCAATTAATATCGACAATTACTCCTTAGAATTCAAATCCCCTTCTCTCACTTCTCAACACACGTCTCAACATTTCACCTTTTAGAATATTCATGCTTAGGTTCTTTATTTTTACATATATATTTTGTATTTTCAACCGATGATGATTTGATATGTCGTGCAACTGGTCAATTATTTTTTTCTTGGTACTTTAACATTATATTTTTTGTTACTAAGTACCGGGACCTGTACCAAACAGTAACATAAAAAATATAATAATAACAATTAAGCATGGAGACGACTGCAGGATTCTTGTCGTCAAATTAACATACGTTCGTAGCACGTACACAGCTATAATTCTAAAAGAGTCACAATATTCTTATAGGTAGTATGAAGTATGAGGTGAACGCGAAGATGAGTGATAAAAAAGTGTGATAGCAGGTACAATACAAAATAAATAAGAAAAAAATATGAATATAAAAAATTAAATGATGATGATATCACATATTATGAGAAAAATAAAAATATTATCATTTTTTAAAAATGCTTAAATTTATATAACATGAGTTGATAAATTAAAACATTTAAAATTAATGATATGAATGTGTTGAGATTGTTTGGGTTGCCTTGCAAGTATATACGATGAAGTGACGAAGATTTTGATTGGATATCCTATGAGACAGAAGCCTTCTTATAACCCAACCGTGCTGATAACAAGAATGGCCGAATCTACGCGCTTTTCTAAGTACTTTATGTCAAAAGTTGGAAAAAACGAGTGATTGCAAAGTGACGCAATGCATGAGATAAGCAACGCCAACGCCATCTCGTGATGCCTACCAACATTTTATTATGCATATTAATCACGACTTTTTTTCAGCTCAGTCAATTCTATTTTATTGCATCTTCTATTCTTTATGCTTTACTTAATCAGTTTACTCTTCAACTATTTTCTCATTATTATTAATATCAAGTAAATCTTGAAAGACAAAATATCTACTTTAGACTCTTCAAATCAATTATAACACTTTTTATTAAAATAATATTATAATTTGAATAATACCCAACTAACTAATATTATAATTAATAAAAGGATACATACCCATTCATCATGACAACACAGATATATTAATATCACAAGTCTTTTTAATATATGAAAAATTTACTTAAATTTGATATCAAATTAACATTTATTGGATAAAATAAGTAGTTTGGTCTCTTTCTAAATAAATCACAACACTTATAAACAAAAACAAACATATAGAAAATTACATCATTTCAATTATACTACTGAGGATCTGTTTAGATTTTGGAAACACTTTTTATCATTATCTTATTTGTTATATAAATCTTTTGAAAAAAGAAAACTAAACAACAACTATTTTAAACGAATACAAGCATGTTTGAACATCATCGAAATACTAAAGTACTTGAGAAACTGACCTACTCTCACGTGTACATGCACTTGGGCGTGTCTCACGTTCCATGTTTACGTGCACTCGACATGACCACCAATATTGTATCCATTATTGTATATGACAGAAAAAATATCATCAACACTTGGGGTTGTGTTTCTTGACTTCTCCTGGTGCCCTTTCGCCTAACTATATGCTAATTTTAGTTTCAACTTGAAAAACAAATCATATCAAGAATAGTTGTCGAGTGAAAACAAAGGTACCGTCGTCTAAGAAGAATCTTCTCGTGTATTCAATTCACACCCCAACCCACGAATATAAAATTGCCAAATTCAACATCCTAATCTTTAGAACCCAGTCTAAATGGTTGATACTTTTGCCAATGTATACCTTGAATATATATGCATGCTTGCCATGTGTTGAATAACTTTATTGATATATCGTATAATCAAACTTCAAAAATACGAAGATGAAAGATAAAATATGAGTATATATTGCCCAAAGGCAGGACCTACACTCCCCAAAAATCCTTGTATGGACAGGATAACAGAGAACACACACAGGGTCAAACGAAACTAGCTACCATTAAATTTAACGGTTAATTCAATGGATTATATAATGAGTATAAAAATTATTTTAGCAGAAAGACACTAAATCTGAATGATTGCTTAAGAAGTTTAATATCTAAATTTATAATATTAAATGCAAACAAGTTATAAGTTTTTAAAAATACACACGCTCTACTTAAAAACATGAAAATTAATTTTTTAATTATAAAACAAATAAAATTTATATAACGGATCACAGAATAACTGCTTTTTTCACTTGCAAAAATTACTTTTTTAAAGTTTAATTTATATAAGCTGCATTACATATGACACGCAAAACTTTATTAATAAGTGTATAGATCAATTTACAGGAACTATTTCAAGTTAATTATAAATTTTTGTTTACAGTGCAAAATGATAATTTGTAAACAAATAATCCAAGAGTAATTTAAGGACTAAATTTAAATCATCTTTAGATTATTTTAAGTGTGTTGTGATTAGATAGACGTCGTAAAATAAATTGTTAAATAGGAATAATATAAAATTGAATTGCAGCATAGAGATAAATTATCATTTTGTGCTAAAACAAGAGCCAAATTGCAGAAGAAAAATAAGCAAATGAGCTGAAAATAAAAATGCAGAAAGATAAATGTGCAGAAACTGAAACGTACGACTCACAGTAATAAACAGCAACACTGTGAGTCTCCTAGTAGCTGGTGTCTGGTGCGGTGCAAATTTTCAGTATGCAGAGGTTTTTGGTGCAAGTGTCTGGGTCAAAAGTCCTCCTCTGTAGAATGAAATTCTGAGGTATTTATAAGCAGGCAGATCACCGCCGTCCGCCTTCTTTTGTGGACACTTTCGTAGTAACTATCTTCCGTGTGTGCTTACTTTCAATCGTTGCTCCCATTATCCACGTTTGCTTATTGATCGTGCTGGCAGTTTAGGCTCTTTCCGTAACTGTTATCGCCTATGATATTTTTTCATGTTGTTGGATCTTCGTCTGAAGATAACTATTGGTAACTGCTTCCGACCCTTGTGTTGACCTTTTGAGTCCTATCATGGCACTTACGGACCTTTTTTGTTTTTCAAGCAGTTTTGAGAGAAATCAATAAACTCATTTGACTTTGTAGACTTGAGATAATTTCCCTTTTGGTTTCTCTTTTTCGACCAAGTCTGGGGGACTGAGAGCTCTTTTTTGGTCATATGGATTTAGAATATTTTCTCTACTTATTCTTGTTTTTCGAGCAACTCTGAAGGGAATATGAAGCTCATCTCAGATTTGTGGACTTAGAATATTTTCTAACCGCTCTCTGGTTTTCGAGCATTTATAGAGAAGATCTGGAGCTTTGTCAGATTTGTAAACTTAGAATATTCTTTACCCGCTTCTTGGTTTTCAAACAATTCTGAAGAAGATATGGAGCTATGTGGACTTAGCATATTTTTAGCTACTTCCTCAAAAAAGCCTTCAGTTTTGTGGACTTATTTTACCAGTCTTTTTTTTTAGCGGTTTTAAGTGTAAGGAACTTGTAAACTCCTCAAAATACATCAAAAAAACCTTTAGTTTTGTGAACTTATCTTACCAGTCTTGTTTTTCGAACAGTATTAGGTGTAAGAGACTTGAAAACTCCTCAAAACACTTCAAAAAGTATATCCTCCAATATCGTTTTATAACTTCAAAAAATTTTCTTATTCCAAATAATTTCAAATTTAAGTTTTTGAGAATAAACTTAAAAGTTATGATTGGTCAAACTTTAAAAAGGTAATGTTTGGAAAGCATTTTATAATTTCAATGAATTAAAATTGAATCGGTTTTTAATAGTTTGTTTGCAAATTAAAATTCGCCTTCTTCTTTGAGTACTTACTTCCATTTTAAAAAAATTTCTGAGTGGACTTCTAATCGCTGCAAATATGCATAAAACCTGTGACCCATAAATATTGAATTGAATCACTATTTGAATACACGTTTAAAGGGGTAAGAAACCTTCCTAGCCCTCTTTTCCTTAGAAGAAAAATTGGAAATGGATACAGAAGAGAAGAGAAACGGTGGGTGGGTGGGTAAATTATTGAAAAGAAAAAGTAGAAATGGATATTGACCAAAATGAGGGCGAAGGGTGTGATTTGTGTTAAGATTGGATAGAGAGTAATGAAGCAGTGAAAATTGGTCTACGGCTTTCACATTCAATTAATCTGAGTCTGACGAATGGTAATGAGGCAAGAAAATGCGTGGAATTCAAATTCCTTGGGTCTAAATTCTCAGCACATGCTTGGGATGAAGTAGTAGAATTATTCTTCCTTATTTAATTTTCTGGTCAATAAGTATATTATTTTTGGTTTGGTGCAATGCAAATACAGTTGATTACAAGTCCATCCACTAGATCTAGTTGAACTCAGTGGGGACCACTTCTGAACTCCAAATCAGACATTTCTTCTTCTGTTTTATTTTAACAACCACAAAGAAAAGCTATTCAAGAAAACCAGAGAATTGAAAACAAACAAACAAGGATTCGGCACGAGGATTGACTTCTAAATGACTCCCTCCAACTCTTTCTTTCTGTCACTTTCTTTTGTCGGTCCAATCAACACATTACTCAAACTTTCAGATTTCTCACTTGGAATTATGGATCACGATAAATAGTTTTTAGTAAGTGGAATGTTGTTTTTAACAAAGCTTGTCACCGAATATTTATTTATCTTTCTTTTTCATAATTATAAAATTTAAAAAGCTTAATGTACAATTTTGGTTTTCATGTTATTGAATATTGTAATAGGGTAAAGTTAGAAGTTCTTGATGTGATTAAAATAGTTTAATTTGTTGTCACTCCTAAATTAGAGAACATAATCATGATACACGTCTTTTCCTCCAAAAGAAATGTCTAACAAAAGGAGGGGAGTAAAATTCCATAAAAGCAATCATTTGATGATTCTTAGCGTTATTTAAATAATTCTTTATTTGAAAAAATATATTTTTCTTTAAATAATAACTATAATTCATATTTTATTATTTTTCAATATACAAGAATTTTTAACGGCAGTGAATAATTATAAATGTACTTTTTAGTGATAATTTGTTTGTTTATAATTATTACTGTGAATAACAATTAATTTTAAATTCCTCTATCATTAATTTTAAACATGTGTGTGTGTTATCGTGGTCCTTCAAGGCCCATCAAAGAAGAATCGAGCTTAACTAGGCCACAAGCCTGCTGGGCCAGAGCAACCCAAGAAATCTGTCAACGCACTGCCCATGTCCATCCAAAGCCCTTGGGGTTTATGTTTGGGCTTGATTGTGCTGCAATCAAGAAGCTTCTCAAAGTGAAAACCAAACTTATATCTAGGAGGTGGACAAAAACCAAAAACTTATGTACACAAAGCTTTCTTTTAATACCTTTGCTATATTCTCGTGATTATGTTTTTCAAAAAATAAAATATAAATATTTATATATTATTTTATTAAAAATATAAAATATATTAAAAAATTTCTTTCCGTAGTAATTAAGAAGTTTTGTAGAAATAAAAAGTAAGAAGATTTAAGATTATTCGTCTATTATATTGTTTTGTTTGTATTTTTTTTTCTTTTATAATGATCCGATGTGATGAGTTGCTTCTAAATTTTAATTAATATGAATTAAATGTTAAAGAAAATATTGTAGAATAATAAAAAAAAATTTCATAAGTTAGTTTGAGTGACAAACAACTCAATATTTTTGTATATCTAAAAAAATTTTAATAATAAATTTATCCATCATATTACATTGAATGAAAAATAAAAAAAGAAAAAAAATAGTAGAACCTAATATTATTAAAAACGTAAGTAATCGCTGTATGTAAAATTTAAATTTTAGTGGAATCTAATATTATTGAAAACGCAAGTGATGACTGTATATAAAACCTTATATAAACACAGAAAATTAGATCTTCATGTCTACTATTGAAAAGATAAAACTATTAACTAAATCTTAAGTTCTTAACCTTAAAAGCAACGATTTCATCCAGTGAGGTTCCGTAATCTCATTGCATTTGCTTCATAACTAATATCACATTCATTATCAGCTATTATTGAAATTTGATTCTAGTAGTTTTCCCTTGTTGGAATCTCATGACTTGATATATCACGTTATTATTATTCATCCAGTGTACGAGTTATTTAATATATCACGTCACTTCAAAAATTTGATTAGTTATTATTATGACTTCAACAAAAAAACGCTTTAAAATTCTACTGGTGGACTGGTGGTGGCTTTCTTATGATATCACTCAAGAGAGATGAGTCTTTGCATGAAGGTAGCAGTGTTATACGTCAACCTCTTATTGCTTTCAAACAATGAGATACCTCAGAAACTGCCAACGAAGTTTAAGCGAACAGATCATACATGATTGGTGGATAATGGATTGTTATTCCCTATAATCCCTGTCATATATTCGATTAAGAAACCTATCAACTCTGAAGGACAATAAAAAAAAATTGCTTATTTTCCTGAAAGAGATCCTTTAAAGCATCATGATCACAATAAATTTACTTGAATTTATAATATGAATTTGGATTAAGTGCAGTAATTGCTCCGTGCAGTTATGTTATTTTATATTTTTGCTTAAGTCAACACATTCTTACTTAAATTAAAATATAAAATTTTACTTAACCACTTAATCCGTTCCTTTAATATTGAAGTTGTTGCCTTTGTAGAAAATTTCATTTTTTTCAGTGCTTTTCGGAATAATATGCGCGACTATTGGAGTTAGCGACACTGCGTAATACTACTGTCATTGTATGATTCTTTATTTAATGGCACAGTTTTATTTTCTAACTAATTTTTTAATTAAAATAATGATATTGTTAAGGTTTCATTTTACATAATATCTACTCGATTATTTGTTTGGTTGCTAAGAGCTGTCAAATTAATATAACTAGATTCTATGTATGCAAAAATTAAGGATTTACTAAACTTTGGTTAAATATTGAATAAATTAAATTACAGATAAATACAAGTTGTCAAGTGGAAGTCAGATGAAAACATATAAATTTGATCTATGCAAAATATAAAAAATAGCCAACTTTGGATAACAATGATATTATATTGAATGAATTAATTACATGTGAACATAGTTATAAAAAAAAATCAATGCGGAGAAAATACTATATGCTTAAAGAATTTGAAAAACGATAAGGCGTGAGAATTTTGAGCAATAATTATTTATTCTTGACACGTAAATCTCAAGATTAAATAATAAATCTCATATTTAAGATGTTTAAAAAAGCAGGGGCATAATGAAGGCAACATTTGTTACCTAAATCAAATATATTAAATATAATAATAATAATAATAATTGAATTTGATTTAGTCAAGAAGAGAATCCGGTGGGCAGGCTTTGAAAAATCGGCGGTCTCGTATTTGCGCATATGGGTTCACAAATTCACATGTCTTTCGAGATTCCACGTGTCGCACTTCCATTGGGTGAAAGTTTGTTAGGTTCGGCCATAACAGGGAACCCCTTAGCTGTATTCGACTCACCACCACGTCAGCAGCTGATCTTTCAATGATTCTGAAAAAGATCATCAATGATTAGTATCGAAATAAAAGGATAAAAATAAGAAATTGTGTTGCATTATTAAGTTTTTTACTTTCAAACTTAGTGGCTAAGGTGGTGGGTGTTATTAGATTTGAATAGGGGGGAGAGAAGTTAGTTGGAGTTGGGGCCACATAGCTCCACTTGTTCCGCGCCCGTATTCACCTGATTTATCTAAAATTAGGGTTTTCCAGATATTTTATGGTTCTCTTTTCGCATTGGAAGGCCACAGTGCCATTAAAACCGCGTTATCTCTCGTCCAAGTTGAACCCACTCTCATCCAATATTCTAATTTTGCCACAAAATTGAGCCGTTCTCCCAAATTAATCAAAATATAAACCCATCCCCCTCACAGCGCTTCTCATCCCCCTCGCCTTCCTCCCCCCTCCACCCTGCATGCGCCATGAAGATTTTTAACCCCTCCAAATGTTTTCTCCAGAACGTCGTGTGTCCCTGCGACACCATCTTCATTAAGAGGATGAAACCTTTCGATCTGGGTCTTTCCCACCTCAACCAATTCCAGTTCAGAGCCTACAATTGATAAATCCATAGACCAGAGGTAGAGTAAACAAAACAAAAAAAAAAAACTTAGCTTCTTTCAACATCCCAAATCTCCCACCCCCCGCGTCATGGATCCAGGATCCAAGCCCAACAGGAACATCCTCTTCAACAAGTACGAGATAGGGAAGCTCCTGGGACAGGGCAACTTCGCCAAGGTCTACCACGGAAGAAACCTCAGCACAAACGAAAGCGTGGCCATCAAAGTTATTAAGAAAGAGAGGCTGCAAAAAGAGAGGCTGGTGAAGCAAATAAAGCGCGAGGTGTCTGTGATGCGCCTCGTGCGTCACCCTCACATCGTCCAGCTCAAGGAAGTCATGGCCAACAAGGCCAAGATCTTCATGGTCGTAGAATACGTTAAAGGAGGGGAACTCTTCGCCAAGGTCGCAAAGGGCAAGATGAAGGAAGACGTCGCCAGAAAGTACTTCCAACAACTCATAAGCGCCGTCGATTTCTGCCATAGCCGCGGCGTCACCCACCGTGACTTGAAGCCGGAAAATCTCCTCCTTGACGAGAACGAGGACCTCAAGGTCTCTGACTTTGGCCTCTCTGCCTTGCCGGAGCAGCGGAGATCCGACGGGATGCTCCTCACGCCGTGCGGAACGCCGGCTTACGTGGCGCCGGAGGTGCTGAAGAAGAAAGGATACGACGGGTCGAAGGCTGATATATGGTCGTGCGGTGTTATCCTCTTCGCTTTGCTTTCTGGGTACCTTCCATTTCAAGGTGAGAACGTGATGAGGATCTACAGCAAGTCCTTCAAGGCTGATTATGCTCTTCCCGATTGGATTTCCCCTGGGGCCAAATCCTTGATCTCTAATTTGCTTGTTGTTAATCCCGAAAAGAGGTACTCCATTGCTGATATCATGAAGGACCCATGGTTTCAAATCGGATTCATGAGACCCATTGCGTTTTCAATGAAGGAAACGGCCGTGGAAGATAACATTGATTTCAACGGGGATGTTGACGATGACGGTAACAGTAGCGGTAACGGGAACGGTAACGAGAATAGTGGGGAAACGGCGGGGACTAAGCCGGCTCGTCCCTCTTACAATGCTTTCGAGATAATATCGTCGCTTTCGCACGGATTTGATCTTAGGAACCTGTTTGAGACGAGAAAGAGGTCTCCGTCGATGTTCATAAGCAAGTTTTCTGCTTCGGCGGTGTTGGCGAAGCTGGAGGCGGTGGCGAAGAAGCTGAATTTTAGGGTGACGGGGAAGAAAGAGTTCATGGTGCGGATGCAGGGGGCGACGGAGGGGAGGAAAGGGAAGCTGGCGATGACGGTGGAGGTGTTCGAGGTGGCGCCGGAGGTGGCGGTGGTAGAGTTCTCCAAGTCCGCCGGAGACACCCTCGAATACCTTAAGTTCTGCGAGGAGGAAGTGAGGCCTTCTCTGAAAGACATTGTGTGGAGTTGGCAGGGTGACACCAATTGTCACCACTGATTCCTCCAATGAACTTTCCTTTCTCTATTTGTCCAATAAATCAAAGCCATAATAACGAGTGTCTGTTTCTATTATCGTTGTACTTCGCTTCGAGTTAGATTACAGGATTTATTACTTTGTTAATATTTGGGTTTGTGATGTTGGTCCTAGCTAGTAATAAGGAGAATTGTCAAAAATCGATTAGCTAATGAGTACACTAATTCACCATTATTCATTCCTCTTTTTCTTTTCTTTTCTTTTCTTTTCTTTTACGCTTTCTTTCAGTCTTCCCTTCAGATCCAAATAAAACCAAAGAATACTAGACATGAAAACAAAACCATAAAATCTCTCCTCAAATTTACAGTAACCAAATTTATGTTTTATTTGTTTTAAGAGTTACAAGTACCTTCCTTCCACATCCTTTATAGTTGTTTTGTTGTTCTAAAAAAACGAACAAATGTGATACTTAAATAATAAAGAGTGCTACTGCATTGTAAATAATGTGTAATAAGAAATGTAACTGTGATTTTCGAATTAAATAAAGTCTATGTATAATTATCTCTATTTTAAATCATTGCTCATTACTTAAAAAATATATAAAAAGACTATTAATTTTGTTGTATCCATCTCAAGTCACTAAATAAAACATGGTTTTCCTTTTCAAAGATGAACGAGGATTGAGTTACTCTCTTTTCTCTAATGTGTATTTTATTTAGAAAAGGTGAACTGCCCGTGAAATCAATAATTTTTTCACAATTTTCAAAATAAGAAATAAAAAAGAAAATTTATTTATTTTGATGTGTCTTATAATTAGAGACACATGATTATTATAGTTATAAATTACCACAAATAAATAAAAGAATTAAAACACAATGTTTTAACAAATGATATACATTTAGAATTTTTATAAATAAATGTATACAAAAATGGAAATAAAACAAAAAAAGCAATCCACGCGTGATTTATCCTTAGCTGCAGTTTGTGATACATTTTATGCAATTCCGTGGTTTCGTACGGTGACAAGCACAAGGCAGTACTGAACGGAGCGGACACAATATTGTTTTTGGATGATATTATATCCTATTTAAAAATATCTTATAATATTACTGAAGGATAATAACTTACAGCATTTCTTACAACTAATAAGAGCATAATATATAATACGAGTAACATAATATAAAAAATACAAACATGTAATAATAAAAAAGTGTTATATTTTTTTTTGTTACCCTATTTTTATCTTTTTCTTTACTTGAGATGGAATTAAAGTGAGTGAAGGTAGCATTATGAGTTACGGCTCATGATAATGAGCAGTGAGCTGTCTCCTTTTGTGCAATAATCATATGGGACCTTCTAAGAGAGAAGGTAGCATAAGCTGAGTCAGATCATACTCAATTTTGAGAAATTATCTATCATCTTGGCATCTTCCAATTCAGCTCAATCTCCCTTTGTCAACTTGTTCATGTGATATGACGCATCCTTCGTCAGCTCCACCCTCAACTAATTAAGATTATCTTATCGTTAATGAATAACCATTAATCATTTTGGCCAAAGGTGTAAATTTGCCTCACCTTAATTTGTTAAGCCACCCTCCTATAGTAATAAACTTTTGAATTTGAATTCAATTCATTCATTTTTAAAAAATTGCTAACCCCTTTTTTATTGTGGAGTTTAAATAATTAATAATAGTAATGTTTTACTAAAATCAGTATATTTATAATATAATAAATATATTTGTTTTATAAAATTACAAGATAAAATTTTATCAATTTAATCCACTTGGCCCTCAAGAATTGTGGGCTGAAGGTACTGGTTGATAAATTTATCTTTTTTGGAAGAAAAAAACTCTACACTTTCTCTTTCAATAGCCTTTACAATTTTTATAAAATCATCAATATATTCATAACTTGATAAAATTTATTATAAATATTTTATTTTTTTTATCTTTGACTAGATCATGGTGTTTTATTTAATTTTTATATGGAGCTAGACTGAGGACACAGCCTAATATGAAAGTCATTTTAAACAAACAAAGGTAAACAAATCAATAAAAATAATAACAACAATTGGAAATGTGAGATAGCGTAGGATCACTACGAACCTAATTCACCTCGACTTAATTTTTAAGACGGATTGTCTGATCAAAATTAAGATGTACTCAAATTTTTTGAATTTAGGTCTTCCCATATATTAGGTTTTTTGAGCCAATCCTTTTTTTGTTATATTTATTTGAGCCAATCATTGATCTCATTTTAAATCATATGGTGCGGTGATATAGAAGTTTAGGTGATAGTGATATTGTTCTTGATACTTAAGTTTTCAACATTGATTAATGAGGGGGTGAAAGCAATTAATGGAAGAATTCGTGGTATTAAAGAAAAACAAGAGTGAAGAACCCAAGTCATATTACATAACATATATTAATGCATGATGTATCCATATGCCGTGATGCTCGAAGCAAAAATAAGTACTTATCATAGAGAAAAAAAAAAAAAAAAAGAGATATAGAAAGGAGAAATTAGGGAATGACCATGCAATTCCTTGGGCAAATGAGTCCTTAATTCGAAATTAATTGTGATCCTATTGCTTGGATGCGTCCATTGTTGGAAAAAGCTCTTTCAAAACCGACTTTTATCTGGTGATCACAAATCAACATTAATTTCCCTCCTTCGTGGCCATGTTTTTTTGTTTTCTTCGTTGGCTGTCTTAATTTGATTGTTGTCGTAAAATAGATTGGTTGATGGGTACGAACGACTAGAAGAGACCACCGATCAAATTCGAAAGCCAATTGCCACCCGTTTTAATGAAGAGTATGAATATATAAATAATATTCGAAAGGGGCAATAAATAATAATTGAGTAAATTATTATCACACGTCAAAATGTAAAATATTCGAAAGTGGTAAATCATTGTTTTGGTTCCTGAAAGTGGTAGGATCAATTATTTTAGCTTTCGAAAGAAAAGTTTGATAAAAATATTCTTAAAATTATATTTTATAGGTTATATTTATTCCTACATTAACATCATTTATTTAATATTAACAATATTACTCGTGTGGCATGTGGAGTCCATGCAGAATATTTTTATGTAGCAAATGTATCATTGTTTTGGTTCTTGAAAAATATTAGGGTTGATGTTTTAAATTTTAATGGAAGAGATGATAAAAACATCTTTAAAAATTGTATTCGGTCAGTCATTTTAAAATCTTATGTTAACGTTAATTATTTAATATTAGTGGACCTGTTCAAGTATTTGTTAAGTGTCATGTTAAATTATGTAGTTAATACTCAGAAAATCGTTTTCTCTTTCAATGACTAAATTGATAGTTTACATATATAAAAACATTTTTTTCCTCTTTTGCGTTGCCTATGTATTTGTTACAGTGAAAGAAACACTTAATTAAAACGAATTAAGAAAAAATTGTGGTAATTATAATTTTTTAATTAAATTAAATAATTTTTTTCATAAACTCTTGTTTTTAAGTTGAAATAGGACATAAAACAAAGATAGAAATACATGTACTGATAATTATATATTTTTAAGCTTGATTTGATAACGACTAGTCAAAAGAAGAACATGGGAAAGGTAAGTTTTTTAATGCACACCATCAATTTAGTCGTTGAAAGAGAGGAGACCGTCCAAGCTAGTGTTAACCACAAGCATCTTGTAGCACATTTAACATGACATGGAAGTAACTTTGTTTACGTTAAGTAATTACTAATTTTAGTGTGTGAATCAAAATGATTGATGAGGCATATTTTTATCAACTTTTTTTCTTTTAAAAAACTAAAATAATTGACACTTTTAAGGACGAAAATGGCAATTTAACAATCATATAATTAACATTCTATTTTACATGTCACTTTATGTGTGACGTGAACAAATATATTGATAAGCAATTGATGTTAATAGTAAACCAAATTAATCCATTTTAAGAAGACGAGTTACAAAGGGAGTCATTTTTGTAACTATGGAATCTTTTTGGTAATTACTTGCAAGAGGGGTAGATGAAATTAGTTTTGTCAGATAAATTTAGAAGGATGCAAGGCGACACAAAACATGGAAGGCTTGAGGAGATTTTTTTGCTCCTATTGACATTAAAGTTAAAGGAGTCGTCCTTGGAACAAGAAGCAAAGTCTAGTACTATCAAGGTTCAAGGTGCCCTGTCCTACGTATGTTTTTGTCGACAATGACCCACTGCTTTCTCTCGATCATTTTCATTTGGATAGTTGGTGGGGATTCAACTGGAAATTACTTTCTTCATAAAAATTTATTTTAAACTATTTCCATTTTTTTTAAGTAAATGATTTCTCTTATATTTATAATTTATTATTTGTTTTAGTATTTTTTTTTTCTTTCTAAAAATGGCATGTGAATTTATTGAATAAAACGCATCCTTATCTGCAATCTGCTAGTGCTAATGAAGTGGGGGTAAAAGACAAGACAAACAGGTCAAAGTTATTGGGTATTCCTCACCCCAATCAGCCTTGCCTCGATGGTGCCAAATCCTTTCAATTTAATTTCAATCACTGTGTCTTGCTTGCTTGTCTCCTTCAATAATTCAAGAAATCTAAGCCCATGTTAAACGGACCATTATTTGTGTATTATTTGTTTTTTCCAGTTAGGTATATAACTATTCTTCACAATCACCAAATATTTATGATATAAGTGATATTAGACTTTATTATGTTAAAAATATTTATTAAAAAAATTAGCTAGAATTTTGTAAGAGCTTAATAGTAATGATAGTAATAACAGTATTGATATTAATAATAATAATATTATTATATTACTAATTTACTAAAATATAGGTTTGAGCCCTTGTAAAAATCTAGACTCAACAACTTCTTCTAAGGTAAGTATGATGACCTGTTTAAAAAATATTGCTACAAAATATACTTTCAAATAAATTTTTGAAGGTAATATTAATTTTCTAAAGGTCAAAATTTACTTTTAAGAAACTGCATGTCAGGCAAATAATTAAGGTTTAAGAACTGGATTTGGAAACATATATTGAACTTATTGTAAGCTTAGTTTGCTCCATTTCTACCCTCATTGAAGAGAACTTTGTACACATAAATAGGTTCACTGATTGTGATTATATGCAACATTAGTTAAGTGTTCAATGCTTTTATAATAATTTGGACAATCTATTTTTAGTGAATTAAACTTATAGATTTAGTGAGACTTGGAAAAATATCTGGAAGAGCTTCTATAAAATATATCTAGACAACTACATTATTTTATTATATAAAACACTTCCGTTTAGTTAATTTTATAAAAAATAGCTAATAAATTTTTTATAACCTATTTATATTCCATTTCAATAGTTTTCGCAAAGAAACTCATTAAAAATGTAAAAAACTGTTCATACTGCCATGCTCCAAACATACTACTAAACAGGATATTTAAAACTTGGATTTTACATGAAATTATCCTCAAAATTTCTAGGACATGTGACCCAAATAGTGTACTTAATAGTTACAATAAGAGCATATGATTATCTGAAATCATCATTACACCTTTCACGTGATGAAGACATACTCCTAAAAAGGAGCATGCTTGGTCAATAATTTCATTAGTAATCTTTACGTGTTGAAAATAATAGTGTTGGATTAAGGGCTTAAATTCTAAAAAATGTGACAATAAAACGTTGCAGAACATGAAGGAGATCATGGGTGATTATATTTAGGATGAGGTTTATGAAATGTTCAAACAGTGTTCCATGGAAACTACTGGGAGTCCCTACTCCAGGACACATTTCATGAGGCTAAAGGACCTACTTGATGCCTAAAACAAACTGTAATCAGCAGACAACAATTTTGATATACATTGACGTGGAACTATGTAGCAATGACTACAAGATATCTTGAGTCTGTTTGCAACTTTGCCACTGCAAAATCACAAGAATGAAAAATAGTTACTTTGAAAAGTCAGTTTAAGACTACTATTTATGGAGAGGATATTTGGAAAATATCAGAATATAGAGTCTCTTTCAATGGAAACAAATATTAAGACTGCACAATCAAGCAAAATTTATCTCGAGAGAAAGGACATTTACAGAACGATTTTCCCAAGTGATTCCTCTCTCCTTATTTTTGTGTCTCAACCTCTCTCATTCTTTTCGGGATTTTTTTTCTTATTTTAAGTCTACCTACAGGGACCTAATACTTATATTTTAGTTTTTATAATCTTTAATGTATTTAAATATTATTTTAAAAAATTTGAATAAGAAATTAAAAACAAAAATTTTAACTGAAAAGCATAAAAAAATATTTACTTTAATACATTATAACTTCATTAAAAAAAAACTATTTGTTCATTCTTTAAACCTCACCTTATATGTGATACTAGTCAGCAAAACTTAAAATGAATAGTCAAATTACAGACATTGAAATTGTAATTCACTGATTGATTTTCTTTAAACTCTCACATCAATATTTTAAAAAGTTATTCACTTATTCTATTTTGGGGGGAAATTTTTCTCTAATGCCAGACGCTTTCTATTTTTGGGATGTACTGTACTAGTGTTCATTTTGATAAGAAAGCTAGTATTTTTTATATGATGTTAACGTTTACTCCAATGTGGATTTGTTTTGAAAGACGAACGTACCGGAAATGGATCGGTCTTTAGCCCACAACCATGGAGTAGTCCACTTTATGGGCCCACTATTAGAAAGGGAAAAAGTTGACCAAAAACAAAAAGTGTGCAGTAATAGGAGCCATTGAATGGGTTATGGTGGAGCTGTCCCTTTACCAGAATCCAAACCGGCCCAGTGGGGCAAAGTACCACATAGGACCTGCCCTTCTCATTTCTGACCCAAAAAAGCATTTTTTACCCTCATGTCTTCTTTGTTTCAGAAGAAATAAACTAAAAATTAAGAACAATTTTAATTTAGATTAAAAGACAAATAAAGTCTATGTTATTTATTTAATTCTTTTTCATGCAATCGATCCATTAATCTTTTCAGTAACTCAAGGCAGAACTATAATATAATCTTAATACATGTTTGTATAATTATCAGAACGGAATTCCAGCTTAGAACTTTTCTTCTGACGTGGCAGCATGCCTTCGCATGCTTTTCTTTCATCTTTCTCTGCTGCAGAATGTTTATGCTTTGTTCCTCGCCACACATTCCACGGTCTTCATTTATTCTCCCCGTACCATTTTATAAATAGATTCTAAGAATATTTAACTTTGTGAAAAAAAAAAAAACATAAATGAGAGAACTTTTTGTCCTCTTAAATTATTCCCTTGTTGTCATAATGTTTATCATTTAAAGTTTTACATAAAGATTAAAAATATTTTAAAAATATTTTTAATTTTGAGTAAATATAAGTTTATTTCATGGATTTTTTACAAAAATAAAATATTTTAAATAATAAATTATATATATGTCTTAAAAAAAATTTGTACATAAATGTCTTGAATTAGAATATATAAAAGTCGATTATAATTTATTTCTGTATTAAATTAAATTCAATTATAATCTACTTCTGCAATACATATTCTCATTTTAAAAAAATATAATTTTAATTAAATTTTTTAATATTTTATAATTTATTTAAAATTTTTACTCAAATTAAAAAAATAATTTTAATTAAATTTATTAATATTTTCATATAATAATTAAATAATATCAATGTAAAAATAATATTTTAAAAGATAAATAATTTAAATTCTAAATTACAAGAAATTAAAATTTTAAAGTAGATCATTATCCAGTATATATAATTATGAGCAACGCCTGTTGCGTCTAGACCCAACAAGGTAACTCTCTGTTGCACAATGACGATATACAATCTGTTATATAGATTTGTATGTAACAGGCATGACTTATAGTCATATATACTAGAGAGTGATCTACTTTAGAATTTTAATAAGTAAAGAAAAGAGACAAATAAAAAAGACGTGAAAAAAAGAAAAATAACTGACACAATGAATTTATAATTATTAAGGAAATAAAAAATATTATATCATATATTATTATAAAATTGAGAATAAGAAAAAGAGTAAAAAGTAGTTTTAATCTGACTTTTTCAATTAAAAACAAAAAAAACAATATAGTTGAGGAGATAGTGCGAGAGAGATGGGAAAAGAGAAGAAAGAACAGTGTCATATCATATGATATCATACTATAAATAAAGGGACGTGGTCAAAGTTCAATTTAGCTCAGTTCCCAAAGACACTAGAAAGAGTGCTCTGTGCAGTGTTCATTTCTCCGCCTCATCCGTATGCGATTGCAATCTTCCATTTTTTATTTTTACTTTTGCACTCATGCAACTAAAACATTTCTGCACGTTCTTCAGCCCAATTGATTATTCTTCAGAAAGATTAATTTTTTACACGAATCTAGAACTGGGTTGTTGTTGTTTCATTGATTCCTTGGATTTTAAGTTTCGTTTTGATTGGATCCCAGTTTGTGATTTTGCTTCACTGAAAGATTTGTCTTCGTTTTTTGTGTGCAGAATATGGCTGTCACAGGTTCGGGTTCTGGGCAGCCACAATTCATTTCGAGCACCGGAAACCGAAGCCTTTCAAATGCACCGCTCATTGAGAATTCAGATGCTAATCAAATTGTTGTGCCTGATGTGAGTTTGGCTTGTCATTGAACCCTCAATTTTATTTTATTTTAATAGTCTATTTGAGTTTTTGGTTAGCTTTGCAATGCCACTTATGTTTAAGATTACAGAATAATTGCATAGGATAGTTATTATTTGTTTGTATGCAAAATCAAGATGCTGTGCCAGGAATTGGAATATGTCGTGGAAAATAGAAAGAGATAACTAGAGACTGAAATTTTAGGTTGGAAACAGGTGTTTGAGATACCTAAGGAATACTCCAGGTGTTTGTTGTATTCTCATGTCATGTATGAGTTACAATATTGACTATTGAGTAGTACACAAGTGAACTGGTTAGTGTAAGGTAGAACGTCTTAACCAGTGACCAAAACTTAATGTTTGCTTTTTGTAGAGAAATATGTCCTCTGATCATGATTCTATGTCTATATTAATAGCTGATTTGTAGTCTGCGTATGTGCTTTTGCTTTTAGCCGTGCCAAACCTCCAATAAAGTGGACTGGCTCATGGATGAAATGTAAAACAAAGAGATATGTGAATGATATGAAATGAAGAACACCCCCATCCAATTTCATTTGGCACTTTATGAAACAAAAAGAATATTAAGATTACTAACTATAACCTATATTTCTCTTTTTTAACATGTAATTTTTCATTTTCCATATAATAAATGTTTTCTTTCCTAATAAAAGCCTTTCACTGTTTGTTGAACCCTTAACAAAACCGTATTTTTTAACATTTGTTTTAATTACAGAGTTGATTAATGGAGCAACCTAAGTTCTCTGATTTCACAGCACAAGGCAGTAATAAATATAATTCATCTGATGAGTCTGATTTTTTTTATAACCACCATTTATGTATGTTTCTATTTTGCAGAGGAGAAGCTGGAAAAATTTATTTGCATACATGGGACCTGGGTTTCTGGTTTCCATTGCATATATAGACCCAGGAAACTGTAAGATCACACTTTTCATGATTTACTTCTCGAAAGGAAGGAAATATATTCCCGACATAGCATACTTATGGTATTCTTATGATAACTTGCAGTTGAGACAGATCTTCAGTCTGGGGCACAATATAAATATGAGGTGCTACGATGTATTATAATATCAATACCTATGCTGAACTCTTCCTTCATCTCTTTTTCACATTTTTTTTTTCTCCAGTTACTTTGGATCATATTGGTGGCATCATGTGCTGCTCTTGTAATTCAATCAATGGCAGCCAATCTTGGGGTAGTCACTGGTACTTGATTTGATAATAGTTCATTTATATTGAATAAATATGATATGCATGTGAGTGGTAAATTTCGTTTCTCATTCCTGCTCTTATCAAATTCTATTTGCTGCTTGCTGCTTGCTGCAGGAAAACACTTAGCAGAGCATTGTAGAACTGAATATCCCCGGGTGCCCAACTTCATTCTTTGGATCATTGCTGAAATTGCCATAGTGGCCTGTGACATTCCTGAAGGTGTTGAGATGAATTAAGCATTTTGAATTGTTGCAAATTATGTAAATAGTATATGAATCTTTTGGATTTATTTGTATGTTTAGGATTTTAAATAAAGTTCTGTGATTAAAACATTTCTATTAACCAAGATATTGAATAGATTCAAATATTCAATCAGTTCATTGTTATCCAACTGACTGACTAAATTAAGATCAGTGAAGTTTTATAGTTTAAGGAGGTAATGAAATTCCACCTTCCTTTTTTTCCCTTCAATCTGAGCTACATATTGCACACACGCACACACACACAAAATGGTAGTCAGGGTTACTAGAAATCCAACTAGAGGACAACAGTCAAAGTAAAATGGGTAAATTAACTAGTTTCTAAAACACAAATAAACAGTTTCCATTTTTTTGGGGTTTTCTCTTTTTTTATTTATCTTTATCCTGGATTTTTTATTATACACATGCAGTAATTGGAACAGCCTTTGCATTGAACATGCTCTTCAACATACCTGTGTGGATTGGTGTTCTTCTGACAGGACTCAGCACATTGATCCTCTTAGCATTACAGCAATATGGGGTAGTTTGCTCTATTCCGTTTGTATCCTGAAAAGAAATCATTGTTGTCATTACATATTATATTAGGTACTATCTATATAAAAACTGTATGAGCCTTTTATATTGTTGTTGTACAGGTTAGGAAACTTGAATTCTTGATTGCATTTCTAGTATTTACAATTGCTACATGTTTTATGGTTGAGCTTGGATATGCAAAGCCTGATGCTAAAGAAGTTCTGAAAGGTCTTTTTGTTCCAGAGCTAAAAGGGAGTGGTGCTACTGGTCTTGCAATTTCACTCCTTGGAGCTATGGTTATGCCGTGAGTTCTTCATGTCTTATTCAGCCATTTAATTTTGGTTTTTTTTTTTCTTCCTTAAAATGTATTTTCATTCCATGCTTCTCTATGCTTTTGCCTCAGGCACAATCTCTTTCTGCACTCAGCACTGGTGCTTTCTAGGAAAATACCACGATCAGTGCGGGGAATCAAAGTAAACATTTAAACTTTTGCCATGCTTTTTTTTTTTCCTTTCAAGATTTTTCTCTGATTCAAGTAATTTCTTAATGTATTTGTCGTTTAAGAGTAAATTTGTTAGGAATGATGTTTTTCTTTTAAACTGTCTGACCCTTACAATACTATATATTACTTCTTTAAGTGTGTTTTTTCATGTAATTGTGTAGATATTAATGTCCTTATCTGGCTGGGCCCATGCATTTGCAAACATCTCGGTTAATAAACTGTTAAGATTTATGTCTTCCAATCATTTTATTAGGGTTCAGCTTTGTCTACCAATAGCCCATCTTGACTTATTGTTGCACAAGTCTGCACAATGCAATTTGATCATTAATATGAAAGACATCTCTTTTTCTGCAGCTATCTCTCTCTCTCTCTTTTCTCTTTTTTGAGAAGTTTTCAAAATCATTTCTTTAATAATACTGAATTTTCCCTTTTCTTCTTCTTTGATTAGAATATTCTAAGAGAGTAAAGTTTATTGAAATTTGAATTATGCTTGGAAGGTCCTGTTAAGTTTTTAACTTTCTAAACATTCATGCAAAATGGTCTATGTTAAAGGCAAGTCATAAGTCTGTGACTTATGGTAAAGCAGTATCTTGTGTTTTATTTAACAATTTTCTTTGACAGGAGGCTTGCAGGTTTTACATGGTAGAGAGTGCCTTTGCTCTCATGGTGGCCTTCCTCATAAATGTTTCTGTTATTTCTGTAAGCGGTGCCGTTTGCAATTCTTCAAATTTGAGTGCAGAAGATCAAATAAGTTGTCAGGATTTGGATCTGAACAAAGCCTCCTTCCTACTTAGAGTATGTGAAACCTGGAGATGTCTTTCTTACCTTGTGTAAATTGTAGTGCTTAGTTACTGATTCTTCTGCAATTTCCCCCTATCTGTATACTTCATATACAATTGCTGTTGGTAAGGTGCTTGTAAAAATTTAGATGATAATTTCTGACATGGTTCATACTCAGAATGTCTTGGGGAAATGGAGTTCAAAACTGTTTGGAATCGCTTTGCTTGCATCAGGTCAAAGTTCTACTATAACAGGAACCTATGCAGGGCAGTATGTCATGCAGGTAGTATGTTTTATGGATTTTTTACATTTTTCCGCATAAAAAATGTACAACATGTTTATATCTTCACTAGAAAGAAACTAACAATTGGCAATAATTGTTGCTCCTAGTAATAGTTTTATATACATATGCTTTTGTAATTTGAGTTTTCTTTTAAAAAAAATGTTGAGCTACATCAATCATGATTCATTAATTCCTCAAATTAAAGTATGAATGCAGTCATGTTGGGCTTAAAAATCATCTTAATTTTGCTGTGGTTCACTTGATGTTTTGGTGTTTCTAGTTTTTGTTTTCCCCAACAAATTCTTTTTTTCATCCAGGGATTTCTTGATTTACGACTGACACCATGGATTCGGAATATGTTAACCCGTTGCTTGGCCATAGTTCCTAGTTTGATTGTTGCAGTCATTGGTGGCTCTGCCGGGGCTGGGAAGCTCATAATAATTGCGTCTGTAAGATATCTTTGCTATCAAATTTTTTCACCTAGGATTATACTTGTATGAAAGTCGATATTTTGTTTTCACTGTCATGCCATGATATAATGGAAGCTTCTCATATTTTTAATTCAACTACATTGTGCTCACAACTATGTATAACTATACTGTTGGCTTCAGCTGAGTTCAAAAAGGAATAAGGAGGTTAACACGTGGTTATATACAGTAACATATGTTATGCACCACTTGTTCGGTAATGAAAATAATTGTCTGCATGGCATTGTTAATTTGTTTTGTTTGTGTATGCATACATTTTCGTTTACAATAGAATTGATCTCTGACTCTCTGTCTGCTGATTAGATGATATTATCATTTGAGCTTCCTTTTGCTTTGGTTCCACTCCTCAAGTTCACAAGCAGCAAAACCAAGATGGGGGCACATGTCAATTCCATTGCGGTAAATTTTTTGGCAACAAAAATTTGTAGTTCTACATTGCGACTGAATAGGAAATTGATTACATTGACAAAATCATTCAAAAAGTTTGGAATCAGCGTGAGATAAGCTGTTAAAAACTGTAAACATAAAACGTGGACATACTATTTACTTAAATTTGAACCAGACACTACGTTTTCCTTACTGTTTTCCCTGCACTTCCATTAGCCATAACTCAGAAGTTAATGAATCAGAGAACTTGCTATTCTGCGTCTTGTATAACATAATAATTACCTTACATTCTTAATTGCAGATTTCCTCTGTTACTTGGATAATTGGTACCCTCATTATGGTCATTAATATATACTACTTAATGACTGGCTTCATCAAGCTGCTGCTTCATAGTCATTTAAAAGTTGTGGCCAGAGTGTTTCTTGGGATGTTAGGATTTTCAGGTATGGCAGTATATTTGGCTGGTATAACATATCTAGTGCTTCGCAAAAATAAAGAGGCCACACACCTTTTGGCTCTAACAGCACCAGAAAATCAACAAATGTCAAATGAACAAGGCAATGGATCAATCATTTGTCTTCCAAGAGAAGACATAGTAAGCATGCAATTGCCTCAAAGAAGTAGTCCTGCAGATCTTGACTGACAAATATGTCTCAATATGGTAGAAAAGCAAGATAGACTCTGATAAATAAATACCATTCTGTTAATTTCTAGAGTTGGTAATATTGGACTAGTATCAAATTGATATCTGCTATCAATTGGTTGGTATTGCTAAAGCTTTTGATTTTGTGTGATTTTTTCTTGTGGTTGGGAACTTGCATGGAAGGACTTTCTATCCTTCACATTCTTGTAGTTGACATTTAGACAAAATTTCTAACATCTTATCACAAGAAAAAGTACTGTTTATTTTTGTACATTTCTTGAACAACTCATCTTAAATAAAAAATTGAGTAAAAGCTTAGGTAAAATAAAATCCATATATCATATTTATTTAATTTTAAAAATAGAAAAATTTATTAAGTCAAACATAGTTTAAATTAAAAGATCGAAAGTGCATTAAGCTCGTAATTTTTGTAATGAATTGTTTCTATAATGTACCCGATACCAAGTGACAATCATATTGTTCCACCAACTACCCTTTTCCCCCATCCTGGTGGACTAGAGGATGGAGGTTATTGCATGGGAAAATGTTAAGAAAATCCAATATTATTAGGTTCAGACACGGCAACAATTTGCAGGTGTCTTTTTTCTATTGTAGTAATCGCTATAATATAACATGACCTCAGATTGCTAAAAGCTGAAGCTGCTTCTCCTGGATTAAGCTTTTTGACAAAGTAAATAAGAAAAGGGTAACTTGTTTAAGATTTCACTGTAGTAGAATCTTCTTGCTTTGGAGGAACAGCAAGGTGGCCTTTCTCCTGAAGGCTCCTAACGGTTTCATATAAACACTGACTCACTGGAGTGAATTCTAATCCCAAATCTTTCAGCTTTTGATTTGAAAAGGTATAGGGTTTTGCTCTTGGATTCTTTTCATCTGAACACCTGCACGTGTAAAATATTAAGTAAACTTCGACCCTAAGAAAGTGAACTGAATGTCAAAACAAAATATTTCACAATAGAAGTTTACGCTACCCATTCTCCAATTATGAAACATCCATAAAATTCAAATAATACAATTGTTTAATTAGCAGAAGCATATATTAATGGAAGAGGTTGGTAAAAGACCAGAGCTACAGGGTCACAGTCTGACAAGGACTTTGGGGGTTTGGTAAGGACTTGCAAGCACCACTTGTTTCCGTAAAATCATTGAAAAGTTCTTAGGCATGTATAATAATTTCAGTGTCGATCCTTTAGGTGGTGGACAAAGGATTACATAAACAAGTCAAATTTGGTATACCTACTACAAGCACCTTAGCATTCATAATCACATCCTATCTCCATCTCCAAAATGTTCAATGTTTAAATATTTTTATCCTACATCCTAATACCCAAATCCAGAAAATGTATTCTTTCATCAACTATGTTTAGTAAAATATGAAAAAAAATCTGATTTTCCAAATTATGAAGAAAGTTAAAGATATGGCATGGGATTTTACATTTTACCAAACTGGCCATACGAAAGCCTGAGATCATCCGGAGTTTCAGGGCGAAAAAATACATAAATATGTCATTTTCCAATGAATTTGCAGAATATAAAAGATGTAGGTTGTAACCACACTGGCTAGTTTCTATTGATTACGATTAACACCATTTATTTAAAGAAAAGATTCCTATGTATTTTGGTCATGTCATGATGTGCCGAAGAAAGAATAGAATCAACAATTCAATAAACTAGCAAAAGAAACTAATAGATATTTGCCAATAATCATATCTCATGTGCGTAGGTATTAGTACCATGTATGACCGCGAAAATTCTAACCCAATTCTTATGTTGTTGTGGTCCACAACTTAGCCACTGCCCCAATTCCCCACCGAACTGTGTCTTAATTGCTTATTTTTATTCATCACAACTATCATGCCATAGCAACACAAATAAAGAGTCACTTACTTGGAAGGAATTGGATACCCTGGGAAATGCTTGGCAAGAATTTCAACTAGCTCTCCACGGTGCAGCGAACTTTCAGCACATATGTAACGACCAGAAGCAGAAGGCTTCTCATAAACAAGTATGTGGGCTAATGCTACATCCTTAACATGCACATAAGCTTGTGTGGCATTTGCATATGTCTTAGCAGAACCAGTGAGGTACTTAAGGATGTGAATTGTGCTAGCATTGATGGTGGGTTGTAGTAATGGTCCAAGAACCAAAACTGGGTTCACTACAACCAAGTCCACCCCTTTCTCTTTTGCTGTATCCCATGCTGCTTGTTCAGCCACAGCTTTCCCGTAGCAATACCAGTTCTGCAATATTATTAAAAAAATACTATTTGTTACCAAACACTAATATTCTCCTCCTTCTTCAAGTGATTAAAACTATATTTTAATCGATATCATTAATAACATTATTATTGTGTATCATTATTGAGTACCTTGGTGTTTTTGCAATATTCTAAATCACTCCAACAAGACTCATCAACCACCACATCCATACTCCTACTGGGGTCCATATAGACAGCGCCAATTGATGAGGTGAACACCACACGTCGCACTTTTGCTTCTGCAGCTGCAACTATCACATTCTGCGCTCCATTCACCGCTGGCTCCACCATTTCTTCCTGCGTCACTCAAAAGTTCCATCTCAGTAATTCTTTGTCATAATTTTCTTATGAAATCAAATTTCCAAACAAACCATTTACCACTTACCAATAATAATAATAATAATAATAATAATAATAATAATAACCAGAAAGAGTTTTCTGGGTACTACGGTTTCATTATTTGAATTAAAATAATTAACACGTAATATAATCTTAAATATAATTATTTAGGGACAAGCTCTTGTTTTTTCCAAAATTCAAATTGCACAACAATAAAGTGTCAAAAGCACATAACTTTTTCCCCCACCAAAAAAGTTGGTGGTAGATTTTTTTTTCCCACCACCTGGCATCTGCAGCGGTTCAAAAGATGACATGGTATAACCGTGTCTGAGAAATTTTCTCCCCCTGGTTTGATGTACAGGTACTTCAAAAAATTAAAATAGACAGTTTACGAGTTTAGTATTTGTAAACATACGCACGCAACTCTGTTAGTTGTCTTCGTATGAAAATTTGGTATTCCAAATATTATTTAAATCAGACTTCGAGCACGCTTTTTTATACTAGAACTTATATATATAAACCAACAATAATAAAATAGATATAAGTACATATATATATCGTATCCAACATTAGTGACCCTATGGTTGTGTCAATTTGGTAGAAAGAGAAATGAAAAGAGAGCTCACGGGGTTATCAGTTACGGGAGAAGCTGTGTGAAAGACACCATGACAACCGTTGATGACTTGTTCAACGGAGTTAAGGTCAAGAAGATCAACCTTATGCAGAGTTAGCCTCTCCGAAGCTCCTTCAAACTCCTTCAAGTGGCCGTTCTTCGGATCATCTGAAGCATAATTCATGCATGCCACCCCACGTCTCAAAAACCTTAATTTTCGCTAAATAACATTAAACTATATTGTATACGTAGAAGAAAACATGCCTGGGTTTCTAAGGGTTCCTCGGACAGTGTAGCCTTTCTCCAAGAGAAGTTTGACCATCCAAGAGGCGATGAAGCCACCAGCGCCGGTGACGCATATGGTTTGGGAAGAAGGTGATGGTGATTCAGCTGAAGGCATCTTCGAGACTTGGGAAAGACAACTAGGAAAAAGTTGGTGAGATGGTGATTGAGAGAGAGAGAGAGAAATGGTGAGTGATGAGTTAAATGGTGGAAGTGGCTTTATAGCCAAAAATTATGTCCACCGCACTCACCTAACCCGGAACCATTATATTTTATATCACATATTTTGAGTAAAGTTAATTTTTTATAAAATTAAATTATTTATTCACTTTTACATCATTATATGAATTTTTTATTTAAAAACATTTCCTTTTTAAGACACATAATATCATTATTATTTTTACGATTTTTTAAAAAATAACTTGCTATTAAATTTTTCTATGTTTATGTTAAACTTTTTTTTAAAAAAACCCCAATTCTTTAAAATGATTAATTACTTTTAATTGAACGAAAAAAAAAAGGCTACCAAACAAAGATTAATCAAATTGATAACAATAGAATTTGTATCTCATTCAAATTTTATTACTAACATAAAAACTTTGTTAGTAAGCAATTTGTAGGTAAGTTTATAAATGCTTTTTTTTATGTCTTGTGACATATGAATTTTCAAATTTAACTTATCTGAACTTTTTATTTTTAAAAAAATAAGAACTAAAGTTTATAACAACAAAAACATGGACAATAGCAAAACACTTACTTGCTTTGCATGGATAGGCTACATACTAGTCATGCTCAATCATTGTCAATTGGGTGTTGCTTTGAACAATTCAAAGTGAGAAAAGGTTTTGAAGACTCGATTGCTATATAAAATGATTCACATATAATGAAATGAAGGTTTATGGGGACTGCCCAGATTACCGTTTTATTTAAGTGTGCGACCTCTAGTCATATTTTATTTGCTTAATATTTCACGTTTGGGCAATTGGACAAACATATATGATTTCCAAATGTGTTTGGGCAAAATTATTAGCCACATTTTATTTGGATGTTTCATTTGTTTATTCTCTTATATTTGCGTCTGGTAAGAAAGACCTTGTCCTTGTGGTTGGTGAGTGAAGAGACTCAAATACAAGCATCTACATACATGTTAGCCCAAAATTATCATTATTACCCCCACGCAGAGGGAAAGTACAATTTTCTTGGATTTTTCAAGAATCAGGAAGGTTGGTGATGGTGAGTGATTTCTAGGCCATTAGAGTTTTAACTCAATAATCATAATTTGTCAACAACCACATCACCCAATGCCCGTCTTCTCATGTAACTTCTGTGCCTCAGTGCTCACTTGAGTAGTCATTGCTAATTTACTCATTTGTATTTTTCTCATGTTTTATTAAAAAAAATTGGTAAAAAATAAAGTATATTTAAAATAAAATAAAAAATTGTGTTTACTTAATAAGTATACAATATTGTCAAAATTCTAGATGAAACAACATAGTTAGTAAGGTTTTTCTAAAAATAAATAAACGAGATAGATTAACTAGGAATCAGTTGTTACGCAGTTGTTTATATTTTATCTCTTCACAGCAATAGCTAACAGAAGGCACATTCAAGACGCTAGTGTCAACATTCAATATCTCTCAAGGCAGTTAATTGCACCTGAGAATCTGAAAATTAGAAGAAAGGAAAGGAATAATTAAGAAAATATAACGAAAGGAAAGGGAAGAATGAGGTTAGGCACTGCTTAAAATTAATACTCTAAACTGCTCAAATTGTTCATAACTATTATTAGGGAATTTCAGTTTCGGATCTCATAATAATTCCACAATTTCTTCCTTAATTGAAAATTTCTAATCAATGATTTAACATTAACTTAAAACATTATGGTTACCAAACAGTTTATGATGGGGTCCGAGACTATCATGCGTCACCAAACAAGTACTGATACAAGTTTAGCACAAAACTCTTGTACTGTTGGACTCCGTTTGCCACCTAAATTTATCGAGAATGTTTGTTTTTGGTATAATTTTGAGATACATTTCATTTTTGTACAGTATTTCTTGAATGAACGCATGAAAAAAAAAAAACCTACAATAGACATCGTTGAAAATATAATGTTCAACTATCAGAACTCTAATTTATCTAAAGCTAAAAACCTTCTGGAACACGTGGACATAAACAAAGGCTGTCCTACAGAATAATTACTCATTCGCTCTTTATTATTCGAGAAATACCTGCTTTTCCAACAAATTGGGTGTCAAAATTATTATTAATACATGAAAAATGTTCAATAAACCCTTCTGCACTTGACAGAAGATTTGGGCCTTGAAGATTACTTTTTTTTATCTACAAAAGAAAACTTACATGTTTTGTGGTGATTAGTATAAGTCATTTGGGCAAATAAAAGGCACAAGAAATAGATTCATTTACCTTTTGGACTACAATTCCAAATCACGCATGGCAAGAGTAGTCCTTCACTCTAATGGGTGTCCCAAGATTTGAGAGCCCACAGCACATGCAACACCTCGATGAATGGAACACATTGACCCTTGTTCTTGCAACCATACCCAGTATCGATAAAGGTTTGGCATACCAATTATGACCAGACCATATTCAAAAGTTATTTCAACCTGTAGTTACCCTTTTTTCACAAAGAAATGTCTAACCATGTTACCGTAAGGATCATTAGTAAAAGTCCGATATTATTAAGCATTAGTGCCCTTCAGCCAGATATAACTAACATTTTTTATACATGAATTACATTTATAGTGATATGCATAACAGTAATGAAATGACCATCGTAGCTTTGAAGCCACCTTATCGAGTGAAACATCGTCGTCAGCAATTAGCTCCCAGCGTTGGGATTTGGGGTTTAGTATCTCTATCTCCACATCGTCGTCATCATACACAGTCTAATGAAAAGTCATTACAAGCATATATATTGACTTATGATATTAAAAATTCATTACTAGCACTGGCAATTAATCACTGTACCGTAGCAGGAGGTATTAGACTTGTAGCTCCTCTAATCTAGATTAAAGCTTTTCAGGAGGAATCACCCGAGCATACTTAAGAAATTGAAAAGATCCATGTTCTACAAGTCTTAAACTTAATAATACTCTGCACTATTTCAAAATCCACGAGTGAAAGCTAAGCCTTCTTACAGGACAAGTAAAATTAAATTAGGAATGATTTTAAAAAAACCATGTGCCATAAGGATGAAATATGCACTGCAATTCAAGCAAACTAATGGAGACATTGACATTTTTTTCTTTTTCTTTTATTTTCAGGAATATCTATCATGCACCATTAATTCTTCTTTTTTTCATTTATTTTCTGACATTTATCATAATTTTATATAAATATTTTTTAAAAAAACTCAAAAGTCATGATGAATATGATTTTATGGAGACGGTTTGGCAAATTTGCCTCCCAAGCCCAACTTAAGATGACACAAGAAATGCAATTGAAAGAATCTTTCTTTCTGCCATTTGGATGTCTCACACTAGAAAAATAGTTTTTATATATTTCTTTAGTATATATAAATTTAATCTAAACCCTCTAATAGACCAACTTGTGTTGCATCCATCATTAAGAAAAGACAAAAACATTTCATATAGTTTAGAAGCACATAATGATGTATTTGGTGAGGCCCTTATTCAAGTATCATCTGTTTCTTGGATAATAATAAAAAAATAAGAAATTATCATTCTCTTTCTTGTTCTTCTCCATCTTAAGATTAAAAATTGGATAACTAACTGAATTTATTTTTGTAACTGGAGACCAAATCATCACGTTACTTCGATTCTACCAGACAATCACCATATTTTCCAAAACACCACTTTCAAATCAGGTATTGAGAGATGAGATTTCTTTCAATCTTGCAATTTGTCACCAGAAGACTGAGAGGCACCGTCAATCGTACCAGTAGAATCAAGCATGGCGATATCTTTGACTTTTGGATGAAATATTATCATTTAACTTTATTTGATATTTGTTTATATTCCAAGGTCTTAATTTGAGCTGTTTTTTCCCCTATCAATGCACCATATTTTGCATACTAAGCCTTTTATTAAGTATTCATTTAAATTGATATCATCATCGCGACAATGTACTCCACCTCTCCAACTGTAACAATTGACTGAAAGCATGGGAAGCTTAAAAACGTTTTTTCATTTTGTCAAGGCATAACAACGTTGCTGAGCGTTCCAAGTAGGATCAAGGCGGTCCAGATTGCCATTCTTGCAACACATGAAGAGTTGGTTTATTTAAATGAATTTAGATGGAGCGAGCATTACTTTGTAGGTAATACAGGGCATTGGATTCTGATAGCGATGAACTTAGCCGGTAGCAAATTAAATTACAACCGTAAGCTAGGCTGTTAATTGGGGTGGTGTAGCACCTAGCTAGGAATATTAGCTTTTAAAAAAGATCGAATTGGAACTATACTCCAAATCCATGGTGTCCTTGTTACAATGGAAATTGAATGGGCAATAGACAAGTGAGAAGAATGATGCAAAAGCTTAGATCATGATCAGTGCTACTATATGACAACTTCCAGTGGGCTCTCCTGTGCACTTGTAGCATAATTGTTGATACACGATGTGATGGGAGGATCGTAACTAAATACGTAGTAATTTGTAGCCAGTATTATGCTCTTTTTTTTTTTCACCAAAAGAAGTACATGTCAGTCACATAAGGAAATTAATAGTGTAATAAAAAACCATTCACTCAGCAGCCATCAGAATGGACATAATTGTACTAAACCGTCAAAATCCCTAGGTAGAAACTCCAGATAGAGGCAAAAATCATCCTTATAGATTCATACAATAAATTAAAACTGAAACCCAGAAATCAAGGCACACTGCAACTCAGTGTGATTTCACATGCTGCAGAACAACATTATAGGCTTCATGCTCCTCCCCAAAATCCTGCAAAAAGCAAATACTTAAATGTGCATGTAGCATAGCAACAGACTCCAAGAAACATTTTCATTTCAAATACAAGTCATACCTTGACAACAACACAGGCGCAACCAGTCACCTTCCTAGCTTTACCTTCTGAATCAATTTTGCATAACTGCAAGAAAAAAACCAACAAAAATTAATAAAAGAAAATGCCAGGATAAAGCTATGTTTGCTTGAGTAAATAAAGAATAACCCCTAATTCACCAAATGAATTTGGGAATTGAGAGTAAATCAGTAGCACAAGGAATAGAAGTAACATGGTTAAGACTTCTGAGTCAAGGACTCGAAGGAACTTACACCAGCCCATTCTCCAAGGGTCTTTGCACTCGGAACTGTCAAAAGGCTAACATTGTGCTCTGCACAGAGTGCCTTCACCAATTTTACATAATCAGGTTGGTCACAGTCTTCTGCTAGAACACACAGCTGCGCAGCATGCTTCTCAATCACTTTTGCACCTTCATGAAGACCTCGTGCAAGACCACCATAAGCCAGTGACTTCCTCAGAACAAGCTGTAAGGCAGTCATGATGTCCATTGGCTCACCTGGAATTGAAGCAGCTGGCTCAGCTGCAACAGCTCCTTCTTCACTGCACCATAAAAGTATTCCAAACAGTCAGAAGGAACTCATACAAGAATCTCATCAGATAAAAGCTATTCGGAAATACCAATGGACCAATGCACACAAATCGAAGGATGTAGACAATTTTTATCAGCAGCTTATACAAGAATTATTTCCAAACAAAATATCTAACGCATTTGATTAGTTTTTCTCGCTTTTCCATATTTCTTCTAGGTATTACTACAGTGTAGGGTGATCAGATCCAATTCTATACCAGTCAAGAGAAATTGACTAGCAGTGTTTTCAAAAGCAGTCTTTAAAACACATTAGTCTAACATTTGAAAGTTTGCAAAAACAATTCCTAGGACAAAGAAACAAAAAAATACTAACACTTCACAGAATTATAATACATTACAGTACATATTCTGTACGTCCTCAATGCTAGGAATGAGGAATCATGGTAGGAATGAATCACAAAGTAATTCTACATTTAACGGGTAAAGTAATGAAAGCAACCAGGCTCTACGACGGAAGCAAAAAATTTGGAATAAACACTCCATTAGAGTTCAACATCAAAATACAATCACAATTTATTCAGACAATAAGATGCGAGTGATTCCATAAAACCATCTCAATTTGAGCCATCAATATGTTCAAATCGAAATGTGAACATTTCATCCTAAAGGAACCATTCTCAGGAAACTGCAACATGATTATGAATATGCAGTTCTACTAATTTTATATTTTAAGAATAAAAAAATAAAATAACAAGAGCTCCTTCGGTAACCCGATTACGTGCTGCAATCACAAAAGAAAGGGAAAAAAAGAAGAGAGCATACCCTGACATTTTCCGTTGTTGATTTCAAAAAACACGATCTCCTGCCTGCGTAAACAAGTAGAATCAAACAAATCAGAGCTTATGCCAACACATTAATACCTAAAGAGATATAGCATTCCTACTTAAAAGAAAAGTCTTTGACCAGTGAAAGAATATATGCTACAGAGAGATTGGGGAGAGAGAGACCTTCTTCAGTAGCAAATGGCCAAAATCCCTAACACCGTGTTTCCGATGCGAAATGGCAGAATATTTTTAAAATTTATACTAGAAACCATAAACCCTAACAAATTTAGCCTGAAAAGTCCTAAGTGTCCCTTTGCCAGATTTTCTTTTAAATCATTAATGCGAGTTTTTTTTTTTTTTAATTTATTCGTGTATTTTTCAGAATAAGTTTTATAGGTAAAAAAAATAGAGCAATTAAATTGTAATGTCATGATCACTATGCACATCATCTAGTGGCAGAGAGTTTTAAGTTCAAATTTCAGCTGTATTAAATATTTAGAGTGAACAACTAAAAATTTTATTTTAAATTATATCAAACAATAACATTTTTAAGTATTTTTAAATTTTTTAAATAGACTTAAACTTACATTTATATTTTATTTTTTTATAATTTGTTTTTTTAAGTTATCTCTTTAATTTTTAAAAATATTTAATTATTTATTAATTTTAAATTTATAAAAATTATCACATTGGAAAATATTTTTAAATATATTTTAATTTAATGATAATTTTAGATTGTCAAAAAATGTATTAGATTTTTGAAAAAATTAGGCCAGAGATTATACATTTTTTGGGGAGCAGGACTAGGCAGATTTTGAGTTGGGTAAAATTGGTCTAAATTTGAGATTGAGCCAAAATTTTTAAAACCCAACAAAGTTTACTCATTTTTAACATCCGTGTCTTGAAGCAAAATACTTCTCCTTGTAAAAGTTTAGGACTTATAATTTTTACGTATTTAAATGTGTAGTCCTTATATATGGACTCCTTATATTTCAAAGGCCCAACACGAAGCCAGGCCCAAGGCAATACAGCAACGTTTTGTGTACCTTTGGTCCTTGGAGCATTTCTAATGATACTGCACTTAAGTTGTTTAAATTTTGTTGACAAAAAAAAGTTACTAAATTTTTGTTTTATTATTTTTTATATGAGTTCTATAATTATGCATTACTTTTTTTTATTACTATTTATGCAGATGGAACCACTTTTTGCTTAATTTTTATTTAAGCAATGGTTGCTTATATTAGATATAGTTACTTATATAGAATTGCAGTTTACCTCTCTCCAATAATATTTTTACATAAATTAGATAAACATTGATTTTTCCCTAATAAATGTATAAAATCTATCTTTCAGTAAAACAAAAAAACAATTTTAACGAGTAATTTGTACCTTAAAATTGACTAAAGCTATTTATATAATAATTTGTTTGATTTCATAATTTTGTGATATCTGATATTGGCAAAGTAATATGGTCATAATACTCTTTATAAAATTAATTCAACAAACCTCATTTCTTAAGTAAAATTTTTAGGGTGAATTAGGTCTCTTTCTTTTTTATTTTGGTCTTTAAATTTATCCAATATTAGTGTAAGGCCATCTATAAATGCTTAATCTTACAAATTTCATGTATTTGATACATCTTTTTTCAGTGAGGGAAAATGTACTAAGATCTCTCATGTTAACCAAAAATATAGTAATACTTCTTATAAGATTGGAAGAGAAATCCACTTAAACTAATTTTTAAAAATGATATAGCCAAATTAATTTTTAACAAATATTCATGACCTCTTTTATCATTATAGCAGCTTAGCGAAGAAAAGAGTTTGAATTTTACTATAGAAAATAAGACGGGTAAAATCACTGATTAAACCTTCAGAGGATATGTAAAAGTGAAAATATAATTTGATAATTTATTCTAGAAATTTAAATAATAAAATATAATGAAAGTCATCAAATAAAAATAAAATAATTAATTAATGAGTGTAATATGTACGTACCTTTCGGAGTATCTTAAGGATGTTTCGTGGAGCCACTAGAATACCCCCCAAGTTCAGGAACCACAAAGACATGGAGCTACATTAAACAAAACATAGGAGCTAATGGTGTGTGTATATTCAGATAAAGCGTCAACCATCAAGTTCGAATGTGACACATTTAAATTATTTTAGTATCAAACAATTGTGCATTATCTTAGTAGAATCTTTCTCTCAAGTCCAGTAAACAATTAATAACCAATAACACCTTTATTCGTTCTTCTCTTTTTGTGATTAGTGGAAAAACCCAAAAACAATTAGACTAGTCAAGTACACAGCCGGGGAAGGCTTCAATTATTCGAATTCAATATAAAACAACAACCATTAACCTCTTATCTTTTGTATAATTAATCAACTTTCTATGATGCTACCAACAAAACCAATAAGAGTTGCGCTTAATCATATGCTCTCCACTTCCGTAATTCACACTAATTTTCTAACTTTTCTCTTTTGTGATGCCTTCTCCCATTTAATTAATGTTCCTAACAACACAGGTGAGCTTCTGCTTTAATTGGAATCTTCCATGTTTTCTTTCAAATACTACGAAGAATATTAATACCATAAGAGAGGAAAAGCTTCACTTTGATTTTTAATGACAATAAAAAATAAGTACTAGGTAATGAAGGGATGATTCTCTGCTAATCACTATGCATCAAGATAGAACGTAAGTTTTAGAAAGACTTTGCCCAATAATCCTAAAAATATGCGAAGTGATTAATCTGCCACATTGTTGGTTATTATTATTTTTCGATAATTATTTACAAACACTAATACACCCAAGGCAGAAGAATTTTCATGACTAATCTTAAAGGATTGATTCTTTTGTAAAAAAAAAATTGTATATTATTCAGTTTCAGGCTCTTGAACCACTAATGCTAGCTATTGAATCTTAACTGACTCATATGGTTGGCAATGGCATCTGCTTAACCTTTCCATGTTCCTTACATATGGTTCCAAGCGATCCAATGTGAGAGCAAAGCGTGGAGCATTCAGAGCGAATACTTTTTTCTCTTTGTCCAAGTGAGTGAAAAAGAGTCTTTTCGCACTGTAAAACTCATAATTAGTAGGGAATGACACTAGGGTTTCCTTCAAGAACAAAAACTGAGATAATAATTAAGTACTCTATATGGGCCATTTTAACAGATATGATGAAATGTGAAGGGTTTCTTTCCTGCTTAACTTTGTTAGCACTACAAACATGTTAAATGAAATCCCATTTCTAGGAATTGTGGTTTATAACAGCGGACATGTATATGTTGTGTCATCAAACTAGTCTCTTATTTATCATTAATTTGCACCAGCAGAATCTACAACTTTTTTTATAAGTACAGTTTCCTACATCTAAGATGTCTTCTCTATACCAAATCTGCTTTTAGATTTAGAACTAATTAGCTAAAATGAAAGGGAGTACATTATTGAAGTCATGAAAGAAGAAAAGGAGCGGTGCACATTAAAACAACCTAGTAATATAAAGTGAGCAAGTAGAATTCTATATTTGAAGTAAGTTGACCAATTGATGCAGAGTGGATCAAGTGGAGGACAAAATGATACAAAATGCCAACTCATTTTGACCCTTTAATTTCATTATTTGTTGGAGTCCCACTTTTCAACATTCTGATGCATGCATTCTCTTAGAAGTTGAAGTCCTCTTGCAAAGGAGCACTTCCATTCACATACTTATAAAGCAATACAGGCTAAAATGCTTTTCACACTCCAGTTGTTAGTGGAACAAAGTATAAATTGAGTACATTACTACAGTTCAGTCCCAGACCCATATTAAGCATTTAAATTTACAATAAGTTTTTTATTTTATTTTTATATTTTTAGTATAATAAATATTTGTTTTTTTAAATAAAATCTTGAGTTTTGGTTGTTTAAAGTCATTATCAAAGGCTAATGTTAATATTTTTTATTATTAAATAATTAATAACAGTCCATCCAAATTTTCTTCTAATTCTATTCGATTAGGTAATTTTGATGTTAGCCAATTAAGCTGCTGCTAAAGTCTCTGAACAAATCAACTTCACAGGTAAATCCAAAATGGTATTTCAACTTTTGAGATGACAAAGTACAGTAATCTGAGAGGCATTTCCTGATGATAACTGATAATGAGAGTGGAAAAGGACATGAAGCAGGAAGAGAACCACAAATGTTCCAATGAAATCACTGAAAGAAATAAGAATTGGTGTCCCCTACTCACGCTTACTTGGAGACACTTTTAGGGTCTTCTCATCTATCCCTATATGATTTGATGTTTCACTTGACAAAATATAATTCAGACTTCAATTCAGACATAAATCTCATCGGTCATTATGCTGATTCAGGAACAGTAACACAACAATGATCACCCTGTAAGCTTAAGACACCATGCTGCCCATCGTCACTGTTGATTGTATTCATCAGTTATGGAGTAGCATTTCATCACTACCGGTACAATCCTCTATTCATTTTTTCCTCCACCTTCAAATAAATATTTGTGGTTTTGTTTTTGTATTAAGGAGAAATGCTCTTAAAAAATGTATCAAGATTAAAATTAATTTGTTTTACGAAAAGTTACAAAATTTAATTGTACTAATATCTAGTTATTATAATTTTTAATAAAGAAATTATTCATTAATTTTACTAGCAGCAATACTCATTGTAAAAACCCTTCACTGTTGATTCCAAATAAAAGAAAATCATTATCCATGGATTTGTTTTATAAAGGCGAGTATTGCTTCTAATCCTAGTGTCTTCCCACCTTTTTTCCTAATACTTTTGAAGGAATACTATTTTTGAGAAGATAACTTAATTAAATGTTTATCATAAATTTGATCAGAATCTTTTTTAAATAAATTACAAAAAGGTTATTCTTATATGTTATATTGAGAAATTTAATAAAATAAATTAAAAAATTATAAATTATAGACTCTCTTAAATATCCTCTAAAATAGATATAAAATCAACTAACAATAATATTGTAAGTTGTAACGTCTATTTTACCCTTCCTAACACACATTTACAGAACAAGTGAAAGACTCTTTTTCGGTAGAAGCGAAGAACTATTTTTCATGCATGCGTTAATATGTATGCCATCTTATATGTGTAAATGAACGCATGATAACCATTAGAGAAATGAGAACGCAGCTTTCGAATCAAAACCTTGTGCTCTAACGACGGAGGACTCAAGAGAGTGATGCCCTGGCCAAAAAAGAATATAAAAATAAAAATAATATACTCATATATATTTTTATTCAATATATTATTAAATAAAATAAGAAAAATATTAAGAAAATACGAGGAAAGATCAAACAAAATATTGAAAATTAAGGAAAGATCTAGAGATGGAGGAATTAAAAGCATGCACATCATTGAATTTGATGGATGCCTAATGTTTAATTTAAAGGGTGTTTTGTAAGTTCCACATAAAATTGAAGTGTCTCCAGCCGCAATATGTCCCACCACCCACTTTCCAAAGCTTCTAATGAATCTCACGCCCAGACCCACCATTTTCATGTTTCATGATTCATCCGCTACTCCTTTCAATTATAAGTCAACAACGTAACCTGCTATTGCTATATATACCACACCACTCACTCTCATTGCAAAGAGAGTAGAGACAAACAACATAATAGCAACTCTGAACTCTTGTGTTGAGGCCCAGGAATGGATAACAATGAGGAAATCCCATCCATGCCTGCAACGCCAGGCACTCCTGGTGCACCTCTTTTTGGCGGTTTGAACAATGGGAATAGCAATAATCATAAACATAAGAAAAAGTCACTCCTCAAGAGTTGTAAGTGCTTCAGCGTGGAAGAATGGAGCATAGAAGATGGAGCATTACCAGCAGTGTCATGCTCATTGCCACTGCCACCTCCTCCTGTCTCTCTTGCAAGAAAGGTTGGAGCTGAGTTCGTCGGAACCTTCATTCTCATGTTTGCTGGCACTGCCACTGCTATTGTCAATCAAAAGACACAAGGCTCTGAAACCCTCATTGGGTGTGCTTCCTCCACTGGTCTCGCTGTCATGATCGTCATCCTCGCCACCGGCCACATTTCCGGCGCTCATCTCAACCCTGCTGTCACCATTTCCTTTGCTGCATTAAAGCACTTCCCATGGAAGCATGTATATCATCAAATAATATCTTAATTGTTAACTTTGATTCATCAGCTGCGTAAAATTAAATATATTGATAATATTATTATGAATCGATCCCAGGTGCCTGTGTATATTGGTGCACAAGTTTTTGCTTCTACATGTGCTGCATTTGCTCTCAAAGGGGTTTTTCATCCTTTCATGGACGGTGGAGTCACCGTTCCTTCCGGAGGATATGGTCAAGCTTTTGCTTTAGAGTTCATCATCGGCTTCAATCTCATGTTCGTTGTAACTGCTGTCGCCACCGACACTAGAGCTGTGAGTTTTTTTTCCCTATTAACTTCTGTTCACAAATAATCAAATGAATGATCCTTCCACTATGATTAAAACATATAAAAAATAATTTGAATTTGAATTTATTATGTATATTTATATTTTTAATATTCCATATAAATAAGTTGTTGATTATTCATATCTTTCTCATGCTTTTATACATATATTTTTTAATTTTACCTGAATTTAATGTAGTTGTTATTAACGAATAGGTATCAAAGAACAATAGCCAATATAATTAGTTGTCCTCTGCTCGTATTCAATGAAGTAAATTAATTTATCGTGAGGAAATTTTTATATAAATTTGCCTTTAACGTAAACAAGATGAAAAAATGCTTGTCCTTTAATTTTCATGAATAAATTAGAGCCATAATGTAAATTAAATATAATGTTAATATAACTTTTTATTATAAAGTTTAGAAGCAAAGTCACTTTGCAAAGAATTCTATCTTATTATAATAATGCCAATAATTTCCTGTTGTCTTCCTCTTTTAGTAGACTTTCAAGCGAAAGGTTCATGCTTGTTCCAAAAGCAAATCACAATAATCATGGTTATATTAATTAAGTGCAATTTTATTTATGTCGTTGTAACACAGTTTTAAAAATAAATTTAAAATTTGATTGTTTAAGTTATCTTATAATTAAATAATTTATTCTTAAATGAATTAACAATATTTTATTTTTAAATATAGATATAAAATTAATATAATTGTAAATATTATATTTTAAGTTCATTTATTTAATTAAAATAAATATTTTTACTCTATGAAATGACTTGGAGAAAAACAAAAGCAGTAATATTCATAAGGAGTTTCTGTGAGCATTAAAAATCAACCAGTGCCCAATGGCGAGGGGCAGTGCGATTTTGGCTGCAAATCCAGAAAAAGGTTATGAGCATCAGGGTCAAAGGAAAAGATGTGTCCCTTGTTTTGTTTTGCCCCAGTAAATCCACCCAAAATTTGTTCCTTTTACCATTGTCAACGTGAACATGTTTTGCAGTGAGGTGACGCTTTGTCAGCGCTTTGAAAAACGATATATAGGATTTGGAATCTAGCTGGTTGCACCAGACAAGAATCTTAGTTTGATTAATGCACCGGCCTTAATTTACAATCAGGGAAATATATAAAAACAATTAGCAATAAATAAATAAATAAATCTTAATATATACAACTGTGTGAATATATTATACGATAACAATTTTGATGTAATTGAGGAGGAGGAGTGGACACTCATCTTGTTCTCCTTCCATCTGTTCCTATTTAACAATGAAAATGTTGTTTGAAAATTTTTTTGACACAAATTAACATAAAAGTGTAAAAATTATATCGTGTGTTAAAAAGTTAAATTAATACAACTCTATTAACAATTAGTAGAAGAATGATGAAGTTCGTCATAAAAAAAATTGAGGAAAGAGAGATTATTTTTAAGTTGCAAAAACTTCAACCAGATTCTTAAATGTATAGATACGTTAACTAAAACTAGTTATGGTTTGTAATTTTGAAAAAAATAAAATAATGCTTATGCAGGTGGGAGAACTCGCAGGAATCGCGGTGGGAGCGACTGTAATGCTCAATATTCTCATAGCAGGGTACGTCCCATATATTGCTTTGATAAAAAGAATCCAAAAACACAAATTTCTGAAACTAATGAGTTATTGCTTAAAATTTGGAGCAGATTTTGATAAACAGAAGCTTAACATTGTTGTATTGCAGGCCAGTAACAGGAGGGTCAATGAACCCAGTAAGAACATTAGGGCCAGCTATTGCCGCAAACAACTACAAAGGCATATGGATCTATCTCATAGCTCCCATCCTTGGAGCTTTAGGTGGGGCAGGCACTTACACTGCTGTCAAACTGCCTCAAGAAGATGATAACGCCAAGGCAAGGGCTTCCATCAGCTTCAGAAGGTGACTCCACTTGTCCCAATGTCATCCCTTATCACCCCAAGACCACCTAATAAAACATCTTAGACTCTACAACATGATCCAATCTTTCTGCTTTGATGGTATAAATATTGTAGAAACAAGCAAACAAAAGTGAGAACCGTTTGGTATGTGCACATACTAGAGATACAAAATGTGTGCTCAGGTGACCTTGTGTATCTATCATATCATATTCAGGCATAAATGAGTGATGTTTGGTACTTGTATAATACAATACTAATTTTTTCTTCTTTTCTTTTTTGATAAATGTAAAAGAAAAATAACGAGAAGTCTGATTATTATCTCCAAAACAGAAAACCTCGGAAATAGAAAACTAAGATGAAATTGAATTATATTTTCACATAACAATGAGATGAAATAGAAAAATAAAACTTAAAAAAAAAAGAATTGAATTAAATTGAAGAAAAGAAGTGTACTGGCAATTTCCATCTGAAATTGTTTGAAAGAGTGTCTTCAAACAAGCGACACGGCGCGGAGCTGAGGGTGAGGTTGAGATCGGAAGAGAGAAAGAGCGAAGGAAGCGATGAGGACGCCGAGGATGTCGGCGAGGGCGTCCTTGAGGGAAGCCCCGGAAGAGCGGAAGTAGCCGAGGTGATCGGCGGCCTCTTTGGCGGCGCCGGCGAGGAGAGAAGCGAGGGATCCGATGGAAATGGCGTGGCGGCGGTAAGGAGTGAAGGAAGCAAGAGCGTAAAAGACAAGTGTCAGACACAAACACATTAAAAGGTGGTACAGTTTGTCTATTCCCAGCCACGGATCCCTCTCGTCCATTCCCATCCCCATCACCCCACCCAAGAATAATATTCCCCTTCCTCATTTTCCCTTTTTAATCCCAAAAACAATTTCATCATCAAAATTTTTAATTTGACAAATTACTTACTATACCTGCAAAACCAAATAATAATAATAACTTGTATTCAAATTATTTTTCTTATTAATATTGTATTTATGCAAAATTTATTCTAAAATGAGATAAATTTATATTATTTAATTAATTAATGTGACATTTTGTTTTGCAATTAGATTCAGATGTCCAATTTGATGTAATGCGTTTAACTAATTAATTTCTTATCCGCATACTTTTTTATTAACCAACAAATGCGATCTAAATAGTGTGCATTAGGAACAAAGCAACCTTTTTTTAAAAAAACATAAAATGAAAGAAAGAGACATGAAACGGGTAAAAAACAGAGGAAGAAAAATTGAAGCGGTGTCGTCTGTGGCGTGGGAGCAGACGGCATAGCGTATCTTGATTGAGAAACAATCACCCCACGTTCATTCCCACCCTAACGTCAATCTGCAAAGTTTCCTCTTTTCATCTTTGTTTTGTTTTTCATCCATGGAGGTGCCCACTTCATGGGATTCGCTTCGCAAACAGGTTCCAATTCTTCACGTTCTGTTCTGTTTTTTTGTCAGATTCTGTTTCTATTTTGTGCCAATCAAATATATGATATGGGTATGCGCAATTCTGAGGCCCCTGATCCGAAAGTTCATTTTTTTTTGTTGATCGGGTTTTCTTCATGTCGGTGATTGGAATTATTGTGATGACTCTGCCCTTTTGTCATCTAAACCTTAAAGCTGCTTTAGGTTTTTAGAATTACAGGTTTTCCACTGTAAGAGGATAGTTTTGAGTGCAAACTGCCAAGGTGAGCTTTTTTGGATAATCTAGACTTGTATGGTAATGGATCTTCTTGCTTAGTTCTTCTGGGGGCAATGCTTGCTTTGTAGTTTGACTTTTATAGTGGCGACAAGTCCGAATCCTTGGTTTATTTTTCATTTTCAAACTGCTCTGGAAATAAATCTCGTAAATTTGCAATGCTTCGGATTATTTTTGTTCCTTGATTTAGGTGATTAGATGTGCTGGAAAGACAGATTAGAATTATAAACCTGCCTAATTCAGTAATTTGCATACGTGATATTTACATGGAATGAATATTTTGCAGTTTCAAGGGTGAGACGGACGAATTCATTTTGTTCTTTCTGCTTACCCGATATCACTCAAGGGTATTGTAATTTGTAACAGAAGTTCTGTAGGAATTAGGTGATGTCATAGATGGTGTTCAAATATATATATTTTTTTTGGTTGTTCACCAAATGGATGCACGGGGTGATGAGTAGATTGTTTTAAGGTCCCTAGAAATCTTAAGTTGGGAATATTAAACTTTTATATTTGGTATGAATATTTTGAAAAATATTCCTAGGAAATTAACATTTTCAGAAAAGTTTTTTTTAACAATGTTTCCCAATAAAAGATTCTCATTCGAGGGGTGGTCATTTAGTTATTTTTGTCTTCCTCTAGGCTTCCTATTTTATAGATAATTTTGTTTTCCAGCCATATTATTGACAGAAGCTTGTTTTCTCTCTTAATCTTTCGCAGGCAAGAAAACTTGAAGCTCAGTTGGATGAGCAAATGAATTCATATCGTAAATTGGTATCAGCAAAAGTTTCTACAAAAGGTGATGATACAGAGAGTGATCTGGTGTCCTGGATTGAGCGCTTACTGAACCAACTTCAACAAGTAAACTCACAGATGCAAGCTTGGGTGTCCTCTGGTGGATCAGAAATGGTTTCTCATACTCTGACTAGACACCAAGAAATTCTTCAAGATCTCACCCAGGTATTTAATAGTACGAGCTTGAGTTATCCCTGTCTGCCCCTAAAATTCATTTTGTATATGCATATTCCTATAATGTAGCTTTGATATTGTTGTGCTGCTTCAATGAAGTCTGTTTGTGAACCTGGGATATACTTTGTGCACCCTGACATGAAGGTTTCATTTGACTACTGAGGAGGATTTAAAATGAATATATCAAACTTCGTCATTTCTGTAACTGTGTATTAATATCTTTACAAGTTTTCTGTATCTACTTATCCCTTTGCTGTGTAATTCTCTGCTTGTGTTTATTGTGATTCATTATTTATTTTATTTTCGGATTCAAAAATTTTTGCACTAAGCTTGGACTGTTAGACACCAATCTGCTGTTAAATGTATTTGAAGTGCAGGAGTTTTATCGTCTCCGGTCTAGTCTAAGAGCTAAGCATGAACATGCATCACTACTCGATGATTTTAAAGAGTTTGATAGGACAGGGTTAGATTTGGAAGAGGGTGCAGGTTCTGAACAGCAAACCCTCCTAAGAGAGTATGCATCTATCAGCCGAAGTACAGGACAGGTTGGTGAGATGAAACAATTACCTTGGTTTTCTGTTGTTATGTTCTGTTCTCTTCTTCCCAGTGGAATTCTTTACTTAGGCTTGTAAACTTTGACGTCTTTCTCATAAAACTATGTATAGGTTTTTTAATTTTCTGAGATGTCATTCCAATGCCATATGTAGTTCTTTGTTTTCATCTGCGGTATATCCCAATTGTAGTGGACTACTTTTTCAACATGTATTTTATTTTTATTTTAAGTTCTATCTCTGATAATTTAACTGGGGTTATCCTGTTTTGAACTGTTGCACTTATTCATGTGCTGCAGATGGACAATGTTATTTCACAAGCACAAGCAACACTCGGTTCACTAGTCTTCCAGCGATCAACTTTTGGTGGGATCAATTCAAAGCTCAGCAATGTGAGCAGCCGCCTCCCAACGGTATGATTGTTATTGGCATAGATTTTGGTGATCTAATCAATTTTCTCTGGTCATTTGGATCCTGCACAGTCATATGATATTTAAGTACGCACAAAATTTATTCCCCATATTGTTTGTAGATGATGATTACATTTGATGTTCAATCTAGATCAATACAATGTTCTGAAGTAACTGCTGCTTTCTTTTATCTTCTTTGCCTTATGAGAGATAGATGTGATTGCATGAAGCCTATGTTTCATAAGAAGGAAAACAGACATTGGTATAACCAAATAAGCAAATTGTGTGATTCTAACAACTATGGTGTAAGTGACAAAATTAATTTCATTTCTATGTGACAAGTTTATGTCAGATTGTGTGATTCAATATGCAAATTGTGTGATTCCAACAAAATATGGTCCAAGTCAAGAGTAAAATTAATTTCATTTGACAAGTTTATCTGTCTACAATGTTTTTGGGGTTCTGATGTTTACTGTACTACTTTTAATCATTTGGCAGGTAAATAACATTCTGTCTTCAATAAAGCGAAAAAAGTCGATGGATACTATTATACTTTCCCTTGTTGGGTCCATATGCATATTTCTTATTTTCATCTACTGGCTAACCAAGTGAAGATGTTGTTTATTGTGCTGGGTAGCTTACGTTTATGCTATTATATACTCCTTGTCTATTCGGTTAAGTCGTTTTTTACTTTATTTTTTGGGGTAATGTATTGTTTAGTAGATGGTGGCCCTTCAACAGAAGCAAAGCCTTGTAAAGATGATGTTACGCATTATATATATTAATTTGTCTGCCTTTTTTTGGGGGCTTATTTTAGTAACTTTTCAGATGAACTTATTAAGTTTTTATGTGATAAATTTTATTGAAAAATATTTAATTGAGTTGTTTATGTAAACACATTTTTAATTTATTGTTCTAGAAAAAAAATAAAAAAACTCATCTTGATCGGTAGAATTAGAGAGGAAAAGAAGGCACTCTGTTGATCTAGCTTTTAGCGTAAAGCCACATAAAAAATTGTTTTTACATCTCTTCCCAATTCATATTCAGCACTTTGTGTGGCTTTTTTAACATGTTATGAATTGGTAATTTGGTATATGAGATAATTTAGTTAGATATCTAATTAATCAACTTAGTAATTATTTAACAGCAAGTTGTAGATCAGTATCAAAAACAAAAATTTGAAAAATTGGGAGATGGAAATGGAAAGAAAACTTTAAAGAAATTTTTAAATAAAAATCGTTATATTTATTTATAAATTTAACAGTGCTATCGAATGAACTATAGTTGACAATATGTTCAGGAACTTGCTGGTTGCTATTAACTCCTGTTGCTCTTCAAAACGCGTGCCATTTGTTAATTTGTACTTGCCATTATTTATTCTAGAGGGCTAAAAACAGCCAGAAAATAGAGTAACTTAAGATACAAAGAATCCATGCACCTACTCTTAAAATTGTAAATCATGGATTTGAATACTCCACTCTTAAAAGTAAAAACTGTACAAGATCCTAAAATCTAATTTTATGGATTTGGAACGCGTTATACTTTTAAGCATGGAGGTTAGACCAGCAGAGTAGTAACAATTTATTTGGTCATATTCACATCAAGCTATGTATCTACCAATAGGCAACATGTCACAATCTTCATAGCTTCTGCCTGTGCAACAGGACAAAAATACTTCTTCCCACAAGTAGAGGTTTTAAAAAAGTTGTGGGGGATGTTTAGGTTTAATATTTAAATTGATTATCTGGTAGTGAGGTTTGAGATTGCGTCATTGGTGGGGTCAAACATAGTTAATTTCGTTTTCTTTATAATAGTGATATGGAAATTTATACATTTAGCATACCTCAAAACTTAGGAAAACGCCTTTGACGGAGGTAACACTCATCTTCTAATACACATCCCGAAATCTGAGTTTATGTAATAAAAAAAAAAGGGTAAACATATCACTATTAATTAATTAACTAGTGCAGCTTGGTAAACATAGAGAGTAGTGAATAGTAACTTGATATTGCACTAAGCAAATATAAAATGATATGTTGACACCTACCTTTCAGGGTGTGAAGTAAGTGGAAGAGATCAAGAGAGACAAAAAAGAAAAAAAGAGAAAGAAAATAAAAAATATAATAGAAAAGAAAGTGAAAAAAATCATAAGATAAAAAATAAATCGTTGAATAAAAAATGAATGATCTTAAGCAAACATTTAAACGTCCTTAATGTTGTTGTCACGACTCTAGTTACTCAACTGATGTGCCTTTGTATCTGTGATTCTGTAGTTTAGATAATGAGATAAAATGATAGTGCAACTGAATGTGGAAATTGTGCAAAATAAGAATTGTTCAAAACAATGTTTTGTGATTCAATTGTAATCTAATGAAGGAAAGGACTTTCTTTTTTCCTGATTGAATACTTGTAGTGTATATAGAGATCTTAGTCAAACTTAACCCCTTTTTTTTTTATCTTAACAAGCTATAGTTAAATGGGAGAACATATTTCACTTAATTAAGCTTCCAAAATAGAACTCTCAAATTTATTGTTTTGAGTCTTATTAATTTCTTAAAGCTGATTTCTTGACCACACAGACTTATCACTCGTTAAACCGAGATATACCAAACTGTGGAGAAAAATATTTAAATCCTGCATGACTGCTTGTAACAAAGACATCATAACCTTGTTGGGTTTGAAGGTCACTTTCTAAGTATAGTTAAAAGTGGAAATACTTTAACAATTAAGCATAAGCCACTGGTGTGTAATTCTCTGTAGGGGAGAGAGAGAGAGAGAGAGAGAAGCAAAAGTAGGACCAGAAATGTTTTTATATTAGGATTGTTTAAATTACTCTATGGGTTTGTCTATAAAATATATTAAATAAAAATTGATATAATTTCTAACATAACAGCTTAATTTTATTAGTCTACTAAAGATAAAACTTTCTAAGATAACTTGGACGAACCGTCTCAAAAGTATAAGTCAATTATGTGGACATTTGTCAATGATTTTGTTATTTCATCTCTGACACGAAAATAAAGTGACATGAAATTAAAGAATAAGATGCAATCGCGGCTTAATGTGCGCAGGGAATTGGGTGGAGAACTTTTATTTGTTACATTGCAATCAGTTGGCCAGGCACATAGATGTACAAGATTTAAATTATGTGTCTATAGTTAACATAAAGTTTGAATAAGCTGCAATCTTCATCCACCACGTGTCTGATTAATTAATTGGATGACGTCAGTATCCTTATGTTCAAGAGCAACCCTCATAAAGTTTGACATATTAGATATCATTGTGCGAGCTTGATAATGTCAGAAAAGAAGAAATTACAAATGTAATATCAGTCGTAATTCCCAAGTATATTTTTAAAGAGAAAAAACTGCATATTAATAATATTAATCACGCTTCAGTCGCCAGGTGAAAACTAATAATTTCATAGACACTGAAGGGTATCTTTATGTTTATGATATTGATTAAGATTGAAAGTATACGCATTTTGACCTTTCCCTAATTCATTGAACATATAAAGTACCTTCTTGCACCCGCAATATATTCTACTATCCTGGAAGATTTTGTATGTAGGAAAAGTTTGTAGTGGGTTGTCTATTCTGTTTTTGTATATCTAACTGCGTGATGTACCCTCAATCTTTTCCTATTGGAGGCAGACACGAAAGATACCCTTTTCATGTCACTATCCTTTTTTGTCAAGGATTTGATCCCAAGCCAACATGAACACAAGCACAAGGGATAAACAATCTTAGAAGTTACAACTTATCGATCAAATGTCAAGGAATTCCTCTACGTATCACAGCGCGGGTAATTCAATGCCAACCCTTCCGCCTAAGTCGCTTGTATCAAACACTTTGTATAGGTGGTTGTGACAATAAAATGAGGTTGGGAGCGAAAATGGTCCAACCCTAGGGAAAGGGATAGAAAAAGGTTAGAAGAGAGAAAAGGGAAGAGGAGGCCTTATTTGCTCGTAGTATTATTAGATGATTAGAACTTATATATTATTAAAGATTCACTATTGCATGATTTATGCCAAGATTGAAAAGTATATATGACTTAGGAGACAAAAGCTACAAATAGTTTAGCTTTATAATTATGGAAACTTACCTAACATTTCCCATAGCAGATTCAACTCTGTCACCTAATTTAGCTAACACACCCTTTATGAACCAGGTAACAATTCCACTTGAAAGAGAAACAATAATTCAACCTCATAATAAAGAGAAGAGGGAAGAGGAGGAGAGAGGGAATGTCCATTTTATCAAGGGTGTTTGGGAATATTGCTGTATGGAATCATATGCTACATGTGATGTGGGACAGAAGAAGCATCATGGTGATATAATATAGAACATGCATGATAGTTGGAGCCCTTTAAGAAAAAAGTTGAGATTGGCTGTCTCTAGATAGGAATTTTTCATTTCATGCTTTTCTAGTCGAAGAAAGGACATCAAACTGCCTTCTGAAATTCCTACAATAGGCTTCAATTATTAAGTGTTAAGGAAGAAACACTATCATCTCAAGAGAAATATTTTTGGGAAGAGGAGAAAAGGAAAAGAAACGACCGTACGTACTCCACTATGACAAATTTTGTCCCTGAAAATACTAGTGACCTTATCTTCGTTTATGATGTCATCATATCAACAATGATACTCAGAAGGCAAGCACTGTAATATATGAGACTGTTTAAACTTCAAGTACCTCTGAAGTATAATTGATTCCAAATTTCAATTGGAACTTATATCACGATTCAGTGCAGTCTGTAACATAGTTTTATTCTGAAAGGTTTCAAAAAATGTCAAAGTGTCTGAATATAGTTTGTGAGATTGGTAGATATCTTAAATGGTGTATGTGAGCAACACCTGTAGATCTCGTTTTTAGGGTTAATATAACACTCAAAATTGATTGATACGGTGCTTGTTAGGAACCAATTAAAAATGTAATTCTCGCACTTTAATACAAAATACATGTTTTAATAATATATATATATATATATATATATATATATATATATATATACATATATATTTTTCGATCACATTCAATAATTTAAATTATATTCATCAAAATTATTTTTATTCAACTTTACATGTTTAACAATTATGTTAGGAAAATATAGATGATGCATGGCTCATATATACTTATATAGTGCGATAAAAGCGTTAGCTTTGGAAGAAACCTTAACTCATCTACTTAATTCCGCATACGAGGTATACACATTAGGTGAAAAATAATTAAATAAACTCTTAATTTGATTATCAAAATAGTCTTCGAGAAATATTAGTGACAATTAATTGATTCTCCTATGGTAAATTTTGGTTACTGAATGATATCATATTTAGTCACACTAAAATAACTTTTATACTATTTTAATTTTAAAAAATTATTATTAAAGGATAATATAATAATATTTTGAAGATCAAATTCACATTTAAAAAAAATCATTTGGTTATTATATATAATGAGATTTTATTTTATAAATAAAACAAATAAGATGTATAAAGCTGACAAAGATATATCATTATGCAGCATTAGATAAAGTTTAACGCCGTGCAACTATTTGCTGGCGATAACACGACCATAGTATATTGTGAAATTGTGTATTTGTTTAAGCAATCAAGTGACCAAGCTGCCATTATTGGTTAGTGTCATTTATATTTGTCATTTTATGGACTAAAGCATGCACGCTGGTACTAGAATTTTTCTAGTTGATTACCTCTAGGCAATTATGCAAGTTGATAATAATAACTTTTAAAAAGGTTATAATTTTTATTCATTTTTACTTTTTGTATATTTCTTTTATGAGAAATTAGTCTGTGCACAGGACCTACCTACACATATGTGGAAGTCATCTACAGACAAGAATACTGGACTAATTTTTATACAATGATTGAAGTGGAGTATACTATAAATTATACACTAAAAATGAGGTATGAAAAAATATCAAATTCTTAAAAATAATTTTTGGGACCACGTGGACGATTCAATTTTCGATCATGAGGTAAACGCTCTATTAAACAGGATAAAGATGGAAGAGTTTCTGTAAAGATACAGCAAATCCACCAACTGAATTAAGAAATTAAAAACACCACACTTTTTTTATTAGTACTTCCTTCTACAATACCACGTTTATTCTGAATTTCAAATGCAAGCCACTGGTCTTATCTTGGATTTTTCAGCCTGTTATAAACTACAGGCATGAATATACCGAAAATAACAACCCCCGAGACGAGAAATATTAAAAGACAAGTAGAAAGACAAACAAATTAAAAGTTAGAAAATAACAGCCAATGGGATATGTGCAAGCAACAGTTTTACATGGGTGTTCGTCATAAGTTCCAATCAAGTAACACAACTCTCTCTCTCTCTCTCTCTTAACACAAACAATGTCTTGTTTTTAGGTCTTGCTGTATTAAGACATTGTAACTGTAAAATAGTGATGCCTATTGGTTACTTCTATACATAACACACAGCATTTCTTGTTGTTACAGCATATATAAGCTTCATCTTTCTTCTTGTTAAACCAAACTTTGATCACAAATAGGAAGAAAATCGTTGCAGATTTCTTCCTATATGGACCTTCTTTGGTCAGAGGCCCAGCCTCGTCCATCTGAAAAGTTGATCGTCGCATTTTCAGAGACTCCACCGTGCTCAAAGCGAGAAAAGGAAGATGAAAAACACCCACATGAGTCTGCTCCACGCCTTCTACTGGATCTAAGTCTCCCTAGTGAAGATTCAGGTGATGACTCAAAGCCAGAACTCAATCTCATCAACTGTTTCGACACAAATGTGTCCATGAATTCCTCGGAATCTAGTAATCATGGTAATGAAGTGGAGCCAAAAATTTTCTCGTGCAACTACTGCCAGAGAAAGTTTTATAGTTCGCAGGCTCTTGGGGGACACCAAAATGCACATAAGCGTGAAAGAACATTGGCAAAAAGAGGACATAAAGTTGGTGGTGCAGTTTCAATAGATTTTGGACAAAGGTACTCTAGTATGGCTTCTCTTCCTTTGCATGGCTCATATAACAGGTCACTTGGAATTCAGGTGCATTCTATGATCAACAAACCCTCTTATCAAACACCCATTTTCGGTTTGTCCCATTCCCATGCCCAAAAAGGGTGGCAGAGGCATCCTATGTACTCAAAAGCGGCAATTGAGAGTCTTGCATCTGAGAATTTTCATGTGGAGACAGAAACCGAATCATCCTTGGCTGGTGGCATCCAACGATTAGGGAAGCCTTCTCCCAGGTTAGTGCCAGAAGGATTTGGAGGTTACTTGTTGGGTAGTATTTCCCATTTGAAGACTAAACAAGAGGAGTTGCAGAAGCTTGACTTGTCCCTCAAACTCTAAGTGCAATCTTTCATGTCATATCCCATATTAATTGTGTCTATTGACCAAGAGATTTCTACCTTTCTTTTCTTTCTTTGCGCTCATGTCATGTATCTCTAGTCACAATAGCTGTAAATGCATTTTAGACACTCACTTACCAATGTTCGTGTCTTGATATTATTTGCTTTGATTTTTGTTAATGGATTCTTCCTGGGTTTATATGGAAGTTAACACTTCCCCCGAGCTTCAAATTTTCTTGTTTGTAATAGCATAACCAATTGAATCTCTCTCGTGGCCTCTCGTATACTTTTCAGGATAGGAAAGTTTGGTAAAAAAAAACTTTCTCAGTTAATTGTGGAGTCAATTCTACACTGCTTTTAACCGTTTAAAATTTAGTTTCATAGATATCAAGTCAAGGGTCTGCATGGCCCAGAAACACAAGCAAGGTTCAAAATAACTTAATATGAGGAGCTGATTTCACTTCACCATTGATATTCTAAATAAATTTTGGTCAAGCCTCTGCTATCCTACTTTTGGATGCTGTAGGGATCTTACACTCTCAGAATTGAGATATCATTTACTTTGTCTGTGGGTTTTTGCAGTTTCCTTTTTCAGTCTCATTAAGAAAAAGATAAAGATATGCAATGTGGTTTGTCTTTGATGGTAGTTACATGTTACAGTGCACTTATTGTCAACTTGGGACTGTTTGGATCAAGGTATACCTGTCTCACATTTTGGGTGACAAAGATCCACACAATGTAGAAAATTGGATGCTAGTGACTGTCATTGTTCTTAATTCTTATGCAAGATTGGTCCACCAAATGTACATAAATTTAATGGTTGTGATTGTCTTAGTGACTCCTACTTTGACCCACCTGCAGTTGAAGAAATAGACCTTCTCTATTGGGATCAAAGAAGTAGGTGAGGCAAAGCCATGAGAAAATAAGCCGCACAATGACACTTAGCTCTTCTTTCACATCATTTTAAAAGAAATATTTAATTAATTACAATCCTGTATCATCTTCGCCTTGATTTCTTACCTACAAGATATGTTAGGGAGGACCCACAAATTTGTAGGTCCATATCTGCCTGATGTTTACAACCTAATCTCGTATTAATCATGAAACATGTTTTTTGATGGAATTAAGACGCAGAAATAACGGAAAATGTAGTGATTATAACAGTTAATAATCATAGTAATCTCAGACTAACGGGATATGCTGAAGCGACAGTAGGAATATGCGTGATGTTCGCAAGCATGGATTGTGGTATCCCGTTGCTAAATGTTGCATAGCACATCAGTTGAGCTGTCTATTTTGCTTGTGGTGGCATGCTTCAGTCTTCACCGCACCATTTTTTTTATTTAAATATTAAGAACCAAGAAGCTTTAGTTTTGTTGCCTCTCGACCAAGAAAGAAACACTTTTTAATGCACCAAAGCATGAACACGTGGAACTATAATTTTTGTAAGATTAGGTTAAATTTTGAAGCAAAAACTGCGTCTTGTTCTAAGATCTTATGTGATAACAAAGCTCGAGATTGTGGGTCACAATCAATGAAAGAATGCTAAGAAATTTAATTTGATTTGACATCAACATCTCAGTTAGGCTACTGAATTGTCCGCTAGTTCTTCTTTCCCTTTATTCTTTCTTCACTTTGCTACGTACCGCTCTATGTATGCCATTTATTGCCACAGTACCGCTGTACGTACCGCTACAAGTTTTTCTTTTTTGTATTTTACGGTTATTTAGAATGCGTATGTATGAAAAGGTCAAAAGAGAATAAAATATTAAAATAATTATATATAATTTACATATGATATTAATTTTAATGATTCAAATAAATTTCTTATTTTTAATAAAAATAAGAAAATTTTATTAAAAATATTTGTTGTGTTAAAATATGTAAACATATAATAAATGTTTTTTTTTAAAGTTAAACATGTCACTGTATAAAGTGAACTAAATGAATTCTTTTATCAACAAAATTGGTTTAAGTAGTATATATTTAATTTCTCTTATGTAAGGTTTTAAATTCGTGTGTGAAAAAAAATATTAAAAAAGTTAGTCATACCATGTTATAGTGGCAAATATATCAGTTTACAACTTAGAGCGTTTTATATAAATAATTTAATTAAGTATTATTTAATAAATTTTTATTACATGAAAGTTTGTGACCTTAAGTCAATTATAAAAATAAATAAAATAATTTTTAAAAAGTATATGAATCATAAGCTACTTTTATAAGATCTTCTAAATACTTTTCTAACTTTGTTATAGTTTAATTATGATTGCATTGATAATAATTAGATGAATAAGTTTTAATATTATATTATATAATAAATTAAAATTAAAAGAAATCAAATTAGAAAAACTTATTTACTTAAAATTGTATGTCCTCGTAGACAAGAAAAAAACTTAGATAATAATAATAATAATTGGATTTCATACATAGTTTTGTATCGACATTTAGTCTTTATTTGACAAAAAAAAATGTTTTTAGTTGAACAAAAATTAAATTAAATTAACAAGTAGTTGAAATCAGTTTTTCATTTTCAGTGTTCCATTGATGTTGGACCAGATTTCCACCATTTGAATAAATATAATTTGTGTAGTTGAGTGGACTCGACACCTAACTGCTTCTTTTTACATATATAGACAAATTAACTATGCCAAGACCAGTTGCCATGTTGGAGAAGTCACTAATAACTTCACTGGTACTTTTAATTGTCTTGGCACTATTTAAAATTGTTGATTTTGTCTTTTTTTCAAGTAATTAGACGTGTAAAGTAAAAGAAGAATGTATTTAATTTACAATTGATTGAAGTGAATTATTTTAATTTAAATTAACGATATAATGAAATTCAGAACTATTGCTTATGTCTAGTTGAGTTTGTGGGATACCAAGGTCCCCATAGTCTGTTTAATGCATATACCTACGGCACTAATGAGTTCATTAATTACCAGATTACTTGTATTGACAAGTTTAATAATGCAAAATGACAGTTCAATAATATGTGAGTAATCTCTCAAAGGACATTCTATTTGACAACAAACTCAAACTTCCCCAATCACTGCCTTATATTATAAATTTAAAGATTTTCTAACCTGTGTAATCTTGTACATCACTTAACTAATCTGTATTAATTATTTTATTATAATTTTTCTAAAAAAATTATTGTTTACTCTTTTCTCATTAATTAAGTAATGTATTTATGGTTGCACAAATTAAAAAACTCAAAATTATAATTACGCTGTCAAGTTAAGAAAATCCATATAAAATTATTCGAGATGATTGCAATTGTGTTTTCAGTAGATGTGTATTATTATTTCTTCATTATTTTATCTTTTTTTTAACAGCTTTTATAATTAAAGTATAAAAAATAATAAATAAAACATTAATTTAATCCATTCAATTAACCCTATCCACCTTTGAATTCTTGTCGTTACATAAAAATAAATATAATATTTAACTTTGATAATTATTAATCAATTTAATTCTTGACATTATAAAAAAAGTAATTTAATTTTTAACTTTTAAAATTATTTGATTCCTATTGTAAGGCTCTAAGGGATCAAATTAACCAATAATGGTTCCCTAATTTAGGAATTATTTTTACCGATTTTATATAATTAGAAATTAAACAGATTATTACTGCTATTTTTAGGAATTAAATTAATTAATAGTGCAAAATTGATGTTTTAGTGAAAATAAATCATACACGTATTCTACTTCATTTAAATAAAAAATGGGACAAACATATAATTTTGTTTGCTCCTTATATGTTTGCCCTATTTTAAAGCTATCTGTTGTGAATGGTCACCACACATTACAAGTCACTGTTCATCTATATGTAAACCTGGCATCTGACATAATGGTCATGGAAGTGATCATACACATACACATAGACATAGACATACACAAAATGCATATCCTCTTACGTTCATCGCCTATCTCATTTAGAAAGTTAAAAATCCACCTCTTTTTTTTCCTTTCATTAAAATACTTTACCACCCCCATCTACCTTGTTCATTAATTTTATTTTATTTTTATCTTTTCTAGGAATTGTTACCATACCCAAAGTGTGTTATTAAATATCTTTTTTTTTAAAAACAAGAATGGGCTTTAGATAATTCCTCGGGAAATGACAGCTTGGGCCGGACGTGTTCACTTTAATATTTTTCATAAGAAAATAAAATTACTAAGCCCATTACACGGATTAACGGTGCATCAAAATGGTATATCATAAATAAGGACTATTTCATTATTTCAACATTTTAAAAAATATTTTTCAAGTTTAGTTATTTTCATTTGCCAAACATTATCTTTTATAATCTATTTATTTTCTGTCAGTGTCTGGCTATCGTTAACGTTCCTTTCAGATTTATGTCTTTTGCTAGTTGGACGTTGATACCTTACTACCACAACTTTTGACCAACAGCAGTGAAGAAACACTCGCAATTCTTACTTTAAAAAAACAAATGGCTAAAATATAAATACTAAGGTTGTATATTTAAGATGTTTCTCACAAAACAGATTTTTTTTTTGTTTTTTAACTTGATGCTCTTGTAATAATGTACAAACTCAATTTAGTTGGCTCAAGTTCAACGGATTGAAACCAAAACACATTATTTCAACAAGTTTGAGAGGTGAACTTTTTACTATTTGTCTGTGTCATATGTCAGTAGTTCCGATTCACACATTGAAGTTTTCTCTAAAATTTAGGTAAAAATTAGAGTGCTTTGTTGAGAGGTATTATGGAAAAAACAAATAGTAGGATTTGACATCATATACACGATTTTGTTCCTTAACCCCCTGATATTTACTTTAGACTTCAACTAACTGAGTAAGATATTGAGTGCATATTCAAATTTACCTTCGCTGATATAAGCAAATGTTGGAATAACATCATTAAGAAACAATACATAAAATGTTGCTTGATTTGATGTAACCATTTTTTAACAGATGAATTCAATAAAAACTCTTTTTGGGAATATCAATAAGGATATATGCCTAAATTGCTTCTCTTTTGAATAAATAGGACAATAAACGAGGCACCATTACCAAGCATTTTTATCTGATTTAGTTGTTTAGCAATTTCTCTAGTTGATTGGGAGTATAGCTAAAAATCAATGTGCATATATAGGTTAGTAGGGAAACTTTTAAATCCACAAAAACTAAGAAAAGCGATGGTTTGAATGTGGTTAAAGAAAGTTTGCTGAACATACGTTACGTAGGCCAATGTTTGCAATTTACGGCATATAATCAGGTGAATGATAGAGATCAAATCACTTTTGCTTTTCTTGCACCCATTCAACAAAATTGCCCAAGATTATGGACCAGACAGGCTATGGATTATAGTCACTAAGATTTAGAAAGCTTATCTGCATCTCGCATTTTTCTGTTCTTCCCCTGTTTCTGTCATCCACTCTTCTTTTCAACTTTGTTAAATATTTTTACAAAAGAGGTTGATATTGGTTGCCAACTTTCCATGCTCCGAATTAAGTAAAAACATGAAACATGAATTGCAATTTCCTGATGCCAGTTAACCAAGATATTTGCAATTTTTTTCCCCATGATCATTATCTCACTTATAGAATAACTTAAGTGTAAGACCAAAGAACTACTGTACTACAAAATATGCTTACTATATGCTGGGACATGTCGATGTGACTCTTCCATTCAATTAGCAATGATTTAGCTCCGAAATCTTTTGCAAGTGTGCTAGGAATGGATCAGGGTGCAGAAAATCTTAACCCATCTACATTGAAGGCCTAAATTTTCTTGCACCACAGGTACGTAGTGTGCATGTATGCCTTATTAGATTTTAAGTTTCTTCCTATAAAAATATTATATGAAGTCTTTTGGATGGATGAAATTGAATGAAAATTTAAAAATAAAATTGGTAGATCGATCGAATAAACAATTTTATTGTGAGCAGGAGTCTGAGGTTTAAGGTAAGCCAAGAGTTGAAACAACTGGTAGAAAGTTAATTTCATGTTGAAGGTCACGTGTGTTTTGGTGCAATAATTACCTTTTTCTTTCTCTCAGTCACAAAATTTTTGGTCAAGATTTAATTCATACTTTGAGGTTATGTTTTGATATTCAAGGATAGGTAGAATGCTTTGAATGGAAAGTAAGATAAAATGAAGCAAAATAATCATATTATCGTTTGGATATTTTATGATATAAGTGAGTAAAATTTTCATTCTATTGTCTAGGAAGCGAAGGAAATGGAAATAAAACTAATCAATGATAAGTTGGTTGTCTGATATTATTTTGCAACGAATGATTGGTGAATTCTTGTTTCTTGCATAATGAAGGAGGCTTGCCTGTTCATATCTTGATCACCGTGTCATCCATCACCCTCTCTATGATAAAAAAAGTGAAAAGTCAATAATTTTTTGCCATATATATGCAGGGATTCCCAAGTATAGAAAAACAAAAGAGATTTAGTTGGTGGGGAGTTTTGCGAAACTTGACATGTTTATGTGATCATTCCTTCGCAAACTGCTACAACCTTTGAAGCAGTGTTTGTATATGTTTGGACAAAAAAGAAAATAACATATGGTAATTTAGCAATCCTCTTATGATCTTTAAACAGTAAGAGAAACGAAAATGACATTGCACATGTATACCCCTTAAAATCTTGCAATAATTTTTATGTTCCGTTATGTATATTAAGATCGATCACACGTTTTAAGGGAAAGTTGAGCAGCTGAAAGTGAAATCCACTACTTGAATGCAAAACCTTCTACGGTTTGTAATGTGTGCATGGACGGATGATAGTCGAACCCTCTTTTATTTTTTGAACAAAGTTATCTTTGAGTAGATGTGAAGAAAGGAACATATATTATACATTGCCATGGAAAGTCTTTCTTCATTGAAAATCATCACTCGCTGCTTATGATTTCTATACATGATTTTAAAGGCACGCGTAATCTTTTTGCTTTTTTGCTTGGTTGCTGAATTCTGGCACTCATCACTTTTTGGCTATCTAGACTCTAGAACTAGAGAAACAAGATTAGTCATTTTGTTTTGCTTTTGTTATGCATCTTATTTTATTTTTTTATTTTTTAATCCTTTCAAACAGTATTACTTAAGTTTATTTAATCTTACTTTAAATTCTAAATCTTAGTGCATCATATTAAAATGAAAATATCTGTTTTTTTAATTAAATTTTTTCAAATAATATTATTAAAATTTAGTCAATCTCAATTTATTTGGTTACTAATACAAAAAAAAAATGTGTATAAAAATTTAAATTTATTAATTTAATATTGACACACCATATCAAATTAATAGTAGATTCAACAATTTATTTCTCAATTTAAATTTTTTTGTCTCTTTAATTTATTTTTATATAATAAAATAAAATATTTATTCTTGACAATGAGAATATCTCCTACTATATTTTATTCCTTCTAAAGACATGTAAATTTATCATTATTTAAGAACACTAATTCATATTTTCCTTAATTTATATTTTTAAATATAATTTTACTCAGGATAATAGTTAAATGATAAAAAAAAATTTTGTTAAAAAGTATAAAATTCAATATTATTAGGCATTTGTGTCATGATTTCTAATAAAAAAAATAATTAATTTTTTAGATGTGTGATAAAATCACTTTAAGGGAGCATCCTGTAAGGGAGCATGAAATACTAGTTATCATGAAAAAGATGTATCCTTTAAATAGATAAATAGATAAATTTATATACATTTATATAATATGCAGGTGATCGATCAGGACAAAATACTAGTTATCATGAAAAAGATGTATCCTTTAAATTATGTACAGAGGAACCTGAATTGGATAAGCGTAACTCTGAGGAATATTGGATCATCATATTGGCTCATCTTCTACTAAATACTTTGCTATGAGTCTTAAGTTTAACATTCCCTACATTAAAAACTATGACAGTCATGTGTCAGACGTCCTGCTAGTTTGAGATTTTATATTTTCACGGTAAAAAACACCAACAGTTTAAGGAAAACAGTTTAGGAATCAAACGTTAATTAGTACGACGAATCGTAATATTAGTGGAGTTGCAGTCAAACAGTTTATATTTAATTTCAACTAGTGTAGTGTAAAGCAAAAATATATTTTTTTAAAATCTTTTAGCCAGGTCTTCAAAACACTAATTAAGATTTGTCTAAAATAAAGTAATCCTAACATTTAATACTTATTTCGTTAATATGACAACTTTTTGCCATAAGAATTAGATATATACCCATCTCACGCTAGCTCTTGTGGGCAGAGATGAAGTAAACATATGAAGTTTGACAGAAGAAGAATTCGATGGTGTAGGGAAGCCTCATATTTTACCAAGACGGAACTAGCTAATGCGAGAGGAGGAGGGGGAAAAATATGGGTGCTACATTCATGTCCAAATCAATGTTTTCTAACTTGGATTGCTTGATGCCGTACCAAAGAAAGTGAGGTCAAATATAGCAGCTATGCCTACTACCCTACAAGGCCGCAACACGCAAACCCAGAGGATGGGCGTGAAAATTTCATCAAACATGAGTTTGTGTCTTTGATCACCTTGCGTTGTGGCATATGGGTTGGTTTTCTGAGTAAAGAAATCTGTGATGTGAGCCACGTAACTATGTCCACAATAATGTACGACCATACTCACTTCCTTTAGACATGCCGGCCGTCGCATTGAAAATCAAGGAATGACATGCATTTACACCACTTGTGAGGTTATTATTAAAGTGCACTGCCTAGCTATACTTCTTAATTTAGGCATCATCATTGTCTGTCATATTCAAAGTTATTTGCCTACTGATTTTTTGTAACATAACTGGCGTACGCAAACACATGACATTTATGTCTGTGACACTAAATTAAGTCAAAGCAGCAAAGAAATTTCAGTTAACTCATGTATATATTTTACTAAATATTGTACGAAATACCAAAAAGTACTTTCTTGATATCATACCAAATAGTGGAGAATCATTGAGTTCATTTGTTGGTGGAGTATGGACTCTTCCTCTGACTGGACCAATGTCTTGATAGCATTTCCTCATCTCCCCTGCACGTACGCATATATTCAAAAACCTCACAATCATGTAAGATTGAATTGAATCTCTTGATATCACTGCATGGAATAGCAAGGGAGAAATATTTTTTTGATTATTTATAAATTAAAAGACGGAGCTATTTATTTTATTTTATTCTCTCTGACTATATTTTTTGTTTAGGGCCCTACTTTTTCCAATAATTAACTAATAATCTCAAAATACCTTACCTGTATACATTAAGTGACCAATAATATCTAACTTACAAAACCTTTGGTGACTAATAAGAAGCAATGAAGAGCTAGCTAGGCCTTTAGAAGTTGTCAAGCTAGTCACTTAATTTTAAAACAATGGCCCTTAACTCTAAGCAAAATAAAAAAAGGAATGGCTGATAGTTATGTATTGAAGGCTTTGTAAGTTATGGCATGAATAGAAAGAACCAAGATTGATCCAACCCAATAAGAGGCACCCATATGTATGAAACTATAAAATTACCCGACTTGGAAAAGGAGGGAATTGGGAAACAAAGGGTGAGAACAGTTGTGTGGGGCCATTTATAGATTCATAGAGGAGAAAGCCGCAAAAGACGATTATATAAATCAGTGCTAGCGTGCTACTTCCTTCTCCATTCACTTTCTATTCTTAAAGACTCTTCACGCACAAGTTTGAAGCAATTAAGCTCCATCATGGCTAGACCCCAACAACGCTATCGAGGTGTCCGCCAGAGGCATTGGGGCTCTTGGGTCTCTGAAATTCGCCACCCTCTTTTGTAATATTCACTTTTTCTTTTCACAGCTTCATGAATAAGCCTTTTTTTTATTTATTTTTACATCAACTTGAACCTGGAGTTTTTCTTTGTTAATACAATGTTTTGCAGTGATTTACTTATAATTACCTTTTTTAGTGTTTCACGAAAGTGAATTACTACATTCTACGACTTCATGTTGGGGTTTCTAGTTTTTGATGGAACATTGTTGTTTGGATCACAGGAAGACTAGAATATGGCTAGGAACGTTTGAAACAGCAGAAGATGCAGCAAGAGCGTACGATGAAGCAGCAAGGCTCATGTGTGGTCCAAAAGCACGCACCAATTTCCCATACAATCCCAATGAGCCACAATCATCTTCATCCAAACTCCTCTCAGCAGCTCTCACCGCTAAGCTACACAAGTGTCACATGGCTTCCCTTTCCCTTCAAATGACAAAGCAGAAAGCATCACAGAAAGAGCCTGAGGAAGCACAAGGTTCATCCAACCCTTATGCCTCAGGCAGTGCCATTGTGGGAACAAGCTCAGACACTAGCTTTAGATGGCCAGAGAATAGACAGTGGCTAGAAGGGAACTGGGTTGGCGATGAAGGCCAAGTTGACGTGGCAGATCAGCAACAACAATTTCAGCCAGTTCTTGAAGATGCTCACATAGAACAGATGATACAAGAGTTGCTTGATTATGGGTCAATTGAACTTAGTTCAGTAGACTCAGCTTAAGCTCTCATAATATTAATTAATGTAGCACTCTCCATAGGCCAATGCAAGCCTCTTTTTGGGGAGAGGGATATGGTACTATTTACTAATGCGCGATGTAATAATAAAATTATAGTGAATTTAGTACCATATAGGAGAGTCACCTTGAGTTTTAATCACTTCTCCAATTAATGGGCAAGCATCTGGAACCAGGATTGTAATCAATCGTACAAATACCAACTCATGCATATGATGGACTACATAATATAGCATTAGTAACATCAAAAGACTGCAACTTACTACTTTTATTTATATATGGGTAATACTTAAAGGTGGTGCCCAAAATTCTTCAAAAGTACAATATAGATGTGGGACCTCCGTCTGCGCTGGACATTATAGCCTCGTTTTTATTTATTTATTTGATTAATAACTATTATTATAAACTCCGAATTATTTGGGAAGAAATACACCACATGAAAATAATGGAAAGAAATGGGGCTAAACATATTAGTAGTCAAATTCATCCAACTCTTGTTAATGTTAACCATTGCACTATGGAGGTCTTTACAAATGATTCACAAAGGGTTAGCACATTGTTGTCAGAAAGCCACAATTTTGGCAGTAGCAGGCGCTGGAGTCAACAGTAACAAGCACCACAAAGCATGATTAGAAGAGTGATGGAAACAGAGCAAGGGCATGCAGCATTGTGGAAAAATACAAAAAGTCATCAAACTCAATATTTATTGTCCGAACTCCAAACATAAAGTCAAATCCTTGGTGTGTATCCGAGAAATGTCTACAAATAATGCCAAATATGAATGACAAAGGATGTGGAATTGAAGAGATCGAGATGAAGCATTACTTCTTTAACAATAAACATTCTAATTGTTTTCCCACTTGCTTTTTCTAGTTGATAACGCACAGGACAACCTTTTCTGTTCTCTTTTGAAGTATCCTTCGATTCTTGATCCTTTGTTTTCTGCAAAAGCACAACTTTTGACCCACATACTCATCTTTGTTCACTAACCACAAGACATATCCATCCTCCATCCACCATCCACCATCCACCATCCACATACCCCATCCCCTTTTCATTTTTTTCCGCATTTCATGAAGCGCCTTACCATATTATCTTTGTCATTTTCCTTTCCAATATTCAAAAGAATGAGAATTATTGATATTTATAATACTTATTTTAAAAAGTATATTTGTCATATACTTTAATCAATTGATAGAATAAAAATTACCCACAATTTTAAAAAATTATTAAAAAAAACTACACATTTTTTTCTTACCATTATTTTCATATAAAAAATCGAACTTTCAGTCTTTTGGGAGAACATTTCTCCCGGCGAAACACTAGCCTTGCCCACATGATGCAAACGAATCAATATACAATATCTTTTACATTTCTTAGATCAATTTCCTGTTACAAATTACACTTACATAAATTTTTAAGTTTTGCATAATTTTTATGTAATTTATGTAATAATATATAAAAAAGAAAAATATCAAGTAAATTTTTATTAAAATTTAGATAACATGAAAATAATTTACTTTTTTAGTAAGAAAAAGAAAACAAATTGGTACCCTTATCTGTCACTTTTGTAATGCAATTAATTCTTCGGCCAGCAACTTTAATTATGTGCATGGAGGATGTCTTCCATGCTTACACTCAAGACTATGTTTGTTTCCAACACTGCGGACCAGTGTGTCCCTTGAAGTTGCAATCATGTCAAAGTCATCTAATATTAATTTGTTTTGCTTGCAGAGATATAGTAAAGAGAGAATAGCGTCTAACATTTGCACATAATATTTAGAATCACATTTAAATATGTTTCAAAAGAATTGTGATTAATAATATTAAACATTAATCCATAATCGATTTAACACGAATTCAAATACACACAAGTTCAATTGTACACTGTGAAAAAGGGTACATTAACTTAGTTTTAAAAATTATTATCATCAATTATCTTAATCATTACAATTATGAGAAATAAGGTCAATACTTATAATTTTAAGACTAATTTTGTGTATTAATAAAATATCAAATTTGGACCAATTTGATGCGTTAATAAAGTACCTGATTTATCAACTAATAAGGTCAAAATTAAAACACGAAGCTACAAAGCTGAAACAAACAGGGAGGAAAAAAAACAGTTTTAAGATTTTAATCTCTAACACTTTGGAAAGCCGAACGAAATTGATTCTGAATGTGATTCTGTCTGTAATTGTCCAATACAAACTAAAATGGGTTTAGTTAGTGTTCTCTGTGACTGTGACCTGAGCTCTTTTTGCATGCGAAATATGCTCACGGGGGTGAAAAGAATGGCTGTTATAATCTTAAAATTTTCTGCACCAACATTTTTTACTACTATGTTGATCTAACTTTCGTAAATTAAAATCTTTGTAAAGGTGGGTGGGACAGTAAAATCCACTATTCTAAACTCATGCCTAATGATTATTTATCTATCTGGTAATTGATTTTGTCTCCCACAACGATTTAAAAGCACAAACTTGATAATCTTAATGACATGACTGTGAAAATTGAAAACCATATTTTCGGTGTAGCTGAATCATAATAACTTTGATGGTGTGTTTCGCCTTAACCAGCCACTCTTCTTTACCCTCCAAATAAAAGGATACCACAAATCAAGGTCATATTTCAGGCTAAGTTTATTTAGATGTTAAGCAATATTGAACCCAAAAGGGTGTAAGATTTCAGTGGTACAGCTACTACCGAATTGTAAAAAATGGGACAAATTCGAAGCTAATTAATCTAGTTAATTATGATGAGTACATCTGGAATCAAATGTTTTCAGTTGTGTGAAACTAAGACCCGGAGAAAACCTTTAATGAGAATAATGCAAAAATCATCAAAAGACTTACTAATTTGTATGTGAAAATAGTTTTATATTTGTTAAGCTCCTTGAGGATATACTTATGTGATCCCATTAATTTTTACTTCTAAACTAGATTTGAATTATATTCTCTCTACAGCAACATAGGCACATAGGGAGATAAAAATTATTCAAAATGGAAACCCTCAAATTCACATGATCTCAAGGACTTACTAACTATTAGTGTAACATGTTTTCTGGAAAAAGAACAAAAAATGCTTTCAAAATAAAATTAAAAAAAACAAATTTTACGTGGACCAGAAGGTTAGTCCTAGAGGTTTGGGCCAATTTTATAGACTTCTCATACATAGCATTGGAGTGAACTCTATATAGGCTTTGGCCCATGTCTTGCAACGTGGTCATTGGAGCTTGGAACGTGCTTACTTATATTGAATATTCCTTGATACGCGTAACATATAACTATTTCCGCATAAAAATTTGATTATATTACCATTAAATCTTTTTATTATATATTTGCTAGATAATTGAAAATTAGTATCATAATATGAATATAATATTTTAAAAAAATTAAACATAAAATAATAGCTTTTTAGTGAGTGAGAAAGGATATAAGATATTAAAAAAAATAGAAATTTTTCAATATATTTGTCGTACTCCTATCTTAATTTTCTAAAAACGAACATATTTACTTACAGTAGGATGTTATATCATAATATGTTAGATTGGCAATTTATGACATATGATAAAAATAATTTATATGATCTGATGAACGTTGTGTTTTTTGAGAATCTAATAGATCAATGAATTACACGTGGCTAGAATCCCTGCAAGGGAATAATGAGAGTCAAAAGGAACAGCACGAGGCCCGGTCTTGCTATTTTTAGTTGAGAGTGAACGAGTGGGAATGAGTGATTTTAGAGTAATCTTTGCAGCGAGAAATGGAAGGAGAAACTATCACACCAATAGCCTCAAGTGAGAGAGAAAAAATGAGGATCACTAGTGTGGTCATTGTTGTGTTTCCCTTCCTCGTATATAAATACATGCACTTTTGACACTTCTTTCACACACAATAAAAACATCTTCTCTTTCTCTAATAATAAATAATAAGAAAACAACATGGGAGGTCTCGAAGACATCAAGAAGGAGGCTGTTGATCTCGTTAGTCCTTGTTTCCTCTCCTGTTTTTTCCTTCGTTTCTTTCTATTATTGTATGCTGTTATCAAAATGCAACGTGCTTGTCTTGTAGGAGAGGATTCCGGTTGATGAAGTGTTCAGAGAATTGAACTGCTCCAAGGAAGGTCTCACCAATGAGGAAGGTGAAAAGAGGTTGGCAGTGTTTGGGCCAAACAAGTTGGAAGAAAAGAAGGCAATCATCAATTCATTCATTCATTTATTCATTTATTCCCTTGTGCACGAACATTACATCTTATTTTTCATTAATATTTATTCACCAAGCTTTGCACAAACATTGTTTTCTCAAACAGGAAAGCAAGTTTCTCAAATTCCTCGGATTTATGTGGAATCCTCTCTCTTGGGTCATGGAAGCTGCTGCCATCATGGCCATTGCATTGGCCAACGGAGGGGTACCTTCTGCAATCTGCATGCACCCTTTTCATTGAATACTATTTGCTCATGTTTTTGCCTTTTGCATTCTCATCTCATTCTCTTGAAACATCCAGGGCGAGCCACCGGATTGGCAAGACTTTGTTGGAATTGTGGCATTGCTGATTATCAACTCAACCATTAGTTTCATAGAAGAAAACAATGCAGGCAACGCTGCTGCAGCACTTATGGCTGGCCTTGCTCCCAAAACCAAGGTATATTAATAACACAAATGATTACCAAAGGCAAGAAGGTGTTGCAAGCCAACATGTGTTTAACTTTAACGTGTTTGTTGCTTTCATTTGTTGTATTTGAACATTTTGGCAGGTTCTGAGAGATGGAAGGTGGACTGAGCAGGAAGCTGCTATACTGGTACCAGGTGATATAGTGAGCATCAAATTAGGAGACATTGTTCCAGCTGATGCTCGTCTATTGCAAGGAGATCCCCTCAAGATTGATCAGTCTGCACTCACCGGTGAGTCTTTGCCTGTTACCAAGCACCCTGGTGATGAAGTCTTCTCTGGCTCCACTGTTAAGCAAGGAGAGATAGAGGCTGTTGTCATTGCCACTGGTGTCCACACCTTCTTTGGTAAGGCTGCTCACTTAGTGGACAGCACTAACCAAGTCGGCCATTTCCAAAAGGTACTATTATCTCTTCCTATGGTTATGAATTATTTGCACTATATCAATCAAGGTAATGTGAGCTTTTTTGGCTTTGATTTGAACTTCACTCATCTTTGCTTTTGTGGTTACCATCAGGTATTGACAGCCATTGGAAACTTCTGCATTTGCTCAATTGCTGTGGGTATGATCATTGAGATTGTGGTCATGTACCCGATTCAGCGTCGCAAGTATAGGAGTGGAATTGACAATCTCTTGGTGCTTCTCATTGGAGGGATTCCTATTGCCATGCCAACAGTGTTGTCAGTGACAATGGCTATTGGTTCTCATAGGCTATCCGAGCAAGGTGCTATCACCAAGAGGATGACAGCCATTGAGGAAATGGCCGGAATGGATGTTCTATGCAGTGACAAGACCGGCACTTTAACACTGAACAAGCTTACTGTGGATAAGAGTTTGATTGAGGTAAGAACATGACAGACAAATCATTATTCGACTTATCATTATTTACATATTTACTAATCATGGAAGCTATATATCCATAATGCAGGTTTTTTCAAGAGATACTGACAAGGATACGGTCATCTTGCTTGGTGCAAGGGCCTCCAGGGTTGAGAACCAAGACGCTATTGATGCTTGCATTGTTGGAATGTTGGGTGATCCAAAAGAGGTTTGAAATTCGTTATCTTGGCCTAGTAGTTTTATGAAATATTTGAACAAAGAAAACTATATAACAATAGTCATAAAGTTCTCTCTTCCTTATAAATACAATAACAAACTTGTCCTTCTTGCTACAGGCAAGGGATGGCATCACTGAGGTTCATTTCCTTCCTTTCAATCCAGTGGACAAACGTACGGCCATAACATACATAGATGCTAATGGCAATTGGCACAGAGTGAGCAAAGGAGCACCAGAGCAGGTAACTAAACCTTTCATTGCACTTCACATTATTGATGCTTGGTTACTGTTTCCCAGTACAATATAAGCCCATATTGAATTTCTTTCTAGATTATCGAGCTTTGCAATCTTCGGGAAGACGTGAAGAAGAAGGCTCATTCCATCATTGACAAATTTGCTGATCGCGGTCTTCGTTCCCTTGCTGTTTCCAAACAAGTGAGAAGTGATTCTTTTTCATCAAATGATGCTGGAAATCAGTTTTTGTGACACATTATGTCTTGATAACAGGAAGTGCCAGAAAAGACCAAGGAAAGTGCTGGAGGACCATGGCAATTTGTGGGTCTGTTGCCACTGTTTGATCCACCAAGGCATGACAGTGCAGAGACCATAAGGCGTGCTCTCCATCTTGGAGTGAACGTTAAGATGATAACTGGTGATCAACTGGCTATTGGGAAAGAAACAGGTCGCAGGCTTGGCATGGGATGCAACATGTATCCTTCATCCTCTCTCCTTGGTGAACACAAAGATGAATCCATTGCTGGCCTTCCAATTGATGAGCTCATTGAGAAAGCTGATGGATTTGCTGGGGTCTTCCCTGGTAAATAACATGTTTAACAACAAGTGATATTTTTCTTGAAGGTTGAACTCAACAGTGATTGATTTATGTTTGAATTGTGTGAAATTCAGAACATAAGTACGAGATTGTGAAGAGACTTCAAGACAGGAAACACATATGTGGGATGACAGGAGATGGTGTGAACGATGCTCCTGCACTCAAAAGAGCAGACATTGGAATTGCTGTGGCTGACGCAACTGATGCAGCACGAAGTGCATCTGACATAGTGCTGACAGAGCCTGGTTTGAGTGTGATTGTGAGTGCGGTGTTGACAAGCAGGGCCATTTTCCAGAGAATGAAGAACTACACCATCTATGCTGTTTCTATAACAATCCGAATTGTGTTGGGATTCATGCTCATTGCTCTCATCTGGAAGTTTGATTTCTCACCCTTTATGGTTTTGATCATTGCGGTGCTGAATGATGGGACAATCATGACCATTTCCAAGGACAGGGTGAAGCCATCTCCAGTTCCAGATTCGTGGAAGCTGAGAGAGATTTTTGCCACTGGCGTTGTGCTTGGTGCCTACCTCGCTGTTATGACTGTTGTCTTCTTCTGGGCTGCTCATGCATCTAATTTCTTCTCTGTAAGATGAACAATACATTTTCTTCAAAACAATAAATAAAAATAAAATATACGTTGCAATCTTAACCGGAATCTTAAAATATTGACAGGATAAATTCGGCGTGAGATCAATCAGGGACAATCACCACGAGCTTACAGCAGCTGTTTACCTTCAAGTGAGTATTGTGAGTCAGGCTCTTATCTTTGTTACACGGTCAAGGAGCTGGTCTTATATTGAACGTCCTGGCATTTTGCTTGTTGTCGCCTTTCTCATAGCACAGCTGGTGAGTGAGTTGTGATCAAATCAAATCAAATTCTATTCTTATGGATAATGCAACAAATGAATGATAGTGCTGATATTTCTTCTTATGGATAACAATGTCTTAGATTGCCACGATCATAGCTGTGTATGCAAACTGGAGCTTTGCAAAAATCAAAGGCATTGGATGGGGTTGGGCTGGTGTTATTTGGCTCTACAGCATCGTTTTCTATGTCCCCTTGGATATCCTTAAGTTTATCATCCGATATGCATTGAGTGGCAAGGCATGGAACAACATAACTGACAACAGGGTAACATCTCTATCGCTGTCTCTGTCTCTCTATCTCTATCTCAATCTCAATGTTGTTGTTATATAAATGGAACGATATGAATGAGTGTTTTCTGTGCTTCCATGCATCCATGCATGCAGATTGCTTTCACCTCAAAGACAGATTATGGAAAGGGAGAGAGAGAAGCACAGTGGGCTGCAGCTCAACGCACATTGCATGGCCTCAATCCTCCGGAAACTGAACAAATCTTGAATGAAAAGAACAACTACAGGGAACTATCCGAACTTGCAGAACAGGCCAGGAAACGTGCTGAAGTTGCAAGGTAATATACAATCATATGTTTATTTTACTTAGTTAAAGGCTTAAATCTGAAACTAATGTTTCGTATGGTTTTCAGGTTAAGGGAGCTTCACACACTTAAGGGGCATGTCGAGTCTGTGGTAAAACTCAAGGGACTTGACATTGAGACAATTCAGCAGCACTACACCGTTTGAGGGACACCCAAGTCCATTTTGAAGATAGATTTAGAAGAGAAAATAGAAAAAAAAAAGAAAAGAAGAAGACAATTCCATGTATTACCCTTGTCATCTCTATTATGAATTTAGAATAAGTCAGGGGATCAGGAAATAATCCAATACTAAGAGATTGTGCAAGTGGAACACAATCCGAGGTTGGGGTCTGGGGAACAGTTGTTTTTGTTCTCTTTTTTTTGCCCGATGTTATTACCTATCAAAGCAATAGAATAAATTGATTTCATTTTCTACGAAGATTTCCTCTCTTTGCCTTATGCATTCTTAGTGGTATCCAAAGTAGTGCTATTATGTTGTTTTCTCAACGGAAAATAAGAACCCTGTGTGAACATCTTCAAAATATCATGATACGCTATCCATTTGTCAGAAGGTGTTTTATAGTAATTCTGATTTTATTTTATTTTTTCGGTTTTATGTAAAAATGATAAGCATGTTGGGCCGTCTCAAACATGAGGATCAGCATCCATCACAGAAAAAAAAGTATAAAATTTATTACCTTAGCAACGAAGTGCAATAGTGTCATTGTCAACTAACATTGAAGTTAAAAAAGAACATTAAGAAAATAAATTTCAAATAATTAAGACAATGAGGAATATAAAAAATGAAAAAATTTCACTAATCTACTCGGCGGGAACGGTTGAAAAAGCTATCGTCCTAGGCGATGTATTTTGTTTTGCACCTTGTTTAAGATTTTACTTCAAAAACTGTTCAATAAGGGTATCACATATTAATATTTGATATAGGATAAGGATAATGATAGAAATAAATATTTTTAAAAAAGGTAAAGTTAATATACTTTCGAAACATATATTTTCCAGACAATCAAAGATATTTTTATTGCAACTGTTATTTTAAGAAATAAATGCCATTAATGTTTTTCAAAATATATATTTTTTATGTTTTCCCTGATGAGAGAATACATTAATGAGAACATAATATTTTAATATAAGATATATTATTTAAATACAGTTATGTTTTAGTAAAATGCTTTTAATTCCCATGAAAATGATGAGGACTTGAAATTAATTGGGAAATAAATATAGAAAGTTCATGAAGCTTGGTTCATTGGTTTGGTTTTCAATCCCTCAATTCAGCACTCTGGCAATTGGCATACCCTTCACTCTGTTGTGTTGTATTGTCTGCAAAATTGCATTGCACAAATCCACAAACAAACATGGAGAACAAATGCTCCCATCCCCCTAAAATTGCTGTTAATCTCAAACACCTTCCACCTATCGACCCATTTCGAATCACCAACTCTGTCTCCAAGGTAATCAATTTTCTTTTCTTTTCCTTAATTGGGTATGTGCAAATTTTACTTCTTTTTCAATGGGTTGCAATAAACCCTTTCTGTTTCCCTCTACAGGGTAAGTTGAACAAATCTTGTACCAGAGCTCCTCCCAAATTCGTTAAGCCAAGCCCCAATCAGGAAATAGAGCTGCTTCATTCTGATAAAGGCTTCGATAAAATTCCCATCTTGGGAAACGTTGTCGTTGAAGAGGCATCTTCGATTTCATCTAACAAAAAGAATGAGACTTGTGGGAACAAAATCCCTCCAACTCAGACACACTCTGCACATCAAGGTACAATGGAGAACCTTTGTAATATTGAGTTTGTTCTTTAAAATCTTTCTTAGTTTTTGACTTAGTTTTGTCTCTTTGGATTGGAGAATGTCTTATTTTCCTCTTCAGTTCTATTCTACTCCTTCTTCAAAAAATGGTTCTCTCAAAATTATTACTCATTTGATTATTAGGCATGAAGAAAGGAATTGCTAGGTCAAATTTGTACGAGACTTGTGCTGCAAAACATTGGAAGCCCCCAACATTTGAATGTTGCAAAGAGGAAGGCCCTAGTCATCAAAGAATGTATGTCTACCAGCTACTTGATGTGATATTTGTTTTTTTCTTTTCATTCTTGCTCGCAAGATTTACTCTATCTCACGATGGTATCCAGCTGATATTTACTATGCATGCTATGTTTCACAGCAACTGTTACAGAATTTGTCTTGTTCCACTCATCATCCAAGATTGGAATAAACTCGAAACAAGTAGCCTTATATAATTTATGATAGAAAATGCATGACATTCCTAAACTAAAGGAAACAGAATCATAAATTATCTTTTTGATGTTATTAGTGACTATTTGATGCTATTCACAGGTTCACATTCAAGGCTATCATTGAGATAGAAGAAACATCAAGAAATATAATAGAGTGCTATGGTGCCCCTCATCAAAAAAAGAAAGCAGCGGCAGACCACGCAGCTGAGGGAGCATTATGGTACCTAAGGCATTTAGGATGTGTTTTGAAGAACCGATAAATAAATAGTAGATTATTGGATATAATCAACTGCCAAGGCTTTTACTGCCTCCAAATTTATTTCATTCTTCAGTGATGCTCTCTAGACTTGGTTGCCAATGCTCTGAAGACCATACATTCTTTGGAGAGCCTCTTAATCCAGTCCCTGTTAAATCTTGTGTTCTCTTCCTGGTTGGTACATCGCTGTCACAGTGGTGAGCACTGCTTGATGATATTATTGTTTCTTTTGTCACATCACCAGCATTTTCTTTAGTAGCAACTCCATTGAACAGGCTTGCAAAGCAACTATCGTATGATGAACCACCATTTTTATCATCAACATATTGACTCGAACTTCTAACATTTGATCGGATTTCTGATTTCTGGCTTCTATTTTTGGAATGTTGCTTGTAGTTATTAGATTGTTTTGCAATGCTTTTATTCCTGAAGACACAAAAAGTGAAGAGCATACGATCATCTTCATCCTCTTGGCTGGATTGGGTGTATCTAATTTCATCAACTGAAGGACTGATTGGAATTTCACGAGCAGGAGAAGGAGAGTGCCTTGGACTTGGAGAAAGCCTTTGAAGCTTTCTTATTGTGCTCTTTGGTACTACATAGAACCTTTGTCCAAGCATGAGAATTGTGTCTGGCTCAACAATTGCCCATGGTTGCTGGAAGACATACGGATATGCAACACAGCATCTTGGATTGCGGCACATAATCTCAGCTGCAGTCACAGGTCTGTCATGGAGTTCAACGTGACCACCAGGGTAGACAATCCGGAGAGGCATGGTCTTTGAATTATTAATACAATTCCAGCTTGAAAATGGCATTGTCACTTTGTGTCTTGGGAGTGCAGGGTGGGGCGGGGGGGAGGTAGAAATGGGAACTAGCTGTTGCAACCTCATTGGGAATATTTAAAGAGTATATGAGTAGCTCATCATGGTCAACTAAAAATAAAATAAAATAGAATACAAGACATGCAGTTTACCTTGTCATCACCAAATGTGTAAGCTTTTCTAGGCTGTTTTGTGATCTCATTCATTGATAGTATCGTAACCATTGTTTCACATGGAGGCATTGTAGATTGGATTTGTAGTATGCATATTTTTCTCGTTTTAATTAACGAGAATGCATTTGTCTTCTACTATACTAGACAGACGTTTTATAATGTATTATTTTTTTCACATTGGAACTAAATAATTTTCATATAAGATGATTTCTACTTCGTCTGAACTTTTGACTTGCTGGAGACCCCATCATATCCACTCATCCCAGTTTTAAATAGTTGAAATGATTTGGAATGCGAAACGATTATAGCGTCAGAGGCATATATAAAATAGGGATCATGACTAGTGGTCTGTATTCTGGTAGAAAATAGAAATTTAGATGTACTAGTGAAAACTATCTGAATGCTTCAATGGTGGCAGTGAGGACTTTTTTTTTTACCAATTAAGACAATCTCTGTCAATTGTACACGATGACCAATATCACAAAATATTCCAATCAGATCCATTTAGAGGTTACAAAGTATATGCTCAAGCTGAGCAAGCAATTGTCTGTTGGGAAGTGGCCAAATTTCCTTGAGATTGATGATTACGAATAGCATATTTGGAGTAGCATTTGTTTCTTCGAATCTGCATTCGAATCAACATAATTAAAAAGAACGAGATTCTTACGAAGATGGTAGGAGGAATTTTACATCCTCTGTGCGTTTGTATCTGTGGAAACCAAACCAACGATTGAGTATTCAGATTTATTTATGGAACTCTGCACTTATTCAAAATTGGGTGTCTCGATAAATTATGTAGACACCTATATATATTATATTAACTTCGTATTTAAAGTTAAGTTTAACCACATAATATTAAAGTTTTTCATTATAAAAAATGTTTATTATATTTTTAATAGAATAAAATGTTTTTATTTTTAAAAAAAAAGTATTTTTAGATACTTAAACTCAATTCCAAAGGTGAGTTTGAGGTTAATTAAAAAAAATGTTAAGAATGTAACATCTTGGATTATTTTTCTCTCTTTTATAGCCCATTATTGTCTTCCATAATTTTGACTTGAAAACATATTTGCATGCCCTGTTTATATTAATTGCTTGTTGTTAGCCACAACGTCAAACTGACTGTGTTTCAAATACCCCTGATGGGAAGAACATGTTCCTTTGTTTGTTTCTATGGATTGAGTGGAAAGAATTGTGATGCAAAGAAGTTGAGTGTAGATTAGAGACCTCTCTTACTTTGCAATGAGAAAAAGTAGGAAGTGTTAAAAGCCAATGTGATTCCTATTAAAGGCAATTTTGTAAGTTGAATGGAGATCAGGGATTTCTCTTATTTTACCATTTTTTCTTTTGATTTGTAAGCTCAAAAATGATCAAAAGCCTTATATGTTTGGAAACAAGAATAGCCAATGTTTTAAGCTAATCTAAACATACACATAATTATATCAGTCTAATACTCCCATGTCTCATGTCACAAATCAGCATTAAGAAAATGATTGTTTGTTAGTTCCAGCGTTGTATGAGAATTTCAACTTTGGTTTAGTCATATGATATCCAAAACATCTAATTTGTAGGATCCCGTAACTCTAAATATCGAACCACCGCAAAGAGTATGTAATAAGCTCGAACATCGTTTTGATGTTTGATGTTTAAATAACAGGAAAGAAGGCTAGAATAGAGGTCATGGATGATGAAAAGCCGTATATGTTAGTTTAATTTTTTAAAGATTAATGATTTATCTATATTATATTGCAGTTGCATTCTTCCTGCATACCCGCAAACAATTCAAAAAGGCACCTTTCAGCTAGACAGCCACCAATTTAACCTTAGTGTCCTCATAGCTTGTAACGATGGTAAAATCACCATGACCTACGACTAAAACAAATAATCAAATCGCAATCATGAATAGTTACAATTGGATATTCCTCTTTGTAGTAATAAATAATAATGTGTTTTAAAAAAAGTGCACAAATACCATAGTTGAAAATACTATTATTTTCCAACATCATTGAGAGTTCTCTGAGCGAATTGGTTCTGTAACTCTGAGTGACCCTCCAAGCTCAACGGGTACCAAAGGGATGAGAGAGTGTAACACATCTGTTATTAGTGGCCTATAACTTGGTTCTGCTTGCACGCAGAGTACAGCCACAGCAGCAACCTGTAGAATGTTAACATGACCTTAAGAAGCAGCATTTATAACTAAGCAAGAAAATCTGTGATTACAATGCTTCTATTCAATGAACCTGATATAAATGTTTCAAATCCATTGTGTCTCGGATAACAGGATCCAGAATACTTGGAAGCTTGGATCTATCAGTTAGCTGAGGCATGGCCTGCAAGTTGAAAATTTAATCATCTGGAGTTTTCATCTATATTTCTCCAATAACAATGTATGAGAGAAAACATACCCATGATACCAGGGATTGATATTGGTGTGAGGACATGTTCTCCATGGGTTTTCTTCCGGTTAGAAGTTCTAGAAGGACAACCCCAAAAGCATAAACATCGCTCTTATCCGTTAGTTTACCTGAAAAGCACACCTGTTGTTATATTTGTTTAAAAAGGAAAAAGATCAAGCTCCATATTATGTTATGTTTTCTTAATGATAATAGATATTCTTGTATACCATGTGATATGTACTCAGGTGCCACATATCCCAAAGTTCCTGACATCTTCAAGTTCTTGTGTTGCACTCCAGAAACCATGGCAAGTCCAAAATCTGATAACTGAATCACAAAACTAAGTAAAGGAAAGCGAATAATATAATTAACTATTTGACAAGCATGTAAGATTAATAGGGCATGCACGATCTAACCTTGGCATTAAAGTCTGAATCTAGAAGAACATTAGAAGACTTTAGGTCTCTATGAACCACAGGAGGATTGGAATGCTCGTGGAGATATTCTAATGCTCTAACAGATAAAATATGTATTAGACAACATAGATAAGACATGGGATATTAACATAGTATTTAGAATACTCACCTGGCAACATCGATTGCAATTCTTAATCTGAGATGCCAAGTTAAAGATGATCCCCGATTAGGCCCTACAAATGTTAATACCAATGAGCAACATATGATACTTGAGTTCCCAATGTATGATTTTTTTTCTCTTTCCCTAATTAATTTTAATGAAAAATGTACCATGCAATTGAGTTTCCAAAGATCCATTTTCCATCAATTCATAAACAAGAAACCTTGATTCACCATGAATACAGTAACCCAGAAGTTTTATGATATTCTGATGCCGCATCTTGCTCAACCAACTCACTTCATTCTGAAATTCAGTGCAGCAACTAAAGGCAAATTCAGTAAAGGGAAATATCATATCCCTGGAAATGCATACTCAAGTAAATTCTAAAGGACCATCACCTCAAATTCTCTATCAGCATCACTATCTGCTTTCTTCACAGCTGCCTGAAAATGTTCATCAAAACGAGCTCTGTAAACAGTTCTAGAACCACTCTCTCCCATAATATTACTTGTGGCAAAGCTGTTTGTGGCAGCCACTAACAGCTGAAAGTCAAAAATAGCAACCGAACTCTTTTTATCTGCCATCCTTGAGTAGCTAAGTTTAGCATTAACTGAGCTTAAGGTTTCACCTTTTGCAGTCTCTACAAGTTCAATAAATAAATGAATGAGCAACGGAAAAGAATTTTTCTGTGCAAAAGTGAAAAGAAGATCCCAAAAGCTTCACAAGAGAAAATAGTCATCATACCGATCCTTTCTTGCCCTTTTCTACTTGAGCATCTTAAGTTTCTATGTCGACGGAACCAGACATATGATAAGGATAGGAAAACTCCTCCAAGAAGAGCAGAACAAGCAATTAGTGCTATTAGAATTCTCTTATTCAAATTCTGATGGCGCACTACTCTAACCTCCTGAATTCCTGTTTCAGAATAAGACAACACTACAACTCATTAAGTAGCTTATACTGAATTTATAGAGAATTTCACATCATACAAAATGCTGATGGGGAATTGAAGCTCTTGAAATCAAACCTAATATGAACAAGTTGGTCCGAGATCTCCAAAGTCACAAGTAACATGCTGATGTTTATTAAGTAAACAAATCTAGGGAAACAATCCTGTTTGACCAAAAAATTTAAGGCCAGCAATGAAGGGTCTATGATTTTCCAGGGACTCAAGTAGCAAAAAATGCAAAACTTACTATTCTTCAAATTGTAAGATAGCATTTTTAGAAACCACGCTTGTATACATCAAGAAAATGGTCACACCCGCCATAGTTCAAGGAAAAATCACGGCAAGAGAGAAAATAGGAAGTACAAACAGAGAGCCTCTGTAGTTTGGGGCTTCAAGTTCACAGCTTTTTAAGGTTTCGAACCATTGTAAACTCAAAATCAATAAATAAACACTATCAAGCATGAAGCAAGCAGAAACTCAAATAAGGCTAAAAAGAAACTCAGGATTTGTTGGTAGAGAGTACCTGGAGATTCAGCTTGTGCATTTGCAGAAGATTGAGAAACAGAAATGGGGGATGAAGCAGCATGAAGAATTGGTGAGGAAAGAGAAATGCTGAGCAGCCAAATAGGCAGGAACAGAAGAAGAAGAAGATTCATTTGGGGTGTCCTTATTCAAGGAGAATGAGACAGAGTGTGATTATGTGAGTGACTGAGTGGAATAACTTGTTGTCAAGAGAAGTTACTTTCTTTTCTTGTTCAATTTTGAAACATTTTTGGCAGTAATGGACTCTGCACAAATGGACAAAGGTTCTTTCTTTCAAGGAAACCGAGAAAGCACTTTTTAATCCATTTTTAATTTGATGAATGATGATTGATGAACGATGATGAGAGAGATTGAGAGGCATAAAGCAATATGGAACCTGGAATCACGTGGCAGTTATCTAAAGGTGAGGGGAGAGTTCAAAAGTTATTGGGACACAGGGTTTGTGAGATGTAGAGTGTGGAGCCGGATACTGAGGGTGGACCTGCATGTGGGTCATCACTATTTATGTTACACCAAGAAAAATTAATGGAAGGATCTAAGGTTCTTTACCCTTTGCCAACTTTTGGAACATGATGGCCTACACCTCCAAGCTTTCTCTCTAGCTATTTACCTCTTCTTTCTTTCAAATAATACACTTGCATGTCCTCTTAACTCTTTCAGGGTCCCCATGTTTGGGAAATTGTTATTAAAGTAGAATGGCGATTGATGATCGTGATTCTTGAACAACACCTTGTATTTTGTCATTTGTGATTGGATTCGTATTCGTGTGTTTGCTTAGTCAGCAAGTATCTCTCAATTTTTAATGCATATATACATATATATACATGTGGATTACTCAATTTGGAAGATAGAGTGGGACGTGTATTACTACTATTTCTTTTATTATTACATAGAAATTGAAACTTGAAACCATGCTTCAAAGTCAACAGAACATGACGAATTAAGAGAACAACATTAACAGAGGTGGGCATGTACTCAATCTTGGTGACCAGACAACATTAGCATTTTGCTAACATTAAGATTGTCGCAATGTCAGGTGTAACTTTCACAAAATAAGATAGAAAGTTAGCCATAATTATAGTCATGTAGCGCATATTGTATAATTACTTTTGTCCAGGAAAATTCGTGGGACGCGTGATAACATCACAAATGTCACGTGAACTCTTTGATATATAAACCATCCAATCAGGAGTGGAAAAAAGCGATGAACAAAATAACCAAATTGGTAAGTTTAGATTCACTTCTGCCGTGGCTCAAATACGCTTATGTTTTCTTTGTCGATATATGTGCTTAGGTTCGTCAAATGATTATTCGCTTGCTATAGTTAATCACCCAATATTCAATTATTTAACTTAATTGTACTACTTAAGTTTTTTAACTTTATTCACTCTAAGTTAAAGATTTTTCTATTATCAATAAATACCGTATTAACATATAGTTTGAAAGTTTTAGTTTATATATTGTGAGTAAAATTTGCAGTTACATTGAGGTGTAATAGTAATCCTCCGACAATCACACTAATTTATTATTGTATAATAAATAAGAATTTGTCTTCTTAAACGAGATATGTTATATTTTTTTTGTCTTTTTGTGACACGTAGTTTTACTATTATTTAATGCTTAAATGTATATTTAAAAAAATTAAATTGTTAGTCAGCTTTAAGATTTCTTTTGTAAATTAAAAAAAATTAATGTTAAGATTTCAAATTCGCAATTACTAACTATTTATTTATTATATTATTTACTTTTATATTAAATTTTCTCAAGTAATTTCAAATTCTCGACACATTTTAAAATTACTTTTAAATGTTTGTATTAATTTTTTTGCCTCGAATATTGATTAGTTATATTTTGAAATTAAATTTTAAAATTAGTTTAGTTTTTTCTTTTCCCTCTAAATCTAAGTTAGTTGTATATTTTTACTTAAATTTGGAAAATATCCTTACAATACGTAAAATGCTTCCTAATTATTAATATAGTGAGAAAAAATTATATACGCAATGGAAAAAATTAAACAATTATTTGATTGGTAATTAAAGAAATACTAGTAATAAAATCTCTAATACACTATTTATTATTGTTTAAAATTTATTAAAAATAAAAATATATAAAAGAGAAACATTAATTTAGGAGGAAAAAAAAAGTGAAATTTACATTTTTTTTATAATTTTTAACAATTTTTTATCAATCATAAAAGGTGAGTTACAAATAATGCGTCAGAAAATAAGTTAAAAATAAGAATTATTTATAGTCAAATTAATTTAATGATTTGATAATATACAGTGAAAAAAAAGCAAAGAAAAAAAATTACCACCTGAAACTTTGGTACACATTTTAATCTCTAGACTTCAAAAATGTAGAATAAGAATATCATCCCTTAGGTTAAATGTGAGATTCAACCAAAGTAGAAACTCACAGTAAAATTACAAATGCTGCTTATTCTACCCCACATTTTGAGTAATTTTTCCATAATACTCAATCAAAATCTCCTATCTTCTATATCAATTGATTAAAAGTAAATAATTTTACTAAATCTTTTTTTCCCAAAAATTCTCCCAATAGAATTTGTTTATAAGTTATTGTGAACATAAAATAATATTCCACTAATACATTGTCGTATTTGTTTTTTAGTACGTTGGGCTTGTGTTCGTAGAGACAGCACATGAGGGTAGGCCCTCAAAATCTAATAGCTAGAAACAAATGTTCATTATGTTATGTATGCACCAAACTATAAGAGTGTTGGGCCTACTCAAACTTATGCTCTTTTATTTTTTTAAATCAATTTATTTAAAATATGATTTAACATATAATAAAGATTTTAATTATTACACTCTTTATTTGTTTATCTCCATAAACACTTTTCCATAAATTTAAACAAATTAAGCCTATATCACATTACGCGATAACATAAAAGGGTTCAAATTTTTAACATCATCTTCAGGTATAGTTGATGTTAATTAAATACATAACATTAGTAACAAGTGCCTTAAAGAACGTTATTAACGAGTCCAGGTCTTGTGAGGAGTGGTGTAATGGTGAGAATGAGAATGGAAAGCCCAAATTCGAATATTGCATTGCTGAGAGCATATTTTGTTAACACTTGATGCATTGGTACGATTGATTGTTGAAGCTAAAAATGATTGATAATTCATTGAACAGTATTAGAGAAAAAGATGAAGTATGTGTCATAATATGGAGATAAATTAGCTTTCAAATTTCAAATTCTACTTAGATTCTTATCTTCGGAAGGGAGACATTTCAAAGTAACAACCCTTTTTTTTTTCACATTATGAACTTTAAGCTCTTTAACTTTATAATCCTTTTGCCCCCTCAAAGGTTTCTAAGTTATACATTACACATGGACTTGGGGATATATAGGATTGTCAAATTTTTAGTAATAATTATATATTTACAAAAAAAAAATTATCAATATTTCACAAACTATTATTTGGGTTCATTGAAATCCATTGTTATCGAAACTAAACACCAACGAACATCGATAAGCACTACTTACTATCAATATAAGTTAATACAGCCACGCTGAAATTACTGATCATTTCAAGAAAATAATGTCTGCGCCAATCAAACTAACAAAACCTTACTATCACACGTAATAGTAAGGTTTTGTTATGAGGATCATTGCAGAAGACAACACAATATAACTCTTCATCAATCGTTATGAGCATCACTTAAAGAAATTTGACTTTGATAACTGAAGCACTAAAAGTTGAAGTTTATTGAAGAAGAATGTGATATTGACAAAAGTTTGAAGCAAACATATAAGACATGAGTGATGAGTTGGTAGGGTAGAGAAGAGAAAAGGTGAGAGTGTTGTCCGTCCTTGAAAGTGGAACCCCATGGGAGTGGTACCCATTATAAATGTTAATTCATGCTCAATTATGGATTTTCCAAGAAGTTTCTTTCGGTTTGTTGGTACCCATTATGAACCCTACGCAGCTCATTTCGTTATAGTTACATAAATACTTGTACAAATCTATTGACGACAATCAGAGTTTCTTGAAGTAAAAAAAGAAAAAAGAAAATGGATGTGTGAATAGTGAATATGGCGACAAGGGGAACCTAACCCAATACATGAAAACAAAATGGGGCATAATTGTATGGATGGCGATAAGAGAAGCGGTGGCTTTGAAATTGATTATTAGATTAATTTGGATAAAAGAAAAAAGAGTTGAGGTTTGACACGTGCAAGAGGAGAGAGAGTGAGACTCACTGTTTGCAGCGAAGGCAGAGAGAGATATATAAACCTTCCACTCCATCATTCTTTCCTATTCGTTCCATTCATTTATTCAACATTCCAACGACATGTGCCACGATGACTGGGTCAAGGTCGCCATGGCCGACGATTCCCTCGTCGTCCACCTCCTCCTCCGCCTCCACCGCCCTCCGCCCCCACCCTCTCTCCACCTTCACTGGACCGTGCGTCAGCGCCGCTCCGCCCCTCGCAACAAACCCGACTCCACCAGGGCCAGCCCCACCACCCCCCTCTCCTGGAGCGGTGCCACGTCGGCAAGCGGCGGCGCCGTCGATGGCTACGAGGAGTCCAGCCTCCCAACCAAACTCCCCCAAACCTCGAGATCTAAGGTTCGATCCCTCTCTCTCTCTCTCTCTCTCTCTCTCTTTGGCTGTTGAGTTTTTGGTTCCGCCGAGGGCGTGTCTGATGCATTCACTTAACGCGTGGTGGTGTGTGAGTTGAACACCGTGCAGGAAACTGTTTCTGTTTTGTGTTTGCGCGCGCGAGAGTGTGTGTGTGTGTGACTCTCTGTAACTATAACTATGGAGGTATGTTCGTGTGACAGTTTCTGTTCCAATCGCGAATGGACCAAAATGCCATCCGCGAGTTACCCTATTAGCTCAACGAACGGCCTTTGGGCTGCGGGCAATTGTCTCGATTCACCAGATTTACAATTCTACCCTTCAAAAATTAGCTTATCTGCGGTGGCCGGAGCTGCCGTGTCGCCGGTTTTGTTTCTCTCTTTTCGTCTTCGATACTCTTTATTATAATTATTTTAGCTATAAAATTAAATTTTAAAAATGAATTTAATAATTCGGGTAAGAGGAGTGACTTTGATTCAACGCGTGGAGTCAGAGGCTTGAGTGACTCTTCTTCTTCTTTCTTATCACGTTTTTTCCTCGCCACTTCTCCCAACCCCCCCCCCCCAATGACGGAAACACCCTTCCGAGGGCAGTTCCTTCTCTCTCTCTCTCTCTATATATATATATATCTATATATATATATATATCTGTGTTCCGCTCTTGTCGGAGGGTGTTTTTTTTTTTTTGGTTGGGTGTGAACTGCTGTGTGGGCTTGGTGATGGGGATAACGCGATGCGGAAGATTCCTCGCGAGGGGTATTTGGGTAATTATAGTTGGGGCGCCACGTTCGGTTTTTGGTGGCAAAAAAAAATAGGTTGGGTACTCTGGCACTGCGTGATGTATGGTAGGGGGTAGGAGGTAGTGGGTGTGGTCTTGCAATTGCAATGCTGCCAAGTGTGAAAAGCTTTGGGTAGTTAATAATTAATAATTATTAACTAATCCCACCCCGTTTGGGTGTGTGCGTCGTCGTTTCACATGTAGGTTAAATATGAGAAATGTCAGTTTTGGTATCTGCATCACAGCTTGAACGCAAACCTCCTTGCTGAATGTCAAATAATAAGACAAGATAGTGCATAACAAAAGTCAAAATTAGGAGTGCCATTTTTAAAAAACATATATAATGGGAGTTTTTGATTGGGAACTGTTATCCCATAGAAGAACAGGCTGTTATATTAGTCTTTTGATGGTTGGTGGGGTCGGATCCGAAATGTGAGAATCTGTGGTCATTTGGGACGGAGACCAATATGGTCTTTAGCTGCATAGTATTAGTAACCTATGTGGTCTCTTGTTGTTTTTTGGTTCAAAATAAATATAAATAGAAATTAAAAAAAAAAAGATGAAGGAAGAATAAGAAAAGGACAAGAAAGTTGGAAATAAAAGAAAGGGGTTGCTTGTGGTGTGATAAATGCCACCAACGAATATAGCCATTTTGGTAGCTCCCAGACGAAAATGGGGACCACGTTGTCACTAAATGGGTGCGACTGGGAAGAAACCTAGCTACTTACTCAGGCTGCCTCGTTAGTTATGTCCCTGCTCTGTGCATTTATCTCTACCCATTGCTTTTATTTTTCAAATTTTTTTTATTTATTATTATTTGGGTTCAGAGTTTGGGACTGCATCCTGCTGCATGTAAAGCATGTAGCAATTAGGATATGGCTATTCACATTTATATGTTGATCAGCAGCAGATTGCAAGTGAAGAGAGGGATTTGTTCCTCTTCCCAACGCCAATATGGCCGTCCTTTCTTCATTTCCTTAGATTGAATGCAGTACACCTAAATTAATTAAACTTTAAGTACCTAATCTGCTTTGCCGCTTAGAGCAAGCATGGTGAAAGGTAATCCTGCCATTTTTCTCTTTCTTGGGCCTCCCTTAGTGTAACAATTATTATTAAAAAAGGGTTTTGGATTGCGTCATGTTAGCCTCTGTAATATTATAAGAAGACACAAAAGCAATTACGATACGATAAGATGCATCATTATTTCTTCGATACTTATGCCCATTTTTAAGATAAGTTTTTCGATAAGAATTTACGAGGGTTAAAAAAATAAGTAGTAAAATGAATTTAACTCTTCTTATGAATTAAAATTAATTTATGTTATTCTATTTTTTAAAAGTTATTTTGTTTAATTTTTCTAAAACTTTTAAAAAAAGTAAGTTATTTTTAATTTATGAAAAATGTTTTATTTATTTTTTATATTATTTTTCTTTTCATTTAACTTATTGATATGAAATTATGGATATCATCTAATGGTAGATTGTCATATCATTTAGAATTGTATATTTTTATAATAATTACTTAAAAATTATATTTACAGTGATTTTTAATTGGTTAGTAATGTGAAAATCTTTAGCTAATATAGTATATATAAAAAATAAACTCTTTTTGAAAAGCTGTTAAAAATAAAAGCAACTCTTTTCTAAAGAATAAAAGCCCAAAAGAGGAGCTTTCACAGAAGCTAATCAGAGCAGCTTCCATTTTTAAGGAGAAAAAAAGCGTAGTTGGAACTAACACTTCCTAAATATTTGCCCTTTTCCTTAGTGCGTTCTTTGCCTTGAAAGTTAATCGTATTACAATGTATGTTATTTCACTCACTCCATAAGTCCGTATCTTTTTAAGAAGAATTTGTTTTATATGTTAAAATGTCGCGACCCCTAAATTATCCCGTATTTGATATTTTGCAGGTTGCTAAATCAAGTGAAACAGCCACTACCAAAAAGTCAAGAAGAAAAAAGGTAAATATGAACTTTTTACTGGTGTATATACTCTCGAATATTTCAATAATTGAAGCGTTTTATAAAACTAACTTTTCTTGGGGAACACCTAATTATATGAACTGTGATGTGATAAAAAAGAGTAAATATTTGTGTTTCGTAAGAATTATATGAATATGAAATCAAGGATAGAGACAGAAGATTGCCTATCACAAAGATAGATACTTCTATGAACTGCCCGACTTGAGTAAATAGGATTTTGCCTATGACCATATATTTACATATTGCATAGGAGAACTGATGCTGTGGGTCGGAGAGAGAGAGAGAGAGAGAGAGAGAGGACCAATGATTGAGAGTAGAGATGAAGGAAGAGCTTAAAACTGTATGATCTAAACGTAGTTGGTGTGTTATTGTTAATTGAATGAACTAATAAACTAGTTTACATGTTTTCATTGATTACATTGAACGCAAAGTGCAAATGATTGGGGTTAAAAAACTCAGTTTGATTTAGCCAACAACTAAGGATTGGATGGCCAATATATAGCTTATTGTTTTTGTCCTTTTTGCTTACTAGACAAGTTTGCTTGTGTTTTCAGCCACTCCTACTTTAAAGACAGTGACTAAATTGGTTGTTGGTGTGTTAGATGTTGTCAAAAAAAGATCTGCATCTAGTGATTTTATATTTTGTGGTTTGAACTCTTGTATAGTTATAATATAATTAGTTTTTACTGCAATTGTTAACTTTAAAGTTCATATGGCAATTTTAATATTATCAGCAAACACAAATGGAAAATATAACAAGTTAAACTATGGCCCAGTGTTTTGCATGTTTTGTCGTGGTCACATTTCTCCTTGTGCATAGGTGTCTTTTTCCCTCCTGTTTTTGGCTACCTGCTGTGCTTAACTTATCGTGTCTGCAGACTTTGGCTGAGCTAAGAGAAGAGGAGAATTTGTTGTTGAAAGAAAGAAGAAGTTTGAAAAATGTATGTTTTTGTACTTGTTTTCTTTATTTTTTTGCTTCACGAGTGTCAACAACCCTTCTGTTTGGAGATATCTTTTTTATGGTTTGTTTATTAATATTAACAGGAGCTGGCATCTTTGCGCCTCACTGTTGATAAACATAGAGCCACAAATGAAAGCTTAAAGAAAATGAAGGTTTCCCATTTTCTTCTACCTTTTTCAAAATCCTCTCGATCTTTCTAGTTGACATGCCAGACATAGGAAGCAGTAGTCTCTCAACTACTGTTGCATTCTGTATTTAAACTTATTGAATGATGAATAAATATATGTATTGAGAAAGTTACGGCGCATGAAAATGTTCTAACCTTTTGTAACAGCTTGATTTGGAGTCACGGCAGAACTCCAGTGCAGGTACGACCTCTGAGGTGTCTGGGAAAGCTGTCTATGGCCAATCTCAGTTTGTAAAGGCAGAGTGTCTACCATCTGATTCAGTTTGTCCTAAAACTGTTACACATCAGGTTCTTGATGACAATTCACCTGTTAATGCAGCAAATGCTTCTCCCAAAGCACAAGATATTGGTAATCAAGAATCTACATTCGATCTTCCTGATCTAAATTTGCCTGTGGAGGAGGATTTCAGCCCCAATGCATGGAACATGCATTGAATTAGCCAATAAAGGATAAGATCTCCAGTGATATTCTGCATACTGATTAGTTCCACATCATCTTGCAAGTATGCGTAATAGTAATAGTATAAGGTATAGAACGTCAGTCCTAACAAACTAGGTTTTGCTAATGTAATTGTAGATGTTAAACCCCATTCACTTTTCCAACTCGGTCAAAACTGATGAGGAAATTGTTTTTTGATTCACCAAGGTACTGAGGGTAGTGTAGAAATCCTAACACACCAAGCTTAGTTCCATTCTTTTTTTCTTCACAGGTTTCTACATTGTCCAAAATTATTTGTGGCAACCCTCTATCCTCCTTTATCATAGAAATATTTTCTGATAAATGTAATTACGTGTTCTATAGATAATTCAAGAATTTTGGTTCTTGTAGTCAGGTTGTCCGTACTATGATTTGGTTACTTGTTGATTCTCTTAAAAGCACATCATGATTCGTGGAAGAAGATAGCGTTATCTGATTCTCGTTTCTCGCTGAACCTTGTTTTATCTTGTGCATTATGATCGTGAGATTATATATATAATGCCTCTGTGGGGCACGTGCATCTAATAAAAGCAGCAAGCTCCTTTAGACCATTTTTTAATGGAAATGGTATTTTCCATTGGAATTGCGCCATACCACAGCCTGTGTGTGTATTAAAACCCCTTTCGGTAATATTATTTACTTTGCACAGTGATATCCATGTTTTAGTTGAACCACAAAGATATCCTACCACGTGTGCATAATCCAGTTGTTTAGCTAAGTCAACCTTAGAACACGTACACTTAGTTTGGACACAAGTGGCGTATACCCGTGGGTGCGTGTGTGGTATTTGAAGAACAGCTATTAATATGGTATATAGTTATTTTTATTTTCACTCATTTTTATATTAAATAAATACCAAAAATATATTTAAAAAGTAAAGAGATAATTAAAAGTTCCAAACTCCAATGCGGATGTATAATTCTTTTTGTACTTACAATTTCTCATTTCAAAATTGTAGTGAGAGATTTGGCCGGATAGTATATATATCATATAATGCTAGAAATCAATTTATTTGATAACAAGATGTACAATATAAATACAACAGAATAATCTTATGTATGTGTGATGTGATATACGACATATAGATATACAGAAGCATGGTGGATATTCAAGAATGGGAAGTAAGATTGAAGAAAATGAATGAGCAAAGACTTGATGTGCCTAAAACCCGACGAACGGGATCAGTACATCCAAGATAAGTCTTGCCTGAAAGACACAGACTTTGCTGCTCCTTGGACACCTCTTTCAGAAATTTGAGGACAATCTTCAACGGCCAAGAAATCCAACTTCAGTGATCCAACAAGTGGCTTTAATCCATCATCAGAGACCCCCAAACACTTGCTTAACCGCAAAATGCACAGCCTGGGAAACTGACTCACAAGCTGTAGCCCTTCATCACTAATCTCTTGGCACCTCACAAGTTCAAGAGATTCAAGATACTCTGCCGAGCAAAGAGCTTCCATTCCGACATCATTGAAGGAATAAACATGATCCAGAGCAAGCCGGCGAACTGGGCACTTTTGAATCAAACAAAGTATCCCACTTAATGTGAATGAAGAGGATGAGGGGAACTCCCCATCAGAAAAAGAGATCCTCACCGATTCAAGCTTTGAGCAGTTTTGAGCCAATGCTATCAGGCTCTCATCCGTTAATCTCAATGGATTATTCACCAAGGAGGGAAGCGAAAAATCCGATGGAACTCTAAACGAAACCGATTGAAGGTCACTAGATCTTTGAGACAAACAAATAATATCAAAGTCCCTCACTCCAACACACATGTCAAGGTGAATTTTTTCCAAGTTCTTGCACTTGCCCAACACACAAGCAAGCCCTCTCCCAGGACTGATGATGCAATTCACCAGGCTAAGTTCAAGCATATTCTCACACGGGACATGTTGCTTTTGCCACCTATCTACAGACAACCGATCATAAACCTTCATGTACCGGTAATTAGCATCCACTTCAAATTGCAACCTTTTAAGGTTTTGCCAACCAGGGCCAAGCCTAATCAAGTCACCTTCACCAATTGCCCTGCAATTCTTAATGGAGAGATCCTCAAGTGTTCCAAGCTTGCCAAGGTACTCAAGCCACTCCACACTGCTCACATTGAGGCAACTAATAAGGTGAAGCCTGGAAAGGTTCTTGCAACCAACAACAAGAGACAGAATGCCACAACCCGTTATCCTTTGCGTGAAATTCAACCTCAATGATGAAAGCTTGGAAGAAGAAGCCAGGTAACGAAGACCAACATCAGTGATAAATGTGCAATAGCTCAAGGAGAGATCAGTGAGTAAAGGGCAGTGATCTGCAAGAATCAGAAGACCCTTGTCATCTAACTGTTTTCCTAGTTTAGACATCCAACCAGAGTATGTAATCTCCACTTTGGACAAGTTCAGAAACCTCGTGCATAAGCAGGTTAAAGCTTCATCTGCAGGATCCATTCCACATCCTACCCTTAGAGAATTCCTCTGTGCATTATCTAAATAATAAAGCCGTTTACAAGCGAGGGAAATAGCATTTCTTTCACTTGTTTTCTTTATTCTACTCAATATCTCCCATACTATATGCTCTGGTATGTTATCCATCAACTATTCTCCTCTGCAGAAAATAACAACGAAAATATCCTCTTCTCATCATAATAAATATTAATAATGACAGCAAATTAAAATTCGAATAATCCAACATAAGATAGAAACTTATTTCTTTTAAAACCACATCAGGCGCCTGTTGTTCTGTCGGTTACTTTTCGTCAAAAGAAGAAACATAATTTTTTTTAAAAAATGTAATAAATCAATCAGATCTGAGCGAAATTTGATAACGGATAACTAATTCATTTGTGACGGTGAATTGAATTGGGATTGAAGAAAGCATGTGAGCGGAAGAGGAAACAATAAGGAAATGGGAAATTAGGGTAATTGGATGTGTTGAGAGAAGAAAGAAGGAATTGATGTATGGAATACATTACCTACCTTTTCTTCAGAACGCGAATCGCTGACGAAGGAACGAAAGAAGAGCCGTTTGCATATGCCAATGATTCAATGAATGAAGATAGATAGCGATGTATTAGATATTTTTGTTTTTTTGGTCAACAGATTTTTTTGTTAATTCAACCATTGATATTTCCTTTGTGCTACCCAAAACAATTTGTTATGCGAGACTCTCTCTTCATTTTGGATATTTATATTCTTTAATATCTATTTATAAAATGTATAATCCATCAATTTAATTATTAAATTCTCTTAAATTTCATATTTATTTATATTTTAAAAATACAATCGTTATTAAAATAAACATTAATGGAATATTAATTTATTTATTTTGTATAAAATTTTACAAAATTTAATTATTTCCTTTTTTATTTTATAAAAATTATTAAATATTACAAATATCTAATATGCATTATTGTTAGTTTAACTTCTTTAAATGAGTTTACATTCAATTTTTTCAGTTGGGCCACAGAAGCCTATGACATATTGGCCTCCAATATGCTTGGGAGAGTCCCATTGGTAAGTTGCAAAATATAATCTTCCACTCTTAAATAAAAACATATATTTTAATGAAAATATACCTAATTTTGTTAACACCCATCCTAATTGTAATAAATTTTATTCAACAAGTATAATTTTATCTTTTTATATAATAAATATTTTTTTAATGAAACTTTATCATTTTTAAATATTAACCTGTGTATTCATTATTGAACAAAAATATTTTTTAAAAGAATTCTAAACACGAGAGCGTTTTCACATTTTTTTTCACTGTGCCAAGTGATCTTCTCATTATTATGTATTTATTAAATATTCATTTAAATTTAAAATTTTAATAATTTATTTTAATTTTATTTAATATAATAGAGTAGTTAGTAAGAACTATAATATTTATTTTTAAAATTTATAAATAGTCATATAAAAATATTTATTCTTTATTTTAAAAAATTTAATACAATAATGCTTATGCAGTACATAAAAAAAAACTATTAGTTTAAAACCAATTTTATAGCCGAACAGGCACCCGAGGTTGACAAAACTAATAAAAATCCCACGTGTTGTGAACTGGAACAAAAATTATATATAATTATATAATGTCGTAATAAATTTGTATTCAAATAGTGATTTGTAAACATTTTATCATTTCAAAAAATTAATTTAATTTGTTTAAATAAATTAGAGAAAATAAAATATTTTTAATTAACTAACAAATTAAGAATGTTAATCTAACTGAAAACATAATACAAATATACGAAAGGTGTTAGAATCATCAATCATCCCAGGTACCTCACGTTCTATTCAATTATGAAATTAAATTAAATTTTATCAAAATCCAAATCAAAGAGATAGATACTGTTTGTTTGTTTGTTGTTTGTCTCCTCTGATATCTATCGTCAGTCACCAAGAAATAAAAAGAATTGTCAACAGGATTTCATCGTACTCTCTTTTATTTCATCAGTACAGTCTTCTCCTTTTCTTCGATGGCATGGGAATAAACCTTGTAATTAAAATAAAACTGGAACATAAATTAATCCAAACACTTACATCCGCGTTTTCATCGATGTTATTCCTGACAAGTCACACACAAAGTTATGAATCGTAATAAACTCCTAAAAGCAGAAAGTTTCAAAAAGGAACTGAACTCATAAATCCCAACTAAGTTGTTGAAACTTTAAAGTTTCCAAGTCCACATACGATTGGACCCAAAACTATGTTCATACACGACATGTTTGATACACTAGTACGGATCAGGATTCATAGTCATGTGATTCGACAGCACGTGCCTTAGATTTTTCACCAGATCATTCACCGTCGTTCTGTAGGCGTCACCCATCTGCAAGACGAGACAAAATAATCGCAATTCAATGCATCAACTTCCATACAATATGTGCAACACACATAGAATGTGTTTCGTTAAAACATGTTTAGTTAAAGGAGGTAAAGAAGAGATAAATGGTTTGAATTAGTTGTAAAAATATATTTGATAATTAACTGTTAGTTGTTAAAGTAAATTACATGAAGATGCGTACCTGAGCGATAATAGTAATGCCAAGAGTTGAATTCCCAAAGGGTAATACACTGCTGCCAGTGACACTAAGATGAAGATTTTCAAGCTGTTCCAGTATTTTGAGCTCTACCCCATCTTCCTTCTCACAATGGATTTCAATGAGTACCTCATTCTCCATCATTCTTGCTTCAATATCAGGGAGCATTTCGCTGGTTCTACAACAATCCTCAGAATTTGTTTCACTTGAAGTGTTATCTTCATTATTTGCATACAAATCAGTCCTCTTGAGGATTATTATGGAGTCTTTGCCTCTCTTGTTTTGCTGTTCTAGCTCCGTCACCCGTTCTTGAAGTTGTTTTACGTAATTAATTGCTTCGCGAAGTATGGAACTCTTGTCCGTCTATAAATTATTACAACACATTTAATATATGTTTGATCAAACAATCAAAGTGATCAAATAATTATTTCAAAGACAAAACCAATTACTACAAATAACTTTAAACCTTTTTGTAATTATATTATAGGGTAATTCTTTCGCAATTAAAATAAAAAAATTACCTTAAAAGCACTTTCATTTATTATTCATTAACAGCTAAATAAATGAAAGTGATTTTATTTTCTCTTCTATTTTTTGTCAACACAGAAAAAAAAAAAAAGCATTGTTCATGGGTAGCGCCCTGAGCAGTGCCTGTGTCCGGGGGCATCTAGCATGTGTCGTCACTATTTGATACTATTATTACAGATATCGTTTTTGGATTTGTTGTACGTATTTTTATGTTATTTAATTCTTCCCTGTTTAGTCTCGAAAATGTCAAGATTCCGTCGTCTTCGCTGCACCTCTGCTCGTCGATACTTATCAAGATTACGAACCATTAATTTTTAATCGAATATATAATATCTCTAAAAAAATAACCGATGCAGAAAAGGGTATAAGAACAAAATACTAATCCTCAAGTTGAGATAGGGTTCCAGTGGCAGGCATGAAATGGAAGCCATCTGTAACAGTTTTGTCCTGAAAATAGTGATTTATATATATTTTACTAAAATTGTATCTCAAAGGCTTAAAACCCACACATTAACTTGAGATTTTAGTTTTGAAAACAATTAAATGAGAACTAACAAACGCGCAATGAATGATTTGGGAGATAAATATTAAAGATTAAGTGAAAGGGGGAAGGAGCTGATTACCTTCTTCAAGGCGGGAATAGTGGCGGAAAGGGCGATGAATCTCTCAGTGAGTTCCTGTCTCCGTTTTCTCTCGGCCATAATGTGATCGAGAGTCTGGGAATCGGTTCTATTCTTCTTTGGTCCATGGGTGGGCTTGGGCTTGGGCTTTGATTGAAAGGTGAGATTTTGGAGGGCCCGTTTTTTGGAGGAAGGGGCATTAGATTTAGAAGAGCGAGCATGAGGTTGAGGTTGAGGTTGAGGGGTAGCTGGTATTATGGTAGAGTTATCGAAAGATAAAATGTACGCCCTTGGTTGAGGAGACGAAGATAGACGAGTCCTTTTCCCAGGCCTTTCCGACCCAACCATCTCATCTGAAGATAAACTGCTACCACCGTCTGTAACTGCGGCAGCGGTCAACTGCACAAAAGGTTGACTTTCACTTTCAGAAGACACCGCTGGCTGCTGCAAGATATCTCTCAGAAACTCCTCGTCCTCAGTGTGGCACTCCTCCAACTCTAATGGATCCTTCTCATCGTCTAATTCCTATAACTCGTCAACACCATAGATAATAAGACCATACCATCATCCAACATATTATTATCATTGTTAAAATTTAAGAATATGATAGCTACTTTTATTACCATGTGAAAAGGCCAATTCTCCCATGATTGCTCCATTAGAAGCTACCAGATAATGGGTTCTTCGATGATTTCGGTCTTCCTCACCAGCACAAGAGTCCCGAGTCAATGAACGCCAAGGGAAGGACATTAAATAAGAAGATTTGCTTCCTTTTTATCTTTTTTCTTTTTTCTTTTTTTCCTTAAGTTCATTTTTTACGGTGATATCAGAAAAGTAGAGCCTATATGTAAAGACGAAAGAGAATGAAACAATTATAGCACCAATCAAAATATTCTTTAATAAATTGATTGATTCAATTACTTTTGTACGATTGATAAAGGTAACGAAAATAATATCGATGCCAAATACTTTTCACGATTGCAATTTGCAAATATAATATAAATGCTTAACAGTTTATAGCTTTAATAATTAGTTCTGCATAAAAAGGAATTAGATTTGAAATCTCAATTATTTATAGATTGATATGTAACAACCGATCCAATGCTATCCATTTGAGCATAAATAATATATGAAACTTTTCAACTAAACACGTTTTGCTAATATAAAAAAATTAAGATGCATTTGTTGGTAATTTAATTCAAAAATATCAATTATTTTTTGTAAAACAATCATTATAATTTTTGACTTAAACATTAACGAGTTTAGAAACGCTTCGAAGAGGAAAATAATTATTTTTGAATAAAAATTAATTATAGATAAAATGATTTAAGCGCTGATGTAGATAGTGGACGGTGAGGGAGAGAACAGACGGGAAGCATATTCGTTTATCATGCCGCTTTATTTGAGCCGTTGGATCTCTGACTTAGTGTATGTGAAAGCAAAATGATCTAATGATGTGCCGAAAGAAAGACATATGGGATCAGTGGTACCCACTCATACCAACTCCATCCCGTGGGGCCTCCTGCAGAGGAAAATGGAAATACCTTCACATTAAGCCCCGGTCACGTACATGAACCTACACTTTTTAAAAAAAAAAAAAAATTCATATAATAAATTTTAAAATATATACATAACAGGTTAGATACATACTGAATATAAAAAATACATCTTGAATATATAATGTTTTATGACGAAATTTGAATGAATTATAGGTTGAAAAGATTCCCAAAATGTGCTTCGAATGGAGTTGAAGAAGGAAACGTTGCCATTCATACACCTCTTTGCTGGATTTGAAGGAAAGTTATGTTTCTCGAGGTGTAAAATGGGTAGAAGAAAAATAAACAGATAATTTTATCTAACAATCAGATATTTATGATATAATTTGTAGAAGAAATTATTCGTACAAATTAAGGATTAATTAGTTTATAATTCTTTTACATACTTTTTTTATAATGTTATTTTTTTTTTATGTTATTAATTTTTTCTAATTCTCCGTATTATACATTTATATAGTTTTTTTAGTGTTTGTTTAGGACACATGATTAAATATAAAATGTTAGTTCCATATTTTTCAACAAGCATTTGCTAGTTCCATATAATTAATTATAAACTAATATTCTCGTAATAATTTTTCAAAAATGTTAAAATACTCTTTATCTTCATTTCACTATTTTATGTCCTTTTAGATTTTTTTGTGCCAATTTTTACATTGTTATATGGCTCGTTTTCGTATTCATTCACATATTTTTCTTCCTGAATGACTTTTCCGCTTGTTTTTCATCCGTCTTTGTCGTTCTTCCCACTCATTTAAAGATTTTCTGTACTACTTTTTTTTTTTTTTCATTTTCATTACCTATTTTCTATCCTTTTCTCTAATCCATTTGCATGCCTTTTTCTCCTGTTCCATTGATTTATTTGCTCATTTCTATACTTTTTCTCATATTATTCTCACCTGCTTGCATTATTTATTTATTTATTTATTTTACCTTTTTGTATGTATGATAATTCCTGTGAAACTTAAGTTTTTTATAATGATTTTACATGTATATAAAATTTAAATATTTAAAATGATGTTGTTTGTAATGAATACGCTTATGAACATTGCTTATATTTTATAACCTCCGCACGTTTTTTTCTTTGGTGAAAAATGAGGGAACAGAAGTACCATAACAAATCTGTTTGACTGTTGTTGGAACAGTAGAAGCATACAAAGGAATGGAATAAAATCTAACGTAAAAAGATCCCAAGAATTAGAGAATGATACAGTTCAGGGGTAATATTTAAATGCTTTATATTATTTTAATTAAAAGTAGAGATTGCTTTAATAATCAGTACGGAGTATTGGTATTTATTTATTTTTATATAAATTATGAGTTTAATTTTAATATAATGTTAGTATAAAAAATTTTATATTTCAATTAATTAAAAATTTAAATATAAATTTTAAAGTAATTATTAAAATTAATAAATTCAATAAGATAATTATACTTAATAAAGTACTATCCATTCATCTCTCATACTAATGAAGAGAATTGAGTATCCCTTCAATCTTTACCTTAGTCAAATGGTATCAACTACTTCTTTAGTCTCGTCTTAAGACGAAAAATATAATATATCTTATTTGGTTATTTTCTATAATAAAAAAGAGAAATTAAGTATTTTTTTACCTTACCTTTAGATAAGAGGTATTAAATAACTCTTTCGACTTTGCCCTAAGTCATCGAATTAACTATTCGATCACAGTAAAATTAATATCATGATTAAATCAAATAATCAATAAAAAAATTTAATTATATAAATTATTAGAAAGTTAATTTAGGATTAACTCCCCAAGCCCATTAATCTAATATAGTGCTTATAAAAAAAATAAAAAATAAAATAAAAAGGGTTAATTTTAAAATATTTAATAATATTTATTATTTTATATTAAATATTTATTTAATTGTTTGAGTGTTACTCTTACAGATAAAAAAGAGCTTGTAACATTGTAGAATATAAAGACAGGGAGAGACAAAATTATCCTAAATAAGTGTATCCTTGATAGGAATAACATCTTTAACAGAAAGAATAATAGTATAAAATATTTATAGTTAAAATTAAAATAAAAAATGTTGAAAAAAAAGGTACACCTAAAAGTTTGTCCCGTTAGGAAAGTGAAGAACAGATCAAGGTATAGAAGATGTCTCCCTTAATAAACGAGAGCGTAAGAAAGGGGAACGGAAGGGTTATTTAAACCAGAAATGAGAGCTTTTCTTGAGCAAGAAAGAACCAATCCCTCCCTCTGTTCCAAAACTTGTGAATCAGACAGCCTTTTCCTTTCTTTTGTTTAAGGTACCACAGCCTCTCCATTTTCAGAGTGAAATTTGGTGACCACATAAATTCCACATCGTCACCAAGGACAACATTACTGTCTTTTTCTTTTTTTTCTTTTTTGTTTTTTTTAATAACTTAGTAAAAACTAAATATACGTATTAATTCCTTGATTTTAAGTAATCTTTAATTTAAAATATTATTAAAAATATCTCAAAAATGATTACATAGAAATAAAATATATTGAGCCCAAATCTGTAATATTTTCCCTATTTTCATTTTAATTTTCTAAAAAACGATTTTTTTGTCAACTACACCTAAGTTGGTGAGCATAGTAGTAAGCACAAAAAATGATAATAGCAACTGTGATAATTAGTGGTAGCACCAACAAAAATAATAGTCATGATAATAATGATAATAATAATAAGAAGAAAAATAGTGATGTTAATGACATAGACGGCAATAATCAACAGAGCAATGAACTGATAACAGTGATAGTAACAATCCATCATGACAGTGATAAAAATATTGATAAGAAGGGAAGGGATGATAATAATAAGTTAAAATATCGTCATAATATAAAAATTAATAATAAAAATAGTTACAACAATGATGGTGAGAAGTAACAATTCTACAGTGTAATTCAATTTTCATTGCGTCATAAATCGAGAATCATCCACTCATCAACCAGTAAACACAATTCCAGCAATCAAAGTTCAGCTGACAGAAAATAGAAGAATCCCCAATCGATTACGTCTAATAATTTCCTATACGATGTATTAAATGAAAAACATATTAATTTTTCTATATGTGTATTTAGCAACACATAATAAAATTTATACATGATAACTTTTTATTAAAATAATAAAATATTACAAAATTTAATATATGAATAATATTAGTACTCTAATTTTTTATTAAAAAATCTATATTTTTAAAATTATATATACACGTGAGAAGAATCTAAAAAACATAGGGTGATGCTGAAACATGGGGAGACTTGAAGACTTGCAGCAACAACATACGTATCTTTTGTCGAGGCAAAATCAACACAATGTTTTTGTGAGGTGACACACGAAAACAAACTCAACGCTAGCCACGACTCAGGCCCATCCAATAAGAATAATAATATAGTTTGGGCAATTTCGCTGGGTCCATGCACATCCCATGCCAAAATAATTGTAACATGTTTGATACACTAGCATTGATCATAGGGGCATGTCTCATAATTTGACAAAATTCTGTGTCAATTCTTTCACTAATTCATTCCCTGTCCTATTGTATTCCACACCCATCTGCAATATATATATTGCCAGCGACATGTCAGAGTTTAAATACACAATCAGATTTTAATTAAATGGATTGTTTTTTTACCTTAGAATGATGATAATGTTGAGAGTATTTTTTTCAAATATTACACTGCTCCTGACAATAGAGAGATATATATTTTTAAGAAGGGTCAGTACTGTAAGCAAGATGTCCTTTTATTTATCAGAAAAGATTTTAATAAGTAGTTCCTTCTCTAAGTCTATTGCTTCCACTTCAGGGACCAAGCAATCATTTGAGTTTTTCTCACATGATGCGGAACGATTATGAGATTTATATCGCTTAACAAAGAGTATTTTTCTGCTTACTCTCTTGCTCCAACACTGCTACGCTTCCTTCAAGTTGTTTCACGTAATTAATAGCTTCCCAAATACAGACAGAGGCCTTGTCTATCTATACGCGAATATATATTGACCCGGAAGTCAAACAAACGATAATGTAAGATATAAACCTTCTTTTTTATCTTTTCTAAACCAAACATAGGGTTAAAGTTTGAATTTATCCCTCAAGTGTTAGATTGTGATGACGTAGGATGGAAAGAAATGCTTAGGATTGAAATGAGCTGGAAATGCACCACTTACATTATTTGATAGGACCGTATGGGAATTGTTTAAAAAGTAAAGAAAATATTTTCCAAGTTTTTTTAATCATTCTTTTCATTACTTTTTTTCAATTTCCATCCAATCAAAACAGTCTATTGTTACGTGTACAGAATTTTCAATAAAAATTAATAATATACATCTTATTAAATCTTTTAAATTTTTAAAATATAATATACAAAATAGACGTACGATACTGAAAAAAAAATTGTAAAAATTGTGCTTGCATTATTATCCATCCTTGAAAGATTTTGGTTGATGAAATGTTAATTATTGGTGGTGAAAATAGTTAAAAATAATTTATAACGGCAAGCTTCACATTTAAGCGAGAAAGAAGAAGCACTAACCTTCTTCAAGCCAGGAATAATTGCTGAAAGTGCTATGAATCTCTCTGCCATTTGCTGTCTCCTTCTTCTCTCCGACATTATGTGATCCTGTGTTTCCGAGGAGGTTCTGACCCTCTTCGTTCCTTGGGTTGTCGTGAGTTCAAAGTTTATGTTCCCCAACGAAGAAGAAGAATTCATAGAGTCGTGAGTTTGTGAATACAAGGCTTGTTGCTCGATCCCTACGACCCTCTTCACTGTTAACAAAACTATTTGTTTGGCATTTATTGAAAAAGGAGTTATAGCCATTCATATCCTAATATCACAGCGAAAAATGTCAAATTTATGATAAATGAGAGTTATGGATAAACATATTAACATTATGAAATGACTAATTACCGAGTCAGAGAACCAATCGTTCCACCACTCCTCCATTTTAGAGAGTGAAGGAAATGGATATAGCTTTCTTGGTTGATTTTTTGTTCAAGGAACAGATTCTTAGTCAGACTGAAAAAAGAGAAGGGACCAGGGGAACACAGTATATACGAGAGTACGAGTAAAAATTGTTAAACATAAATTTTTTATAATTTTGAGTTAATAATAAAAAAAAATATAAAAGAATGTACTAAAAATTGTTTATTAACAAATTTTCATGCAACTTTATATTTAATGTGTAAGAAAAAAATCACTATTTCACACGCAGGAAATGGAAATGTAAGAATCTTTTAAATTTTAAAAGAAAATTTACTTCGATATACAAAACGCTTTTTTTAGCGTTGTCTGTTTTCAAAATATTTCTATTAAAATTTAAAAAAGTTTTAATTTTGCGCCAATACATAATAGATTTGGTGTTTGTTTCGTTACTTAAAATTAATTTCACATATCATGAATAAAAGTTAAACTAATAAAAAAGAACACTTAATTAATGTGAGACATTTTACAAGTGAGTTTATTAAGTAAGTAAAAAAATATATTTAAGTGTAAAAGATTATTTGAAAAGATTAAATTTCAAATTTTGTTTAAATACGAGGAAAATTTATATTTAAGTTTAAAATTAATCGGTTTCGAGAAAAGGCGTAAAATAATGATATAATATGCAAGAACAAGGGTGGAAAGTAGGAGAAGAATGACCAGAAAAAAGCAGTGTGTAATGGGAAATGTATTGATATTGCAATTGGCATTTGACAGTGCATTTATTTCATTCACTGCAATCTTAATTTGTCATCCTAAGCTTCAATCATTCCCAAGCGTACCCCGCCATATAATATGCACACACGTGCCATTCAAATTTTTTTTTTTTACTAAATTATATCAAATTATATATTAATAAATAAATAAAATTATACTTATATTTTTAAGTTTTTTTTATAGTATTTTAAAATAAAAAATATTTATTGTATTGAAATTGTAAAAATATAATACATATCTTTTAATTTAATTTTATTAATATTAGTTATTTACTCTCTAATTTATGAGTTGGAGCTAAAAGAATTAAAGAACTACACCTAACTTATGTTAAATCTCGTTCTTCCGTTAGATTTTACTGTGTTCGGCCCAGACTATCTGGGTCGTAAATATTATTTGGGCCCAATATAACATCACTTGAATGTTACAAGCTTTTTTAGAAAACAACAATAAATCAATTAAAAAAAATAAAAGATCAAATTTTGTTAAAAAAATAAATACAAAAGATCAAGAATGCTAGCATAGCTTCTGGACCAAGAGTGTTGGCATAAGTTTTATTTTTTACTTTTAAAGCGACGCAAACGTCTAAAAAGAACAAAAAATGAAAATTCTGTTATGAAAATTAAAAGATAGATTACTTAAAAGTTTGCTTATATTTTTAATCCTTTTAATTTGAACTATGTATAATTTTGGTTTCTCAATTTTTGCTGTGTTAGTTAAATTCTTCTGTTTTTTTAAAACTGTGCAAATTTAGCACTCATTAATTTTCTTCCAGTAAAACTCATTTTAAAAAACTTTGTATTCAATTTTTTTAGGGTTTACAATTCTATTGGAACATTATTTGATTTTAGAAGTTCAAAAGTAAAAATTTCATTGAATGATTAATAAAATTTAAAAGATTTTATAATATGAAGTTACGGTTTGAAGGAGAAAATTTAAGATTTTTTTCTAGAATTGAATTTGATATTCTAGTTAGTTAATTTTGAAGAGGATGGTCATTTAATTAATACAATTTGAAAAATTTTTAAGTAATAAAATAAGATTTAAAAGCTTTAGATAGAAAAAATATTGTTAAAAAAAATAATTTGGATAATTTTAAAAATAAAAGGGCTTAGTCAACTAAAAATAATAATAAAATACCAAATTTGTAAATAACTCGAATCATATGAACTAAAAGTTCGATAAAACTTTGCCTAAAGAAAACTTATTTTTGGAAAGGAATATTAAATAGGATTAAGAATAGTAACAGGAGAAGGAAAATTAGAAAACAACTTTCATTTGTTAAAACAATTAAAATAAAGATAACAACTTTTTTATTAGGTTTTAATATAATTAATATATTTTGTGTTATTCTTAACGTATATGTTTTGAATAATTTATTATTCCTTGCCTTGTTAACCCACTATATTGTGTATTTTAATTTTTCACAAAAATTAAATATTTTACTCTAAAATCTACGCAACAAACAATAATATTGATATTTTAGGTTATCTATCTTCACGCATTAAAAAATCACAAGGATGCATACATAATCACACTATCATTTATTAAGTGTGAATTTATACATCATTTTGAAATTAAATAACAATTTTCAGACAAATAAAATCAACACAACTTATAATATTAACATACAAATTATTTACTTATATGCATTATAAAAATGGTAAAAATATTTATGTATAGTTGCATTACTTAGATCATGTGTAATGTGGATTTATTTTTTAAAACATAAAATAATACATTATTTTTTAAATAATTATTTTAAATAAAACAAGAATGAAACGCTGGACGTGGTACATAAGAGAAGACACATGACCGCCATTTTTTTTAGTATGCACAACATTGATATATATTATAAACAATTAACTCAATGCTTAAATTGAGTAATAATGGATCAAAATTTTACAACAATGTGTCAACACGACAACACTTAAGGATTAAAAATTAATTTTAAAAGCTGATAATGTTTTATTTAAAAAAAAAAAACTAAATTTAACGTCAATCGCAATAATTCGTTTGGTCGCTTGAATGTGTCCATATATATATATAATATTTAAATAATTTAATACTCGTTGAACATGCAAGTTGAATATCTACCGTTAGATTGCTCGATCGTTTTACAGTGATCATCTATTTATGTGAGGAACAAAAAAGAAATACAAACTGCAATGTGCCTATAAAACACAGAGATGCCAACAGCAACAACTCATCGTTCCATGCGTCCCTGTCCTGTGGAAGGGATCATTTCTATTAAAATCTGTTTTTTTTTTAAAAGATTTTTTAAAAAATGTTTTTATTCTAAAAATATTTTCTGACATTTTAATTTTATTATTCTTATTACAATATTCTATATACATATTGAAAAGAAATTATCCCAGTCTGCCCCTCAACTTGTCTGTTTCCAAGTATATTAATTCCAAGCTATGTTTTGGTAAGATAGAAACTAAATTACATTATTTTTATATTTTTGTCATAAATTTGTAAGATATAGATATCTTTTCATATTAATTAGTTCTCACTGTTCATGACTACTCTGCTGTTCAGGTGCATGTGGGAAACTGATGAAAGAACAAAAAGCAAAGCATTTTTAACTCTTGCTCTTTTGGGCATTACGGAGTCAACTGCAGCTGTCAAACTAATTAATTACCCGTTATTTGGTTCAGTGAATAAAAAAATAGATGGCCAGAGAATGAAAGTATGAAAGTGGCCTCCATGGATGGCCAGACTTCAGAGAGTTATGGTCTCAAAATCGCCACTCACTTTATTCCAATCAATATGCGAATTTATTTTAATACTTATTTAATATTTACTCATCTTAATTTTATGAAACTTTAGGGTATGTTTAATTGGTCTAGGAGGATTATAGTTTTTATAATTTTATTTTATTTTATTTTTATTTCTTTCTTTCGCACAGTAATCTTTCCAACTATTACATAGGCATTCTTGAATATAAGGTAAATTTAATTAATTTCATGAAAATATTACTGGTAAGTTGCCTAAAAAAGGTCGACATCATGCGTCAAAAGTTAACTTCAAAGACGCATGTAAACAGAAAAGAAGTTTCCAGTGCATAGAGTAATTCTCTCCCTCTATTAACAAGTCTCCTTATCCCAATAATGGTGGAGAACCCGTGGGGGAATTGGTCTTCCGATGGGGTAACAGGTTACGATCACAAAATAATTATCATCCATATATAGTATAATTTCATTATTTCTTTAGACTGTGATGGTTATCTATATCTGTGTATACATCGATAAAAAATAAATATATATATACACGATCTCCACGACTATATAACTTTAGTTTGATTAGTTTTTGTGTCAATTGCATGTTAGGAAATGGATGATGAGGCAAATAAACGTTTGTGCCACACCAACCCTTTTGATGAAGAGTTCCTCAGAGATATCTTGCAGCAACCACAGCATGCAATTGTTAGCACTACTCCCATCCTTGATAGTGGAACTTCATTATTTGGGCAAACAAGTATGGCGAGGCCAGCTAGTTGTGGGAACTTGATGATGAAATATGACCCTTCGATTGTGTCTCAACATGCTGGAGACAAGGCAACCTCATCTCCAACAAGTTTTATACTGTCTTTCGACAAATCCGCTACATTGTTACCAAATGATCATGATTCTTCTTATCCTTTGAAAGAGGTTTCCGAATCCCAACTGGGAAATCGCTCCAAGGACACTTTGCCCTTGTCCTCATCAAAGACCAACCAAGGAATGAAGAAGACTCGAAGCGCTTCCGAGTCACTAGATCACATAATGTCTGAGAGAAATCGGAGACAGGAACTCACTAGGAAGTTCATAGCACTTTCAGCCACCATCCCTGGCCTTAAGAAGGTTCGTCTCTCTTTTTCCTTAAATTATGTGCGTTAACTTGTTAATTATTCGTCTAACGAGAGAAAGAGAGAGAGAGTAAGGATGTTATTGTACATGCATATGCATCATATAGAATAAACGGAGGAAAGCTATATATAACAACAGTGTAGTATACGAGACTGATTATAGATATAACTCGAGAACTACTCAGAATAAATACAGCAAAGAGGAAATTAGGAGAAATCACCATGACTTAGGGGAGAAGACAATCAATTATATAGGGTCAACCAAATAATTTAATAATAATGGAGAATATTCTAAACATGTTATTATCACGTCCTCAAACTCAAGTATAAAAGGAACCAAATAGAGTTTGGGAACCATGGTATAGAAATGCGAGAAGCAATGAACTTTGGTGAATAACTACTGATCAAGAATGTCAAAGGAAACGAGATGGACAAACCCACAAAGAATGTGTGTGTTGATAAATGAAGTGGTAATACGAGTCTACAGGAAATAGCTAAGCAAAACTTAGGTCTTCACAAAGCCAGTGAGTCTACAGGATCTCCTTAATAGCACCAACATATGATCATGTTAAGCTTCAGTTTTAAAATGAGTAGCAAGAGTGTTTACTACACCAAAAGTTATAAAACAATCCCAAGGAAGATATAATCGAAAATAGTAGAATGATAATTAGTAAAGATGTTATCTTGCTAATTCAACTTAATTTTCACGAATTTCAATTTTGAAAAAATTATATTCAATGATTTTGAGGCTGAGTTTGAATTATACTTCAAATCCTCCTAACCCTTTAATACCCTATATTATTTTACAATTTTTTAACATATGCAACATTTTATGTATGATAATTTTTTTATTTAAAATTATAATATTTAATAATATTAATATATTTAATTACATTAAATTTTATAATTTTTAATAAAAATTTGCTATATATAATCCTGTATAATATTATATATGTCAAGAAAATAATGGTTTTATAATCCATACTTTTCTAACAATTAAAATTAATGATTTTTTTTTTTTACATATTGAATAATATTGTGCATAACTTAATGTTATATTTATATTGATATTATTTATTTTGAAAAAAAAATATTAAATATATCTTTATTTTTATTTTTATAATTTAATTATATATTAAATTTAGATTGATATATGATGTCAACAATCACAATTGATTAATTTCTATCTCACATATTACTAGGTTTTATTAAGTTCGGGTCTAAATGAATGACTAAAAATCAAATTTTTGGACTAAATATAGGACTAAAACAGGCATATTTTATGACCCATTCCAAATAATCAATATACCTGAATCCATATTTAAATAAGCTTGTAAAGTTAGAAAAGTAATGACCACAAAAAGGTGCACCTTTGATGTAACGAATGACGTAGAAAACAGTTGTATAGTGTATGGAACAAGGAATGACGATAAATCGAGCAAGTGTATAATGAGGTAGAACAAACTCCCAACTAACTGCTAATAATGTTATCATATCATTAAGCAAGGTGGATTAACATGGGTGGCTGCGTTCTTAACCCTTATCATGTTCAATCATGTTTTATTATAAAATTTATAACTTGGAACGTTAAAATGGATTTTCGCTTAAATGAATTTAACTACAAGTTAAACATACCATTAATCTACAAAGAAGTAAAGTTAGCCCTGTTGTGAGAAAGACCAACTCGTGAAATGAGATCGGAAACATATATTTAGCTTAAGACCAAACAAGTTACTAAAATTGAAAAGTAGCTAGAACCCACAAAACAATCATAAGGTTTTGTGGAGAAATAAATTATAGTCGTGATTACGGGAGGAAAAGCCAAAAAATGGTATAATGATTCACAAACGATTCGTTCCGTACGTGTGTGAATACCATGTGCAGAAGAGAGGTGTGGATCGATTAGAGAACAATAATTTATAGTTGACACAGAAACCATTCGAGCCAACAAAGGTTAGTTTAATCTATGTTTAATCATTTATAATAAAGAATCATATTTTTTGACATTCAATAATTGTGGTGTACTAGGCTGAATCATTTAGTAATCACGATTTACCTTTTAAATAATCAACTCATTGACTCAACGAGACACCTCTAATCAAAATTTTAATAGCCAAATCCAAATTTAGGAGGGAAAATAATAATAAAAAGAATATAATCTTACAAATGTGTTCTACAAGTTAGTAATAAAAAAGGTATCTGATACGTGTAGATGGACAAGGCCCACGTACTAAGAGAAGCAATAAATTATGTGAAACAACTTCAAGAACGTGTAAAAGAGCTAGAAGAAGATGTGCAGAAGAACGGTGTAGAATCAGTGATAACAATAACGAGATCTCATCTCTGCATCGATGATGAAATGAACACTGACGAATGCAATGGGCACAATGAAGGATTTCCTGAAGTTGAAGCCAGAATCTTAGGGAAGGAAGTGTTAATCAAAATTCACTGTGGAAAACAAAAGGGCATTCTGATCAAACTAATGTCCCAGCTTGAACGTCTTCATCTCAACATATCAACTAGCAATGTCTTGCCATTTGGTAACACTCTTGACATCACCATTATTGCTCAGGTAAATAACACTGCATATCAATTTATATATCAAAGAAAATTAAGAAGCAAAATTCCAACTCAAGTTTGCTATCCAAAAATTTAATTATTGTCACGGTACTATAATAAGTGTCATTCAAACTGTTTTATATTGATACTGCATAGTATCTATATATACATATATAATGCAGATGGGTGACAAATACAACTTGGTAGTGAAGGATCTAGTGAAAGAGTTGAGACAAGTAGCTATGTTGAAGTTATGCGATGTGCAACAATGATTTTGTGAGCTAGCTTATCAAACAAGTCCAGTAATTTTGTAGTTTAAGGACTTGAGAAGTTTTCAAAGCCGTTGCTCTACAATTTGCTATTCTGTTTTCGTATTTCGAATCAGTAAAAGGCAATTATGTTTACGAGTGAATATATCGCACGCTTTTTTATTATAATATCTCATCTTGGATGAGGATCATATCCCAAGCCTGTCACTCCCTATCAACTTTTTTTCATATATATAAATTTCTATATGCTTTTCAAAGCACTGAATTTTTAAATTTAGTCACAAGGTCTTATCATTTTGCATTACTCCTCATTCATTCTAACATCTTTGTCTGAAGCTCAAACCAATACGTCTTTGATTGCGTCTGTTATATAAGTTTATCGTCGGATTTTGGATAAAAGAAACTATATGATGCAGTCTCTACTTTTCTTTTTGGTCTAAAGACTACTGTTTTCAAAAGGGTCCTTTAGTTAGGTGCTTTGTTTTGGGCTTTTGCCCCATTATTACACCGAAAAAAATGTTTGTAAAATATATTAACATTTAGAATTAATTTGATTACTGTCTTGAATCATGAAAAGGTAATAAATCAGTATTTTAGCTTATAATATAGTTTAAAAAAAAAATTATAGATATTAAAAAAGATAATAAATATGGATAAAAACTTAAAATATAAAGTATCTGTATTTTAATTCTAACCCGACCATCAAACCAAACCAATTAAATTTTATTATAATTATCCCATATTTCCCGTTAACACCCCAATTAAACAAGTATTACTTATTGCATTTCATATGTTTACTTTTGCTGGCTAAACATTTAAGATTTTATTAACATTTTAAACTTGTCAAAATAATAAGTTCTTAATAAAAAAAAGTTTTTATATTTTTAATAATAAATATATACTTTTTAATAAAATTTTATTATCATTTTATTACTTAAACTTAGGCTTAGGGAATGATATTAACATTTTTTCAAATTTATACTATATTCTTGCATTAGCCATGGCGTTTGTTTTTTTTTTTCTGAAAAGCATGATTGTCTTACAATTTCTCCAACTTTCGTGCAAATGAAGTGCTGACCTTATTAATGCCAGCCCAAATAAGAGTTAATGCCGGGTACCTTCTCAGTTCTCAATCCCTTGGCATACATATTTTGACCTTTTTTACTCAGCTAATTGAAACAATAAGAAAATAAAGTGTAATTTATTTATAATTTTTAATAGATATTTAAAGACATAATAAAAAAATTAATAAATAATGTATCTTAATTAAAAATTATAGCAATTAATATTATTAATATATTAAATTCTGCAATAAGATATTAAAATATATTAAAAATTAATTAATTAAAAATTAAAAATTAATTACATTTATAAGCTAAGTTATCCAATTAGAGCTTTTTCATCTGATAATTAATCTATATTGACTTGAATAAGATTATCCCCTTTTTTAGTTTAAGCACAAGATGTCCTTAACAAATAGTTTCAGATTTTACCCCTTTTTTTGTCCAAGTATAGGTGTGTTCTTTGGAATAGAATTTGCCCATTTGGATATCTTCAATTCCAGCCCGATACTTGCATTTATTCGGAATCAATCTTACGAATGGTGACCGATAGAAGTCTTTTCATTTACAAGTCTGAACAGTACCATTTGAGGTTTACACAGACAAAAATCAGGTGGAAGCATCTCAATTCGTGGATGCACGTGTGTAGTTTCTATATACTTGTGAATATAGACATGGTATTTCGACCAAAAAAAAAGGGCATGGTATAGGTCAGTCCGACAACTCACTACACAAAAAGAAGACATGGTTATGCTTTTCTTCCCAGCTCCGAGCTACCAGTTGACGAGGATTCTTTTGGATTGTCAGAGAGAATCCCTTCTTTAGTTTCATTTGAAACGGGCAGCTGTTCTACTGTCTTCCCACCCTCAAGACAAACCATGAGATCGCTAAGCTGCAGAGGTTGAGAATGTATCAAACATCAGTTCGATTAATTTGATGAATGCACGTTATAACCCACAACGAAAAAGAAATAAGGAAAACGGTATTCTCCCACCTGCACTTCTAGGTCCGCTACTCTATCTTCCATCAGTCTCAGAGCTTTTTTCTCCCTGGAAAAGAGCACATCACGCATCAGATCACAAATCTTTGGACCAAATTTGCAACTACTTAAGAGTTCAAATGGAAATTCATAGTAATTACAATGTCGAGAACAGGATTATCCCATAAAATGCCAAGCACACATTAAAGCAACAAAAATAGATATTTGGAATTGGAACAAGACATCTTTATATAATATACGCTATTTTGTAAAATCAAATCACCCATTAGAAATAAAGAAAGGATACCTCTCTTCAATCTCAAGAACCTTTGTTTTCCAAATCTCCTCATTTTTCACAAGATTCTCATTAAGCTGCACACGGATACAACATAAGCAATCACAACAAAAAGATTTCCTGTCCGTGTGATATATGAACGAGACATAAGAGAAGCCTATGGATTACAACTTACATCATCCAAAAACTTTTTCTCTTTGACACATCTGTCAATCTTGGACTGAATCTTCTGCTGTTTAAGACTAACAGCCTTCTGAACGGCTTTGGAAATTTTTCTTTCAGTTTCTTCTTTTACTTCTTGTAGTAAGGATTCAAAATACTACAAATAATTAAAACAGAAAAAGATAAATTAATACAAGTTTTAAAATTTTAATATGTTTATACCGGACAGGAGGAAATGTTGGCAGATTCATTGCAAATGACAAAAGGAGTACACTTACTAATTTTTGGTTTTCAAGTTGAGTGGCAAGCAATTCATTGTACTCATTGACAATCTGTAAAAGAAAATATATTTGGATAGTGTAAGAAAAGTTAAAATTCATCCTGAAGATACATAAATCTAAAAATTTGAGCAAATTATTGAAATAGTCTTGCAGCATTACAGCTTCAACTTTACTATTAAGTATAGCCTCGCTCATGCCATTATCTTCACAGCTGCAACTTCCACATCCACTGTCCGTGTGCGAACAGTGAGAGTTAAGCTCAACTAATTTCCCATCCGTTTTGGACTGAATAAGTCTATGAACATAATTGTCTCCCACATAATCCCACACGCGTTTGGTCTCTACTTCTAGGGAATAGCAATGCTGTGTCTCTTTCCAGTGTATTATAGCATGTCCTCCTTTATATCTGAATCAATATTTTCTTAGGAATTCCAGAAGATACATATGCTAGCAATCAACTACAATTAAACATAGAAAAAGAAAGAATAAAATGCAACAAAAGAAAGGGATGATGGACAAAAATCTCAGCCTCACCTTCCACAGCCAACAAACCCACATATAACGCATATCCAAAGGTTTTCAGTGGTTTGACAAACAAAACATATGGATTTTTCAGCTTGCTGCTGGCAATAGCGGCATACCTGAAATAATAAATCAAGAAACCCCAACCAAAGTTAATTATAAATTAGAAAGCATACAATTCATTCAGACACCCCAGATAACATCCTCTAATGCATGCACACAGAGACAGAGCCAATGGAGCCACTCACAGGACAAGAAGAATCTGCCCATTTTGAAATGCAGGAACAGTGGAAAGAATGATTGCATATGGTTGTAAGAATTCCACTGGTGTCTTGATCTAACCGCTCTGCAATATGATCATAAAAAAAGACATTCAGGAGCAATGACTTGCACACCAACACATCCTGATAAATAATTGAGTTAAGTACGTTCCATACTTGCAAAACAAACAATAACAACAATGATATGATGAAGAATATACCAAGGCACACAGGACAGGTAGGCTGTTCAGTAGAACTAGCATTGGATGGCTGCTGTGCATGTTCAATGGAGCCAGTGTACTGCACATCTAATGTGAAAAGAACACGGCAAACCTCAACCTACGATTCATAGCAAAGCAAATTCATATCATGAAGCAACCATCAAAGCTACTGAGAATACTATGACTACTATTAATATAAAACAAAAGAGAGAGGGACCTCGAGAGATGAGAAAAGACGGCCATTGTAGTGCTTGTAGAAGCTGTCGGTGGAGTCTTGGTCATCGAACCGAATTAAGACACTGTACTGATCCTCCATCCCATCCATCCTGAGACAGAAAAGGAAAAGAAGAAAGTGAGGAACACGATGAAAAGCAACGCGATGTTTTTGAGATCGGAATGAGGATACCTAACGATGCGCATCTCGAGCATGTGCTGAATGAATGAACCACAGAATTGGCAGAAATCGGCATAGGTCATGTGATTGGGTACGCCGACAACGCAGACGAGAGGTTTGCGTCCAACCTAACAGAAGAGAAGAGAGAATTGGTAATTGCTACGAATGGAAGAGGGAAGAGGGAAGAGGGAAGAGGGAAGAGGGAAGAGAGAAAAGTGGAAAGAAGAAAAGGATACGGGAAGAGGAGAAGGAGTGTCGTCGGGGAAGAGATGCATGAGGCCACGTGTCTCTTCGATTCTAGGGTTTCCAGAAGAGAATTTGAAGAAGGAAGAGGAAGACCATTCAGTGTGCTCCTCTTCTGAGGAGCCTGCTGGTGCTACTGTTATCGCTGTGCTCGAACTCCACATCGCTCCCCTAAACTAAACTATAGCGGGTTGGGACTTGGGGACTTGGGACAGGGACGGATTTGGCTTCTTTGCTCATATACATTTCCCATAACTAAGCTCGCTCTTTCCTAATTAACTTCCCCCTAATTCTATATTACCATTATTTTATTATTTATTTTAATCATTAATGCAAATCCACGTTAGGCGTTTAAAAATTAACAATTTTATAATACTGAAAATAGTCTAGGAAAAGATAGAATTCTCTCATATATAAAATTCAATATGATGGTCATATTCGTATATTTTTATAATTTTATTTAAGTAAAATTTTATTCGCTTAAATAAATATATAAAAATACACAAAAATGACTTTAATGTTCGATTTTAAATATGAGAGAATTTTTTTTCACATGAAATGAATATATATATATATATATATATATATATATATATATAAGAAAATTTTGTAAAGAAAAATATATTTTCCTTATAATTTATTAAGGGATTATTTGGAAAGAAAGGTCTTGAAAGAGAGAAAAAGGCATATATTTATATTTTAAATAAACATGTTTAAAATTAATATTTTTTAAAAATAAAATATATAAATTAATATATTAAATAAAATTTAATATATTAATAACATCATAAATAGTATATAATTTTTTTAATTTAAAATTTAAAATAATTTTTTTTTTCCTCCAAAAACTTTCTTCCAAACATACCTTAAAAATACATTCATGCTTTATCAGCTCTCAAATTTCCTATCATTCATCAAGTTTTTAACTTAACTTGCAACAAACTGCTTAAAGTAATATAAAAAATTAGTATGATAATATTTTGGCATTACAAATAAGATAAAGAGAATTGTTAATACTTAATCACTCTTTAAAGAAAAGGGTTATTCAAATTACATGCATACTTAGCTATGTTTGCAAGTTTAAATTATAAAAAAGCAAGGCTTCAAGAGACCTTTCCATATTTGAGGATCTTTAAGTACCCTCTAAAACTTATAATTCCTTTGTATTTTAAAGTTTTTTCCATTTTGAGAAGTTTTAATGTATAAACAAGGGAATAGCCAAACAGTTCCTTTCTCCTTTCTTTTATTTTTCTCTTCTCTTTTCCCTTACCTTTCAATTTATATGCATATTATACACTTTGACCATGTTACCAAGTTTAATCTGTTAAAAAAAAAAAGGAAAGAAAGAAAGGCTTCTAAGAGATTTTTTGAGATTTAAACATCTTTAAATACCTTTCAAAACTTTCCTTCCTTTGTATTTTTCGAATTTTCTCATTTTGGAGAGGATAAATCTAACCTCCATTCCCCTCCTATCAATTCCCTTCCCTTTTGAAACATTTTTTCCTTCCTCCTCCAAACCTCCCAATCATACAAGACAAATTTTTCTTTTTTAATGAACATTAGAGACAATTTTAGACTTTGGTGTATCCATGCTTGCATTGTGCGCGTGCTCCAACAGCGTAATAGGTAAAGGCAATTTTTCAGTTAGCAGAATGGCTATAAAAATTTGAACCTCCATTAATCATTATTCCACTATTACAAGCGGCTTCGCATGCAAGAGAAACTAGATGATGCCTGGTACAAAACAACAACCTTGTCACTTTCAAAAGTCCAATTATACATGGCACTGGATTTGAAACCAAAACAAACAATGCAGCATGTGTTTGGATACGTGTCAGAAGTTTGAGAACGAGCGTTCAATTCATTGAAAGTTATTCTTTGTGGTGTATGGAAAAACGCACTTCATGAATTAACGTAAAACCAAACATTCAGGCAGAAGGAAGCTGGAACTCTCCAGGCTAGGGAGATGGAGAGATATTTTAAGCTTTGACACTCATAGTGACCTTTGAGATGAAACAATTTTAAGCAGTGTTGGTTTCAAATCAAACTGCAGCAGCAGGAACGTCAGACTCCACTGACTTCAGTATCTCTTCACCAAGCTGTTTGCATCCTACAAGCTTCTGCATTAGCACACAACCCAAACATCAAAAGTTTATTCAGCAAAATACACCAATTGAATTTTCAATACGCCCCTTATGCAGAACACCCATTATTCAGTGTAGAATATACCCAAGTCTTTTCAGCATAATGAGATAATGAAAGAGATGCTTACAGTTCCATCAGAATATATGTCAGCAGTTCGAAATCCCCTGTTCAAAGTGTCCAGAACTGCATTCTCTATTCTTTCAGCGGCTTTCTCTTCTCCTAGGCCATATCTCAAAAGCATAGCAGCACTAAGAACAGTAGCAAATGGGTTTGCCTTGTCCTGTACATATTTTATGTTGTTGTTAAGCATGTTGGTTGAAGCAAATAAAGAACGAAAGTATGAGAAGAAACCAACCTGTCCAGCAATATCAGGTGCAGAACCATGTATGGGTTCAAAAAGTCCAGGTCCCTGATCCAATTAAAATCCAATAGACAAAGTGAAATTGATAATCTTACATCCTCTAACATAGCACAAATCATTGCAGGATAAACTTGAGAAACATGTTCATGATATCATAATTGATTATGAATTTTTTTTCATACCGAATCCCCTAAGCTAGCAGAAGGAAGCATCCCAATGCTTCCAGTGATCATTGAAGCCTCATCTGATAATATATCGCCAAAAATGTTGTTTGTCACAATTGTGTCAAACTGCAAAATTCAGTGTTAGATATTGTAATCCTTGAAGTATCACTGACAATTACTTTTTTTTTTTTATAAAATTTTGTGAATATAAATTTGCATGGCCATAAATAAAATGAAAGACAGAGTACACTAATTTATTCCACAAGCAAACCTGTTTTGGATAGCGAATGAGTTGCATTGAGGCATTATCAACATACATGTGTGAGAGCTCAACATCAGGATATTCTTGGGCTAACGCAATAACTCTTTTTCTCCAGAACATTGATGCCTGGAGAATTCAAATATTGTTAGTATGCTGGAACTGGACCTAAATCTGTCACAAGTGTTTTCATGTTCATTTCCCTATGTAACCCAAAACATCCACAGGTTTTAATTATTCAGTGAACCAGGAAATTCCATTAATTAATTCTTAATTTCATTGTAAAAATACTTCAGAAGCAACTAATACGTATCACAGCACATAATCTACAAAGATTTTCGTCAAGTATTGTTAAATTTTATTGAATTAACAGATATAGCTAATCAATAATATTATTGATGGATTTTAACATGCAAAGCAGCAGAAATTATATTATTTTAAATATATCTTATTATGCTTGAGAAAAGATGCCACTTGATCTCAGAAACAAGTGGTTATCAAGTTACAAAAAAGACAAACAAAATCAAAGTTAGCTATAATGTTTACATGTTTATATACTATTTACAAATATAGGTCCACAGCAAATTGTATTTCTTGGTGAAACATAAAAATTAAAAATATTAACAGAAAGTTATCTCAGAAGGTCTTTGCAACACCTATTCTAAACAGAATTTGAAAAATGACAGAATAAGTAAGGTATTTTCCTAGCAGCATGAATGAATCTTCCCAATTTGAAGTTAAAGCAATCAGCTCAATTCTAATGCTATGAAAATGAGATCAGCGCTAACATTCTTGGTATATCAAACAAGGCCAAGCTCATGCCATCTTTCATGAACTTTATTTTCTGTACAAATATACAACAGCAAAAACTTCATGAAATTCCTGAAGAAGTTTCATAGCTTATTCCAGCAATAAGTACCTCTAGCACATTGGCCTTGTCAACAGAGCAAAGTTTCCCGTGTCTCTTCTGAGCAATCTTAAATGCAAATCGAGCTATGCGATCAATCTGGTATACACATTATTATTAGTCAGACAATCATAGATCCAGAGATAATACAGAAATAATGATAGAGCAAGAATGGAACAAGTCCGGAAGAAAATTAAAATCCTAATAGTTCCCTCAGAGGGGAAGAAGAAAGTGAAATCTGCAGAGTTGATCCTTCATCCTTCCTCCTAGACAAAGTCACATTTTTTAACTAAAGATTTTATGGAAACCCCAGCTCCTGCTACTACAATTTTTAGTCAAAGTATAGGTATTTGACTAGTCAATACTCAATCAATCATTTGTGATGATTGTATAACAAAAAACTAAAAACTGTACTTAAATCATTCACAGAAATATTCAACCAAGGTCATCTACATTCTTTAAATATCTTGTAATTCATATACTTTTTATGGCTCATTCTTTGGGCATGCATTGTTATCTATAGACCACTTTATAATAGTAAGATACCTCATGTGCAGCATAAACCTCAGTATTAAAGCCAATTTCTTCACCATTTTCGTTGGTACCAAAGCCCCTTGGTTTTCCAAAATAGATTCCTGAATAACAACAGAATGGCAAGAAGACTTAGTCCTGTGAAGTAGCTGCACATATCCATAGTTAAGGGAAATGAATGAAGAATTGACATTTCAAATATTAAATATTATAGGAACATTGAGACATTGTGCTTATTTAAAAATTAAATCCACTGCACGGAAACCAGAATCAGAACACCACAGACCTCCAGTGAGTTCCCTTACAACCATGAGATCAACACCTTCAGCAACGTCTCTCTTCAAAGTCGAAGCATCCACTAACTACAGAAGAATTAACACGGATTAAAAACAATTGCTAAACAGCAAGGAAACAACAAAATCTCTATCATACTATTGTCATACCATAAAGTCTATCCCTAAGATTTCCCTGAGTTGTCATCTATTACAAGATGTATTTCACTTACCTTTGCTCTTAACAGTATTTCACTTTCGCTATCATGAATGGGAAAATAAAGTATGAAAGAATTGTTACCTGAGGGAATACAGTCGCTGGTCTCAGATTTGCAAATACTTGAAGCCCTTCTCGGAGCTGAAGCAAGCCAGTCTCTGGCTTGAGATGTTTTTCGTTTTTATCCCATTTGTAGCTTTAAGTAAATTAAACAAACAAAATGAGCACAAATAGCACAAATAGCAGAGGAGAGTCACAAGTCATAATAACTATTGAAAAGGGCAAGGAAATTAAGTACCCTCCAATGGCACCAAGAAGAACAGCATCAGATTGCTTAGCGACAGAAAGGGTCTCTTGAGGTAACGGGAGTCCCGTGGCATCCAACGCAGCTCCACCAAGAAGCATCTCTCGGAACTCGTAATTGATCCCTGAAGTAACAAATCAACTACCCAGTTGAAAAGTTGCGATTTTGAAGGCAGTGTCGGTATTTGAAGGGAGAGAGAGGAATACCTTCGAGAGAACCGGCGAGGAGAAGAACGTCTTTGGCGACGGCGATGACTTCGGGACCGATGCCATCTCCAGGAAGGAGAGTAATGGTGTAAGAGCGCTTCGACTTGGAAAGAGGGGGCGCCGCAGAACACCTGAGAGGAGTTGGCCTCCGCAACGAAAAAGAGTGAAAGGGGCTCCCTGGTTTCACATGGAAGAGTTGCATTGAAAGTGCCATTCTTGAGATTTAGAACAACTCTGTCACAGCACAGTGAACTGAGTCAAGGGATGAAATCTTCTACCTTTGCTTTGTTTATTCCCTTTTTAGTGTGATTTTTGTAAGATCCTTGTTTGCTTCTCAAATTATTGCCCAAACACCGTTTTCTTAGTCTGAAAAAAAAAACTTCAAAATTAGACAACTTCTTTTTTTATACTTTAAAATGAAATTAGTATTTTTTTCATCATAAAAATTATTTAAATAGTAATTTAATTATTTTTATTCTATTCTATTTCACTTATCATTAAATATATAGAATAATAATAATAATAACACATTTCAATATTTTTAATACAAAAAATGATAAAATTAATCACTAACAAAAAAAAAAAAACCCTTTAAAGACTGGCTTGTAAAACAATCATTGACTGGTTGATATTTTTTAACATGAGAATAAACACTTTTTCCATGACTTTTAAAATAATAACATTCACTTATAAAACATAATTCTCATTATTAAACATTAACAATAGACACATATTGTATTTTTCTTAAAATATTTTATTTTAATATTAACTAATAATAATTTATTTTTAGTCTCTCGTATGTGTAATTTTTTGTTGAATACAATATAATCTTTAATTTTATAAACAATTTTTTGTTGACATCAAACACCTAATTTATTTTTAATCCTGTAATATATATTTGTGGCTTTTTATATCAAAGAAACCAATAATATTTCCTTAATTAGTTATCTAGTTAAAAGAGAATTTTAGCTTCTTTAATTTCTTTAACCAGTACTCAAAACTATTGTATTTTACACTGAACATGAAATTTATTTATTTTTCACGCCTAATTGAAACTCTCGTTAAATTATTATTTTTTTCAACATCAACAATATAAAAAATTAAAAGGAGGCACAGGGAAGTGCTTTGAGGTTTTGCAGAGAAACAGAGAAGACAGAAGGAAAGGCAGAATGCGACGGTTGATGTTGATCTCATTCTCACCTTCAACTCTCCTTCGACTTGCACCCTTTCAAACCCAAACCCTTCAATGCTATCTTTGCACAACCACAATTACAGAAAAGCCTCGCCCTGTTCTGGAACACGAACTCGATCATTCCACCGTTCGCGAAACGCTACTCTCATTCAACAATGATTGGAAGCGCGCCCTCGATTTCTTCAACTGGGTAGAGTCCCACTGTCACTTCCACCACTCCACCGACACCTACAACCTCATGCTCGACATTCTCGGCAAGTTCTTCGAGTTCCCCCTATGTTGGGACTTGATTCACCGAATGCACACGCGCCCCTCTTCTCCCCCCAACCATGCCACCTTCCGCGTCATGTTCAAACGCTACGTCTCAGCTCACGCCGTCGACGATGCCATTCACACTTTCAACCGCCTCCGGGAGTTCAATTTGAAGGACCCCACTTCCTTCTCCAACCTCGTCGACGCCCTCTGCGAGTACAAGCACGTTCTGGAGGCTCAAGATTTGGTTTTTGGCAGCAACAATAGTTTTGACGTTGATGGGGTTGGCAACACCAAGATCCACAACATGGTTCTTCGTGGTTGGTATAAATTAGGGTGGTGGGGTAAGTGCAAGGAGTTTTGGGAGGAGATGGATAGAAAAGGGGTTCATAAGGATTTGCACTCTTATTCAATATATATGGATATTTTATGCAAAGGGGGAAAACCTTGGAAGGCTGTGAAATTGTTCAAGGAGATGAAGGGAAAAGGTATCCAATTAGATGTGGTGGTATACAACATTGTTATTCGAGCCGTTGGTCTTTCCCAAGGGGTTGATTGTTCGATTAGGGTTTTCCGTGAAATGAAGGAGTCAGGGATCAATCCCAGTGTTGTTACCTATAACACCATGATAAGGCTTTTGTGCGATAGCTATAGACACAAGGAGGCACTTGCATTGCTTCATACCATGCGTCACAATGGTTGCCACCCTAATGCTGTTTCTTATCATTGTTTTTTTGCTTCCATGGAGAAGCCTAAACAGATAATTGGCTTGTTTGATGGCATGATTGGCGGTGGAATTCGACCCAGCATGGACACCTATGTCATGCTTCTGAAGAAGTTTGGGAGGTGGGGGTTTCTTCGGCTGGTTTTTATAGTTTGGAATAGAATGGAACAACTTGGGTGTAGTCCTGATGCGTCTGCTTACAATGCTTTGATAGATGCTCTTGTGGACAAGGGGTTGATAGATATGGCTAGGAAGTACGATGAAGAGATGTTGGTTAAAGGACTTTCTCCTAAGCCCAGGAGAGAGTTGGGGACAAAGCTGTTGGGAGGAGAATCTGCTGATGAATAGCTTACATACGCCCAAGAGTAGAATTGAAGTTCAGAGGCTTGCATACGACAACATTACTTGAAATAATCTTTCTTTGAATCCTAACATTAAGACCCCATTTTTCTTCTTCCCTCCTCTCCTCCTTTTAACCACTTAGCTCAGAATCAGAAATCAGTCTATCCCCCACCCCCTTTCTGTATATGATCAGACTCTGAGTTCCCAGTTTTTGTATATGATATAGAAGATTTTCTGATGAGGAGTGTTATTCCCCTTTTTAATCTGATTATTTATGGTCAATATCTTTGAAGATGCTTGAAATTGGAGACTAAACCCCAGCAAAACCTTGGACAACCGTCAAATTAATTTGGCCATGACAATGAATCGGCCAATCCAGGTTAGCATTTAAGAGGTTTTCCTGTGGTGTGTATTGGGGTATTTCAAAAGTTTCTTAGGGAACAAGTCCTACATCTACAAGCCAAGGAGAGAAACTCAATTTATATATCATCATTCACCTTAGACTCGTAAAAAGGAGCTAAAGACTCATATTGGAGGTGTTTAATTTTAGCCTGTTTTCGAATTTTTTTACCATTATTTTGCAGCTTCTTCTGTGCACCTCTCTTGTATCTTTCTTTCTTTCTTTCTTTCTTTTTCCTGTGACCGTGTGAGCCTCGGATTTGTCCGAATAGCTTCTTGCACTTGTATTCTAAGGGAAATTCGTAACTTGCAAGTTTACATTGTGATGAGAGCAAATCTTTTAGGTCAGTGTTATCACAAAAGAAAACAAAATCTGAACTAATTAGTGTAATATGTTCGTATATTTTAATTTAATTTGACTAGTTAATTTATTTAATTCAACGAATAAATTAAGTTGAATTCAAACATCTTAATAAGTTTGTACTTTGCTTACAGAGCTTAATTTTAATTTGTTTTTCTTACGAAAAAAATTATAAATCATGTCACAGTTATGTTATTACAGCATCTTTTTTAATTAAACTTTACTTTTCTCATGAAGAAAAAATCACATTTTATATTATATAAATTTGTCAATAATGAGAATAATGTAGGGAGAGATACGCAGATAAATAGATAGTTAGAAACGTGTGTAATAAAAAGTACAAAAGGTAGAACAGTTCTACAATAGAACAAAATAAAAGTTGTTAATACAGTAAAATTACAAAATTTACAAACAAAAACTGTTTTATCACAAGTAAAACCAATACGATTGTGAAAAAAATAGAAAATTAAATAGTCAAAAAGCAAAATAACCATAACAATATGTCATGATAATTAATATAGCATTATAAAATAAAGGTGTCTCGAGAAATTGAATGGTAATGAAAGAGTGTTTAAAATAAATATTCACCGATCCAATTAACATTAAAAGATATCATATGTACGAATAGAATAATCTTATTGAACGTATAAAACATAATTATATAATACTTAAAAACGAAGTTGTCTCATAGATTACGACGGCAATTATTATTATTATTGTTATTTGCAACAAGCATCTATAATTTTTGTTCGCAATAAATGTTATTTTTTACATAAAATAACGATAAAATTATTTTTAATATAAAAATGAAAATAATACATTATGTTACTGTTTGCATAATATGGTAGTGTTATTTTTTATTATTTTATCATTTGTTACTATTATATGCGTATTTCTAAGATTATATAACAATGTCCATGATTTTAATTGTTTCAGATAATGTTTTATAATTTAATGAATCTTCCACCTGTTTAATGAGATAGTTAAGAGATTTTCTGTAGTTAAATTTTTTACAACTTATTAATAAATATAATCCTATTGGTACGAATAGTTTATCAATCTAGATGTATAGATGTTCTTATTTGGACATCTTATTTGAGATAGCGGATTTATGTTTGGATTACTGGATTTATATTCTTAATCTCCTAACGCACATATTTGCATAAATTGATTGAAATTTTAACATAGGCCAAATTAACAATCAAATGGAATAATGTTAATTAAAAAAATTAAACAATGTTGAATAATATTACATATAACATGCCTAGCTATAACTTTAAAATCTTTACAAATTATTATGACTAAATAATTATATCACTTTTAAAATAAAAAAAGTAAAATAATTAAACAAATAGTATTAAGATAAGAATGCTATCGTTTAATACACCTTATAAAATAATATTATTAAATAAAATTTGAAAACATAATTATTAAGTATTTGTACACATTAAAAAATTTGCACAATTATATTTTAATTAATTAATTTTTATTTAAATATCAGTACATTCATATTATAAATTACAATTGTTCTTGTGGAGAATACACTAGTCTTCCAGAAGCTTTTCTTTCATTTTGTACGATGATGTCTCTGCAAGTATCTCTAACTCCCTTCTATATGATGACGTTGAGGGATGTACCTACAAAACATACTCTAATGATAAAATTAGGTATCGGTATAGACAGTAGATATTGTTAAATAATTGAAAGTTAACATTTTAACTATACTTCTTACTTTTCTTTTATAGGCAATATTTTGTGCTAATGAGTTTCATGAGTCAAATATGTCTTAAACTTTTTGTTTAAGTACATAATTAATAATTATTTACCTTAATTTGTTCTAATATTTCTAATTTATTTTAACCTAATCGGGTATTTGTCCTTGTGCCAATAGGTATTTAGATTTTTTTTTTGCCATAATGGCCGAGTGGTGCCTTATCCATTACAACAATAAATAAGCATAACATACATAAAAAATACATAGCTTAATACTTTAACCTTTTTAAAAATAAAGTATTAAATTAACAATTTAAAAACATAGAAGTTTTTTTTTTTCTGTAATGTTTAATATTCTTATTTGATATTATAATATTTGAAAGATAAAATTATTTGTTAGACAAAGGTATATTTATTTTTTAAAATTTTGATTATTAAGTTGTACTTTGATATTAATCACATGCAAGAAAAATATTTGTGCTTAAAATATGATTGTTTTAATCACCATTTATATATTTTATAATAAAGTGAAACAATTTTTTAGTTTATTATTCATTAAGAAAAATGGTAAGAAATTATGAAACATTTTAAATAATAAAGAATTTTATTATAATTATTATTATAATAAAAAATATAAATAATATTTCTATTCATAATAATAGGGACAAAACATAAGAATAACTAGTTTTTTTTTTTTCACAAATGAGGCTCAAACAGCCCATAACAACTAGTTATTTTATTTAAAAAATAAATAAAAAATCCTACTTAATTTGAATTAGTTTAACCTTTAAAATACGTATCTGAATAGCAGTGGACTTGAAAGTAAAATAGAAAAAAATTGATCTAATTAAAAATAGTTTGATATTATTTAAGTAAAATTTTAATTTTTAAATATTTATATATATTAAAAAATTTTAATAATAAATTTACCCACCCCTGTATCTAGGAGCGGATCCGAATTAAAGCCGATATGATATGAAACAAGAAAAATCGGTAACAATGGATAGTTGGCATCTTGGTTGGGTTAAAATTTAAGGGCCAAGGCGCAGTGTAAGAATTCCACTTTATCAATTTCTTTGATATTTAATATTTTCACATAATTTAAGGCTTTATATAAGTCGTTGTTGTTGAGAAGGAAGCGTTATTTCATTTCACCTCGAAGCACCGCGAGTCAGACACGCAACCGGAACTACTACTCACGCCACCATCGTAATAGTTGCCTTCGCCGTCTGCCATCGTTAGGTTTTTATTACTCTCTCTCATCGCTTTACGTTTATTTATTGCATGAATAAAATTCCTCGTTTCAGGAATAGCTTAGACTTGGATTCACCGTGATTGGTAATGTTTTAATTGAAAGAGGCGTGTTTCGAATCATCGGGATGTAATAAGACTCGAGATCTTTGAGGAAAATTGGAAAGGAAAACCGTTAATTGAAACCAAATTTCGAGAATAATGGATTAAGAGGTGGATTAACTCAAATTGGAAGACAAATGACGGAATACTTTATATGTATTGGAAATTCGTTCTTCGCCATAGAAATTAATTACTAGATAATAGCTTAGTTTGCGCTGCCATTTTGTTCTTCGTTACAGAATTATTATTTTATTTGCGTCTAACTCTAAGTCATAGAAATCCTCGTGTGTTGATTTAAGGAATATTTGATTTGTTAGCTATTGCTCTGACTACAATTTATGGAATCTTCTCTAGTTGTTTCTTTTCAAAATACTCGATTAATTTTAGAGCATGTTGGTTTCACAATTTATGTCATAAGTTTTTAATTGAAGCAGTTCTTATTGATTTGATTTCCGTCTGTGAAATCTGCTGAAGTTTCTAGGAAGACTTCGTATAATTTATTTTTCTTCTTTTATGGTGGACTTCTTTTTGTGAATTAAAGATTTTCTGTGAAGCTCGTAATAAACCACAAGCCTTTCTAAGCATAGAATGTTTTATCCTTCTCACTCCTTTGTCCATCACTCCATTTTGACTAAAACGCTGGTTTCTCCTTCCCCTTGTTGTTACTCTATTTATCATCTTCTTGATATTTCATAATTTGTACATTTATTCATCCTTTATACATTTCTTTCAAACTTTGATTTGACATGAGTGTTCTACTTTTGGTGTTTCAGTAAATTTAAATCTGATGGACACCAATAATTGGAGACCTAATCAAGGAACTGAACCTAATATGGATAATGGTGATTGGAGAGGTCAACTCCAGCCTGATTCACGCCAACGAATTGTCAACAAAATGTAAGCTTCAGTTTTAATATTGTGTCACTGATGTCATTGATAAGTTTTTATTATAGTTGCACATCAGAAGAACAATAAAATTCAAATCATTGATTCCACAGATTGGCAAAAGTTGCACGAGGTTTCAGGCTTTTTTTTTTTTTTTTTTCCTCTAAGAGAAGAAAAATAAATGTATGTGGAAGAACATAAACAAATACACAGCACAATACTGTGTGTTTGTCTGATGCATATAAATTAAGAAACTTGTGCTCAAATTTCTATTTGATAGGTCATAGGTGGAAAACAGTAATTGGATCTGTTCATTTTTTCTCCAAACAAATTTCTATTTGAATCCGCACTGAACCTTGATTTTTTTCAGTTTATATTGAAAGTGTACGCATGAGCTTTTGCATGTCAGCATTGCACCCACTTATTAGATGGGTGATAAAAAACAAGTCAGCACCATATACAGTTTTAATTTTTTAATCATTTGGTGTTGTATTGCACAAGATGTTGGCATCAGCTTTTGTCATTGTGGGTATGTAATTAGAATATGGCGCATTTGCCTATTCCTTTTAGAGGTCTCAAAGGGGTAGGAGAAATGTTTATTTTTTTCAAGCTATCTTTGCAAGCATTTCGTGTGTTTGGTTGGAGGTTACTGAATTTTGAAGACAAATCCGTGCTTTCTGCATACTGATTTAGGATTGTGTATTTCGCCTGTGTGATTTTTTACTTATCTTCTCTTCATGGGATTTGTGGCAGAATGGATGTTGAGTGGAAACCATAATAGTATTAGTAGGATTTCTTTTGCATATGTTTTATATCAAGAAAGTTGACTATCTAAGAAGTTACCAAGACTATCTCTGCAGTCTGAAATCCATTTCTGACATCCGTTGTCTCTTTTAATATGTCTTGATGATTTCAATGGGTTCTTCTTACATGTTAACACTATTCTATCACTTGAGGATTGTCTAGTGACCACAAAATCTGAACTGCTTTTATTATTGAATTATTACACTACTGTTTTTCTTTTTGTAGAATGGACACTTTAAAAAGACATCTTCCACTTTCTGGTCAAGAGGGGTTGCATGAACTTAGGAAGATTGCTCAAAGGTTTGAAGAGAAGATTTTTACTGCAGCAACAAGCCAGGTACATCCCTAATTAGGAGCCTCAGAATTATCAATTTTAGATTACATATATGAAAACTTACAATTTGGGAGATTGATGATTTAATGTTGTATTTCCTAATTTCAGTCTGATTATCTACGGAAAATATCTTTGAAGATGCTTACAATGGAGACAAAATCCCAGGGCACCATGGCCAACAACATACCTCCAAATCAAGGTGGTCCTAGCAATAAACCTCCTGATCCAGGTTAGCATTTAAGAGCATTGACATAGTGATAGTATTCTCATTCTGATGGGATCTGACTATCTGAGTTGTTTCATGTCTCTCAGCTTAAGTTGTTGGGATGTATTGTGTCCAATTGATTTGAAATATCATTAACCTAAGTTTTTCCTCTGCTGGTCTTACATATGATGCTTGCGCTTTATCTTCAATCTTTCTTTCTTTTGAATTTTTACATTGACGTCGTTCTTGTATTGTTAACAATTAATTTGGATTCTGATGTTATATTGTAATTTTTTTGGCGGTGCTCCTCGGACTTGGTCAATCATTATTTATTTAATTAATAGGACTTGTTATGCCTCAAGTTCACAATCCCGGGCAGCAACATGCTATTTCTTTGCCCAATCAACCTCAGTCACGCCAACAGCTTCTATCTCAGAACATTCAAAATAATATTGCATCTCAACCTAACTTGCCACCTGTATCAAGTCTAGCCCAGACTCCTATACAAAATGTTGGCCAGAATCCAAACATGCAGAATATACCTGGACAGAATACAATGGGTAGCACTATTGGCCAGAATTCCAACATGCAAAATATGTTTGCTAGTTCCCAGAGACAAATGCAAGGAAGGCAGCAGGTTGTTCCCCAGCAGCAACAGCAGCAATCACAAAATCCACAGCAGTATCTGTACCAACAACAAATTCAACATCAGCTTTTGAGGCAGAAGCTTCAGCAGCAGCAGCAGCAACAGCAGCAGCAGCAGCAGCAACAACAACAACAGCAACAGCAGCAACAACAGAATCTTCTACAATCAAATCAGCTGCAATCTTCTCAGCAGCCTGTCATCCAAACATCATCTGTTATGCAGCAGCCTTCCATGATGCAAACATCTTCTCTACCTAGCATTCAGCACAATCAGCAATCTAATAATGTTCAGCAATCAACACAATCCATGCTTCAGCAACACCCCCAAGTTATCAGGCAACAGCAACAACAGACTTCTATCATTCATCAGCAACAAACACAAATGACTCAACAGTCAATATTACCTCCACAGCAGCAGCAGCAGCAACAGCTTATGGGGTCACAGGCAAATGCGACAAACATGCCACATACGCAGATGCTTGGGCCACAGACTAATGTTGGTGATCTGCAGCAACCACAGAGGTTACTTGCACAGCAGAATAATCTTTCAAGCCTGCAACAGCAACAGTTAATAAATCAGCAAAGCAACCTATCAAATATACACCAGCAGTTGGGCAATAATGTCCCTGGGTTACAGCCACAGCAGGTCCTTGGACCTCAATCTGGCAACTCTGGCATGCAAACAAGCCAGCACTCTGCACATGTGCTACAACAATCAAAGGTCTCAATTCAACAACAATCACAGCAGAATGCATCAAATTTGTTACCACCTCAAGCACAGCAGTCACAGCCACAGGCTCCACAGCAGCAAATGATGCCTCAGATTCAATCTCAGCCTGCACAATTGCAACAACAATTGGGTTTGCAACAGCAGCCTAATCCCTTGCAACGAGATATGCAGCAAAGACTTCAGCAGTCAGGTCCCTTACTTCAACAACCAAGTGTTCTTGATCAACAAAAGCAGTTATATCAATCACAAAGACCCCTTCCAGAAACTTCATCAAGTATGTAAAACTCTAACTATGCATTCTTCTTGTGTCATTTATTTTTTTCAGTTGATGGCTCTGAGGTGGCCAAACTTGTTGATCCTACTGGCTACCCAAATGTCATATAGGGGTAGAAACAATCGTGTGATTGTCTCAAGGAATGAAAGATCCACCTCGTAGGTATTACATAAACAGGCTGAATAACTTTGAAATCATTACTAACATTGGAATGAACTCTTGTTCAAATCACATGATAGATGTAAGTCTATAAGTATGCCCAAGTCCTGTCTGCCCAAAAAAAGAAGGTCCAAGCCCTCTAACAGAACAAAGGTCATTAGTTAAAAGTTACTGTTAGGATCCAATTGTAAGGAATGAGATTTAGGTTCCACATTAGAAGTATGAGATTCTAATGTGGAGTTTATATGGCCTTAAGTTCTTCAACTACGACGACTAACTTTGGTGGTTCTTATCAACTGAATTAAAGCTTTCCACCATATCTTCCAGTTGCAAATGAGCAGTGCGGATGGTGACATCAGTATTGTGATGTTTTTCTGAGACTAGTCAAAGGAGCTAGTTCATAGTTAGCCCACATGGGTGTTGGGGCTGTGAAGTGTTGTGGGATGTTAGGAATCCATTGCAAGGTATGCGACTTAAATTTCATGTTGTAAGTGAGATTCTAATGTAGGGTTTATAAGACAATGAGCTTTCTCAAATACAATGGCTAGCTTTTATGGTGTAGTTCTCCCAAAGTTCTTATCAGTTACAGATCACAAACATTAAATGAAATATTACAAAAGCAGAGCAAGGACTGGATGGTAAAATATAAAATAATAGACCAATTCATGACACCACACTCTATAGGTTTAGGGCAAGTACAGAAGAGGACTACCCCGTCAGAACCATATCACATGGGCAGGCCAAAACATAGGCAAGGTAGAATGACTGTTGCAATGAAAGTCTCAAGTTTCAGTTGATAAACTCACGATTTCAGTTTGACGTAGCAGATAAGAGGGTTTTGCAATATGTGATAGTTCTGGGTCGTTTGTGGGTTTGGGCTTGGTTTTATCAGCCAAAGTGATACAAAACCCAGGACTGCTGAGATTGCATAATCTCAATTATTCCATGTTCTGGGGCACAATGAATCATATGATTAGGAGCAAAGTTTTGGAAGCCTTGGGGAACTCTCTTTTGCTGTCATCAGTTCTTGTCAAACAATTTTTGAAGGAATGGAAAAATGAAAAAAAAAAAAGAAAAGAAGACAAGAATTTGGCATACTTTTGTGCTTTGCGGTATTTGAATACAAAACCTGTGTTTTTGTGCTTCCTGTTTCTGTAAAGTGTGATAATCATCTTCCTTCATAAAATTTTTGCTTCATCTGAATGTTCACGGGCAGTCTGAAATTCCGTTGTGATGCCCCTGCTATTTATCATAAGGGGTTTACTTTTCAGCCTATAAATCAGTGTTCTGTAGGATAAGCCCCAATTTGTGAAAGTATCGGTGTGAATTGTGAAAACATAGGATATCATAATATCTCATCAATGTATCTTTTGTAATTGATAGTAAACTGTTCTATAAGTTAGTTTGCAATTGCGTCATCTGTTCTCTCTCTCTGTTCAAAAAGAAAAACTACAAATATCTGTATTTTTTTGGCTGTGTATGCTCGTGTCTGAAATATCTTTTGTAGCTCGCTCTCTTTGTCTTTAAAAGAAAAATTACAAATATATGTATTTTTTTGCCTTGTATGCTCATGTGTGTCTGAAATATATTTTGTAGCTTCTCTGGATTCAACTGCACAGACTGGACAGCCAAGTGGGGGTGATTGGCAAGAAGAAGTGTATCAAAAGGTTATATGCTATTTTCTTATCATCTTTTTTCCTTTAATAAATTGGGTTGAATGAGAGAAATTTGTCAATGAATCCTAAAAATAAAATAATGAAAGATTGATGGTTTTCTTTTGAGGAATTTTCTGTAAGAACATGAAACTCTTTGCTGGTCTGGGAGGAGGAAAAATGATGGAAACTTTTCTAAAATCCTTACTGTTCAATGTTTATGTGGATGAGACGCAACCTTCACTTAATACAACAATAACAATCAAGCCTTATCCCACTCGGTAATTTTTGCTACATGGATCACACGAAGTCATAAACTTAGTCAAAAATAAAAAAATTCATAAATCTGATTAGAGGCTCTTATAATAACTTCTTCTAAGATTCTTTTTAGTATCTCTCTATCCTTTTTTATCAGTTTAAAAATCATGTAATCCACTTTTCTCACTTATGTCTCCAAAGATTTTCTCTGTAATTGACTAAACTATCTTAGAAAGTTTTTAGTCATCTTTTCCATTATTTGTGTTACTCCAATATTCTCATATATACTATGATTTCTTATTTTGTCTTTTCTTGTTAGACTACTCATCCACTATATTTATATCTTCTATTAGTTGTTGGAATCAAGAAAGACTCGTAGGTGCATGCATGAATGGTTAACTTCTTTGCAATTTAAAGCAAGAAAGTGAAACTTGCAATTTATGATATATCATACAAAAGGAGAAAAATGTCTTATCCTTTCTAAATGCAACAGTGGTACTGATCTTCTTGCACAAGAGATTTCAAGTTTTCTAATGCATTTATTATTTGATTCTGTTGATTTTAACTGACAGATTAAATCCATGAAAGAAAGTTACTTGCCAGAGCTGAATGAGATGTACCATAAAATTGCTTCTAAACTTCAACAGGTATGTTGTTAAGCAGCCTTTTAATAGTTTCTATATGGATGAAGAAGTCTTTTCCATTATTATGGTAAACTCTGGATATTGCAGTGTGTGCACACTATCTTCATAACTTATTGTTTCTGTGGTTTACCTGGTGTCTTTTCTTTATCAGCACGAGTCTCTTCCCCAACAACCAAAGTCAGATCAGCTTGAAAAACTGAAGGTATTTAAAATGATGCTGGAGCGTATTATAACATTCCTTCAGGTTTCCAAGAGCAACATCACAGCTAATTTCAAGGAGAAACTGGGTTCTTATGAGAAGCAGATCATAAATTTCATAAATACAAATAGACCTAGGAAAACCATGTCTTCACTGCAACCGGGACAGCTTCCCCCGCCTCATATGCACTCCATGTCACAGTCACAACCCCAAGTTACTCAAGTGCAGTCTCATGATAACCAAATGAACTCTCAGTTGCAAACAACAAATATGCAAGCCTCTGTAGCAACAATGCAGCAGAATAATATGACAAGCATGCAGCATAATTCTCTGTCTGCTGTATCTACGGGACAGCAGGGTATGATGAATTCAATGCAACCAAGTTCCAGTTTAGATTCAGGACAAGGAAATGCTGTGAACCTGCAACAGGTTCCGGTGAGCTCCCTTCAACAAAACCCTGTCAGTGCCCCTCAACAAACAAACGTTAACTCGTTATCTTCACAAGCTGGGGTAAATGTGATCCAACCAAATCTTAATCCCCTGCAGCCTGGTTCTAGTATGCTTCAACACCAGCAACTTAAACAACAGCAGGAACAACAGATGTTACAAAGTCAACAACTAAAACAACAATATCAGCGGCAAATGATGCAGAGGAAGCAGCTCTTACCGCAGCAACAGCAGCAACAGCCACAGCAGCTGCACCAGCCACCAAAGCAGCAGCTGCCTACACAATTGCAGACACATCAAATGCCTCAACTTCACCAAATGAATGATGCAAATGACATAAAGATGAGGCAAGGAATTGGTGTTAAGCCAGGGGTCTTTCAGCAGCATCTTACTTCCAGTCAACGGTCATCTTATCCCCATCAACAGTTGAAACAAGGGAGTCCTTTCCCTGTTTCTTCACCCCAACTCCTTCAAGCTACTTCTCCTCAGATTCCACAACATTCATCTCCCCAGGTTGACCAACAAAACCACCTTCCATCTCTAACAAAAGTTGCTACCCCTCTGCAACCTGCTAACTCACCTTTTGTAGTCCCAACTCCTTCTCCTCCCTTGGCTCCATCTCCTATGCCAGGAGAGTCGGAAAAGCCCATTTCTGGTGTTTCATCTCTCTCAAATGCTGCAACTATTGGATATCAGCAAACAGCTGGTGCAGCAGCACCTGCTCAATCCCTTGCCATTGGAACTCCTGGAATATCAGCCTCTCCTTTACTTGCAGAGTTCACTGGTTCAGATGGTGCTCATGGTAATGTTCTAGCTCCCACTTCTGGAAAGTCAACTGTTACTGAGCAGCCTATTGAGCGCCTAATTAAAGTGGTTAGTCTAATTAATCTCAAGCTGGCCTGATCATTGGTTTTGACCTTTAGGCTTTTATGAATTCAACCAATAAATTTGATACAAGTTTCTGTAGTTATTTGACTGTTTTAATTTTAGAGTTGTAGATTGAAATTTTATGTCTAATCATGATTCCAGGTGAAATCAATGTCTTCAAAAGCATTAAATTCTGCTGTCAGTGATATTGGTTCAGTTGTCAGCATGAACGATAGGATAGCAGGTTCTGCTCCAGGTAATGGATCCAGAGCAGCTGTTGGTGAAGATTTGGTTGCCATGACTAATTGTCGTCTTCAGGCTAGAAATTTCATCACCCAAGATGGTGCCAATGGAACTAGGAGGATGAAACGCTACACAAATGCTACTCCCTTGAATGTTGTGTCTTCTGCTGGTAGCATGAATGACAGTATCAAGCAATTAACTGCTTCTGAGGCTTCTGATTTGGATTCAACTGCAACATCTAGAATCAAGAGGCCGAGGATTGAGGTAATAAATTACCAGCTTTTTTATTGTTACGTTTTATTGTATAATTCATACCTTTTACTGTGAATGTCTTATTTTTTGGGCTTGCTGTTGCAATTTATTTAATGAGCACCATCATGGATCGTATATGCACCAATGCATTGTGTACATTTTTTTTTCACCCTTTCAGACTACAATTATTTCAGACTCAAAACACTGCTGCTATTTCAATATAGAAGCCTGTAGAAAGGTGCAACTTCATGTTCTCGTATAGATGGTGAAATATATCATTTAGAGGCTGTATATCAAAATGCACTGTAGATTTCATGAAAATTAGCCCAATGAACAACAATGTTCCAGATGGGACAGGGTGATGGGAAATGATAATTATGATTAAGAAGGCATAGGATGAATCTGTGTGTTTTGAATACACAGAGGACTCATCTATGTATATTAATAAGTCATAATAAATACATGATTTACAGTTATCTAGCATAGTTATCCTATTTACAGTATTACACTATTTACATTAATCTCAACAACATATAAATGTAACATTAACTGTCATGTTGGCAGTTACGGGTAGAAATTAGGAGAAGTAATGTATTAGAGTATGTGATAGAAAATAACTTATCCTACATTAGTTGTTCTGTATTAGAATTATAAACTGCCTTGATGAAAGTTATTCATAGAAAATAATTGATGGCAGTTTTCTAGTTGGTTATTTCTGATAGTAGGGTGTGTAGTTATGGGAAATGGGTTATTGTTTGCAGTTTGTGGATAGAGAATACTCTCTTTAGGAGATTTTTATTTCTCATGCGACATGTGTATTGTTGCTTTGTATGTGATTTCTGTATTTAGTAATATATTTTTATGTTTCTCATTGGTGTTCTATCACAAGGGGAGAGGAATAAACATATGGTGAGATATTTGAACTGTTCTCTCTTATTTTACGTATTTTATGGAAGCATAAGTTATTTGCAGCTAACAAAATGCACCGAAGTTTTGTCCTCAAGAAACAATTACTGTCGTAATAGTTTGTAACATGCAACAATAAGAATATATTAGTGGTTAGGCTGACTCATGTTGTTGACTTGTTGTCTGTCTGCAATTATTTTGATTATTAATTGGTATGGAAATCACTTTATAATTTATGAATTTGCTCTACACAGCCTTTGATTACTGATAAGGAATCTATATGACTTGTATGGCAGGCTAATCATTCCCTTTTGGAGGAAATTAGGGAGGTCAATCAACGACTTATTGACACAGTAGTAGACATAAGTGATGAAGAAGTGGATCCAACGGCAGCTGCTGCTGCTGCTGAAGGGACAGAAGGGACCATTGTCAAATGTTCTTTCAGTGCTGTGGCCCTCAGTCCGAGCTTAAAATCCCAATATGCTTCAGCACAGATGGTGGGCTTCAGAACGCTTAAAACTATATGCATATTAAGCTTTTGTTGATCCTTTTTGTTTTAGAATATTGTCCTCATATGTCTTTTACTACCATGCAGTCACCGATTCAGCCCCTACGCTTGCTTGTTCCTACAAATTATCCTAATTGTTCTCCCATACTCCTCGACAAGTTCCCTGTTGAATCCAGGTGAGAGAATGAGCGTTTTGGCATCACTTAAGTGTGTTATTTTCATTTTAAATAAAATATCTGTATTCTCACCAAACAATGAATTATCATGACTGATATGTTCTTTGATTGCTTTTATCAACGAGGAGAAATATAATGTTCACATCTTGTAAAACATTTTTTTGATGATTATGACTTCTTTTGACTTTTTTTTGTTCATGAAACATTGGCTTGCTTTATTGTATCAGACTGATAACATAAGGTAACGCTGAAGGGTGCTTCTTATTATTTCTTATGATTGTATTGATTAAAATTATAAGACTTAGAAAACATATGTAAAGATCAAAATAACCTACCTCATATAATACAATAACTATAACAGAAGTCTTTTTTCACTGGAGAGAGTCAGTTATGCAGGTCAATCTACATCATTTTGTTTTCACAGGCCAAGTCTTCACAAATCATATAGATCTGAAGTCCTTTTTGATGGTTTTACCTGAAGTTTATCATGGTCTTCCTTACCTTTGGCTGTTCATTGTTGGGGTATCTTATTGGGGTTTCTGTTAGTGTTAGTCTACTTCTCATGTGCTAAACTACCTTAACAAGATTTTACCATATTTTCCTCAATAGATGCTACCCATCCTAAACTACCTTACAAAACCTTTAGTGCTAAGCCCAAGGCTATTTTACCTGTTAGTCTTGTTTTTTTATTATGTATCAAAGTGAATATGTGTGGTTTTAGCAAACATATCTTTTATTTATGCCTCAAATTCATCCTCTACTGCTGAAAACTACTTATCTCTTTAAATAGCAGATTTGACTTCAAATCTAACCTGGAAAAATATGAAAAGTTTTGCCTGAAAGACACATCTAACTCTGATGGGCTAACGAGACTGACAATTATTGGTCTCTATTAACAATATATGCTTAATAGAATGCGAGTCTCGCCTTTCCTTTTCTACGTAATTTTTCATAGATTTGTCGAGAATTCTTGTGTTTCTAATAAAAAGAAGTGGTATTGGATGTTTCTTTCAGCAAGGAGAATGAAGATCTTTCGGTGAAAGCAAAGTCAAGGTTTAGCATATGCTTGCGAAGTCTATCACAACCTATGTCTCTTGGGGAGATAGCGAGGACTTGGGATGTTTGTGCTCGTACAGTTATTTCTGAGCATGCGCAGCAGAGCGGCGGTGGGAGTTTCAGCTCTAAATATGGAACCTGGGAGAATTGCTTGACCACATGATGATCCTTGCCGTTCCATGCAAACGTTTTTCATTTCCTCTAAAACTTGCCAAAGCTTATGTCAATCGTTGGATGCGAAGTTTTTGGGTGCAGTAAGTGTATGATATCTAACTCGTTCCGTTTTAGTGGAATTGTTTGATGCATTACTGTGTTTTGAGTATATCCATTTTCTTGTTATTTGCATCACAAGTTGTGATGTGTGCTGCTGCCTAAGATGCTCGATGTAGTAGATTTCTGTAACTAATTTGGCCTTCGTCAAGGCCTTGTTCATAACTAATTTGGTTAGCTCAACAGTTAGTCTTACAATTTCTGCTGAAGAAATGAGAAGGTCGTGATGTTAAATTTTGTGTGTGGGGAGCTTATTATGCTCGCTAACTTTATTATATAACCTTTTCATTTAGACCTAAATTGATGTTATTAAATGTTTAATTATGAAAATTATAAATAGTTTTTATAACTTTTTCATGTTTTTTAGACTTAGAAGTTGACGGCAAGTACCCTCAAGATTAATCACTTGATGATCAAATTTTCGATTTATTATAAGTAGATTAATTAAGTTCTTATTATCCTAAAAAAAATAATAACTTTTCCATCTGGTTTCACGTTGATATTTGAAATGGGTTTTTATAAGTATTTTTTTTAGTCTTATATTAATTTCTTCATTAGGTGTAATTTTTGTTTTTCTTTTGGTCTCTTTAAATGTAACAAAATTTTTATTTAATTCTTCAGATATCATGCATTTTTTTATTGGTTTCTTTAAAATGAAAGAGTAAATGAAAAAAAAAATGTTATATTTAAAAGAATTAAATGATAAATTAAAAATAAATGAAAGATAATTGGAAGGAGTATTAAATAATAAGAATCTTCTATGAAAAAATTATATAGAAAAAATTAAAATTGAGAGTCTAAATAAAAATTTATGAACTTTTCAGAGATCAAAATAAATTGGTTTTTTTTTTCTAGGTCAACGCATTCAGTTCAACTTCAATATCACCTTGTACGGGCCAGGTTGTGTAAAAAATAATTGGACTCAACTTATCTACTTTAAAAGACGATGGATATGAGTATTATAACAGCAAGGAAAGATATACGCACCTCAAAAATAGTAACGCGTGGCACTGATGGGGATGAAAATAGTTTTGACTGAACTAGTTTTGGATTAAATAGGTTTCGCTTAAAAATTTTAAAATTTAAGCATTATCTATTATTTTTTATAAATTTTTTATTAAGTCTAAGTTTAAATTTTATAAATATCTGCTTTAATTTATTAGTCTTTTCAATAGTTTATTTTATTATTTTTAATTAGAGTAAATATTTTGTTAATTTAAAAATAAAAACAGAGTTATATATAATATAACTAAGTATGTAATAAGACAATGGATCAAATGAACTAACAATAAATATAATTGAAATAGCAAATTAATATTGTGTATAATATAGATTAAGTAACAATAATACAAGAGATTTTAACAAATAAAACTTTCTCGTAGAATATATAATAAGAATATTTCTTAACTCAAATAAAAAAAATTAAAATTTTTAATTTAAAATTTTATTTATTTTAAATTATTTTATTTTATTTAATATAATATATTATTATATTTTTATATAAAATTATTTTATATATTACTATAAATTTTATAAATTTTAAATAAATCATTTTAATAAATTTAATAATTTTTTTAAGTTTAAATTTAACTTATTTAATTAAATATATTATTTAAATAAGTTAAGGTGAATTAGACTTTAAAGAGGTCAGAGTCCCTTATCGAATAATCTATCTTTACTGGCAGCCGAATGCAAGAATTTGTATACCAGTTTGTCAAGTCAAAATAAATTGTGTAACTATGATAAAAATCATAATAAAATAACTTAAAAATATTATACTGTTATTATTAAAAAAAATCATTACGAAGATTTTTTTTGTTATTCTTTATTTTACTGCTTGTTTATCTTTGTATTTTATTCTTCAACTTACAGCTTGTTTATCGTTTTTTATTAGTATTATTCATATTACAGCTTATTTATCTAAGCAGCCCACAATATTCTCAATCCTAACGAAAACAAACGATGGGCCGCTCGACCGCCCAATGGAAGAAATTTTAAAAATAACGCTTTGCTGTCACACCATAAATCAAACTTTAAACCCCCGACCCAAAAAAAAAAAAAAAAAAGGTAAATAATTGCTTCCTGTTTCTTCATTTATTAAATTAAAACATACTGTACTATTTATTTTATTCACTTGTCACGTAAATAGAAAAGACAGTATATTCTTGCATTCATTCAATTGTAACTTCAAAAATTGAAAAATGCTAAGGTACTGCTTAATGAATCAGAAATAAAAAAATATTACAAAATGTAAAATTATACTTATTTTCATTTTAACATAATTAAAAAACCTACTATTTTAATATTCTAGTTAGTAAAATATTAAAAAATTATTTTAAAATACATACTTTCTTTAGTTATCATGTATTTAGAAATTTCGTAAATTCCAAAATTATTTGTGATAATTATTGTAATAAACTCAATTATCATTACTTTCATGCACAAGTTTGGTTCAAGAAAAAAAGAAAAATGTGTATATGGCATTTTCCTTTTTAATTAAATTAATCATAAAAATAATATATACGAGTTTCAATAGATACTCTTTCTTATAATTTTTTTTATTCTTCTCTTTTCTCTGACCTGAGGTTTCCCTGTAACAAAAATCTTGTTTCCAACGTATTTTTCCAAATAAACAAGTAATTTAAAAAATTTAAATGATCATAGTCTGTTTTGAAAATAACATTCTCCAACTGTACATTTTTTTAATCTGCATTTCAGCGTCATGTCAACAAAGCTTTAGCTTAGCAGAAGCGGGACGATAACATAAATTTTAATTATATTATTATATTTTTGCACAAGATATATACGGGGCAGATGGCATAATTACCGTTTTACCCCTTCATTCCCTTCCTATATAAACCCCACTCGACCATCCCCCTGTTTCTGTAACCGATTCCCGAAACAACGCTTCTGTAGCCAACCGTCTCTAACAAACCACTCTCACACACAGACACACACCACTCTCTCTCTCTACTGCTTCAACAATGGAGGTGGCTTCTCCTTCTTCAAGAAGCCAAACGTCGCCGCGTTCGTATTCCTCGGCGTTCGCATCCACATCGGCGGCGAATTTCTCTTCCCAGGCGTATTTCTCCTTACCAGCGGCGCACGTTAGACCGCACGGCCATCGTTCGTCGCCCTCTTCCTCCGTGAGGTTCTCCGTGGAGCAAAGGCCGAAGTCTCCTGGGCGGCGGTCGATGACGGTGACATCGAAGAAGCAGAGGAACAGCAATGCGGTGTCGTCGACATCGAGTGAGAAGAGGACGTGCGCGTGTTCCCCGACCATGCACCCTGGGTCGTTTCGGTGCGCGTACCACAAACAACTGGCGGAGCGGCAAAGGCAGAAAACTGCGTCGTCGAAAGGTAGAAAACTGAACCTTCTAAGATCGGCGATGAAGAACTCGGTGGTGCGAATCGGAGGAGTGGAAGGTGAACTAGTGAGGAGAACTTTAACTACTCTGATTAGACCGTCGTCGCACCACTTGCGCCGGCGTGAAGCTTTTGAGCCGAGGCCGAGTCGGCTCTCCCTCATGTCCAAAGCTCAAGACTCGTGAATATTAGGTTCCCTCGTTCTTTCAGTGTTATGTGTGATTCCTTAGAACAGTGGAAACGAACTGAGGACCTTTTTCTTTTCTTTTTTCTTCGCAGCGGAAAATTAATACAACACTGCTATCTGTATAGTTACAGTTAGGGTTTTGCGTGATTGACAAGTTGCAAATGTGGCAATTGATAGCAGAGAACAAATGAATAACTGGACTAGCTTTTTAGGCCAAAGAATTATTCAATTCTTAGCAAAATTGTGGTTTCCGTCTAAACGTTTGCCTTTTTTTTTCTTCACAAATTTACTTTTTCATTGTCATGATTTGGATTTGATTTTTATTTCTGAAAAGTAGAAAAAGAAATTATTCCTCAAATTATATTAGGTTCTATTTGTGTATCTTTAAATTAATAAGATAAGATTTTTCTTTAATAGAAAAAAGTAATTTTCTATTATTTCCACGTTTTATATTTGTAACTTAGTCTTTATTTACTTGAAAGTTTAAAAATTAATTCTTATGTTTTTACTTTTTAGTAAAAAAAAAAAATACTTTTCAACATAAATATGTGATTAAAATTAATTTTAATGGTACTTCTTAATTACATTTGATGATTTAAAATTAATATAATTATATTTTATTTTATCAAACTCTAACTAAAGAGACACTTGTGCGTTTCATTTCGTTCTAAAATCAATTAGCTAGTTTGATCGTATTTTTTGAAACAAAAAAAAAAAAACTAATAGCTTTATTCAGGCATGCTTTCATGCATATTTATATCTAATATGTTGTCATGATGTTTACTAAATTTGAAAATTTATACAACTATTAGCATAATTAAATTCATAAATTATCAATGCAAAATGATAATATAAATAAATCATAATTTAAAATTATAGGGCATAATAACAAGAAAACAAATACATGCAACTAGGGCAACTGCGACAGATGATTAGGCCACACTGATCTAATGGTCAGGATGCATTATTTTATCACACCAACTCGTATTGATTATGTTATGTTTGGTGTGCAAAAATAAATTTCGAAGGTCAAATTTAATATAAGATAGATAATTATTTATTTAAATGAAAGAATAAATAATTTACTATCCTATACAGTGCACAATTTTACTACGACTAAGAGCATGTGTGGTTCTGCATTTTTCAAGCTATCAAGAGCAGTTTATGTCTTGTGTGCCCTAACTCTCTTACAAGGTATCGGACATCCAGCATTCTTGTAGCAGTAAAAAGCTTTATTACCCATAATAACAATAATTGAAATACACTGGGCAGTTAGGTTTTGACCGTTTGGTAACACCGACAAATAAACGAGAATTTGTCTGGAGGATGATAGAACTGGAATGCAACTCACACACTATTTGCTATGTAATTTATAAGTGTTAAGAGTTTCTTGTTTTGGCCTTAACCTTAATAGATTTCGGACCATCAATTCCAAACTTCTCCCAAACAAAACAGTTGGCTGCATTTAGCAAAGCAGAGATGGTTCTGAAAGCTGGAAGCAGACCTCCATGGGTGGGTCTTGCAGCTGCAGTTTGGGTCCAAATAGGAGCTGGCAATGCATACAACTTCCCCCTCTACTCTTCTGCTCTCAAATCCGTGTTGGGTCTGAACCAGAAGCAGGTTACTATTCTGGGAGTGGCCAATGATGTTGGTGAGAACAGTAGTTTCCTTCCTGGTATTGCTTCCAACAAGTTCCCCCCTTGGGCATTGCTTCTGCTTGGTTCTTTCCTTTGTTTCTTCGGTTATGGCCTTATCTGGCTTGTTGTTAGCCAAACTGTTTCCCCATTCCCCTATGTCATGGTACTGCTACCATCCTCATTCCTCATTTCGATTATCTCTTCATCATCTTTTGCATCATTTTCTAATATCTCTCTGACTTAACAGTTATGGCTTGCCCTTTGTGTTGCCTCCAATAGCAGTGCATGGTTTGGCACAGCTGTGCTTGTTACCAACATGAGAAACTTTCCACTCAGTAGAGGCACCATCTCTGGCATTCTTAAAGGTTATGTTGGGATTAGTGCTGAAGTCTATACGTTAATATATAGCATGCTGCTCAAAGAATCTGCTTCTAAATTAATCTTGTTCCTGTCATTTGGAGTTTCTGTTGTGTGTTTACTTATGATGTACTTTATTCGCCCTTGTACTCCCCCTTCTGGGGAAGACTCTTCAGTGCATGTTCATTTTGTTTTTACCCAAGTTGCAAGCATTTTACTTGCCTCCTATCTTGTAATCATCGCAATTGTCGACGACTTGGTTTCTATAAATGATGCTGTTTCCCACATCTTAGTTGCCATAATGATTATACTTCTTATGACTCCCCTTGCAATTCCTGCTAAGATGACACTATTTCCTGCCAATTCTAAGAACAACGTTCCACCGGTTGGTTCTTCAGATCGTGATGATGTTTCAATGCAGACAAGTCCATTGCTGACACCATCTTCCTCAGCTGCATATCTTGGAAGTTTTCATGAAAGTGAGGATGCTTCAGATGTTGATACACTTATTGCAGAGGGGGAGGGAGCCATAAGGAAGAAAAGAAGACCAAAAAGGGGAGACGATTTCAAGTTCCAAGAAGCTTTAATCAAGGCTGATTTCTGGCTTCTTTGGTTTGCTTATTTCCTTGGTGTTGGTTCAGGAGTAACAGTTCTCAATAATTTGGCTCAAATTGCAGTTGCTTTAGGTGTACAAGATACAACCATATTGCTGTCAGTCTTCAGCTATTGCAATTTTATGGGGCGTCTCGGTGCTGGTGCAGTTTCTGAACACTTTGTTAGGTATTCAATCTATTTAAATACAGAGTCATACGAGAACAGCTTAATTAAGAACTTATTTAGTTTTTATTTCATAAGAGTTCTATATCATAAAAAATTTGACCATAAAATTTATTGGTATACACTAAAGAGTTTATTTCGATAAGCTATATGAAGATACTTCTTGGAATAAATTGAAAAGAGCTTACCAGAATTATAAGCTATTTTTACCAACTCTTCGCAACACACCCTAAACGAGACAAAATATTACTAATTTATAAATCAGTTCCTGACTTAGTATTGACCTTGTATGGCATCCCCATTAATTAGAATAGTTTTCTAATTGTGCAAGAATAGCGAATATGTTATGATGTTAGCTTCTTAGTAGAATTTGAATTGTCTTGTCTTGTGGTTGTTGTGATCATCTTGTACTTGGTTTAAGCATATATTTATGATATGAGGTTATCATCATGACAGGTTGGTAAAACTGCCTCGAACATTTTGGATGGCAAGTGCACAAATAATTATGGTCTTAGCATTTTTTCTTTATGCTTCTGCTCTTGATGGCACTCTTTATGTTGCAACGGCTTTGCTTGGGATCTGCTATGGGGTTCAATATTCAGTAATGTTTCCAACTGTCTCTGAGCTTTTTGGTTTGAAACATTTTGGTGTTATTAGTGGCTTCGTGATGCTAGGCAATCCAATTGGTGCCCTTATTTTTTCTGTTTTCCTTGCTGGCAATGTATATGATATAGAAGCTGCAAAGCAAGGAAACTCCACTTGCTATGGTGCAAATTGCTTCAGGCTCGCTTTTCTGGTTTTGGCTGGTGTCTGTGGACTTGCTACCATCTTTAGTATAATTTTGACACTTAGAGTACGATCAGTGTATCAAATGCTGTATGCTGAGGGTTCATTTCGTCTATCTATGGCTTCAACTCACTGAGAGATGTATCAATTTTCTGGAGCCATTCTTCAATAAGCTCATATTAACTACCCTAAGCATATTTGTCTTTCATGTTTTACTCATGAAAATTTCGGAGCCTTAAGCAGTCCTTGAATTTGATTGCCATTGGAATTGTTCTTTTGTGATTCTCACAATGTGATCATGTAAGGTTTTGGTGATGCTTTACATCATTCCCCAAGTCCCTTTTTACCTTACAAGAAATTTCTTGTTTTTCAGGTACTAGACAAATTGGGATGCAATAAAATTTATCACATGGCGTACAGCATAATTTCATCAACCTCAAAACTTCGATCGCATACCCATAGATAGATATAGCTCGGTTTGCACTTCGAAGTGATCAATGCTTCAACTAATTGAACTTTAACTTTTCAAATTACACGTATAGAAATCTATTGAAGCAGTTGGAAACCTCTACCTCAACTTGGGGATTAATTGAATACATATTCCTCAAAGATAGATATAAATAAATAAAATAGAATAAAATGATATAATTACCAAAAAAATTAATATTTAAAACAAAAAATAGTTATGCTAAATCTTTTTTTTATTAAATAAATGGAAGGGATGCTAGACTGGTAATGAAGTCGAATAAAAATTGAGTTCCCCACCGTTCAATCTCCGACACTGCTAAACAAAAAGAAATCGGCTACTAGTTAAGTGCCATCAACTCGGATTCTGAAGTCGACCTTAAGCATATACTATAGACATCACATGTTCACGTCACGAGATCCATCTCTTCTCCCCTTCTTCTCCATGTTTCAGGGTTAAAATAATCATGTGATAATTGAGAGAAGGCTAAAAAATTCAGAGACACGAATGCCAATATAGTATCAAATATACTCTTTGTTAATATCATTGTCACCATTAGATATAGTAAAATGCATGAAGTCAAGTCAGGCACACTCAAGCCCAAGTATTTGTTCTTCAAATTTCAAATTATATACTTCTTGCCATAAAAACTAAATATCTATCTCACTATTTCTCTGCTCTTGAAGACACTAATCTGATACAAATTTTCCCCTACCAAATCTAAAGGACATGATTCATGAACATATAATTATAAAAGCAAAAAAGACATGCTCAATACTATGGAACAGAACAGACAGGGTGCTAAACTTACCCATCTGTATCCTTAAGAAGAAACACGTTCATATCTCTCCGGAGGAAGAACCCAAAAACACCCCCTCTATGCAGTTAATTGGAAATCAGGGATAGAGTAAACCCCCAAAGAAAAAAAAAGATAACTTTCAGTTTGGCTTTAGATCCTGGAACATGGTATCCCACTTGATCTCTTCAACAGCAGCAGACCAATACCCATCATCATCATCTCCATCCATCTTCTCCTCCTTTTGGAAATGGTACACCACAGGGCTAAAAAAACCATCGAGCACAGGCTGAGAAGGAACTATTGCAGGACTTCCATTTGTGAGATAGAGTCTCTCTTGTTTAGCCACCATCAACTTTTTGCTCCTCTTCATCAAAGCACTCTTCCACCTTGTCCCTAAACCACTAGGCCTTGATGATGGCAACACAACAAGCGCTGATGATTCTTCACGGTGAATCAATGTTCTTACATAGTTAGCTAGGTTCCTCTTTGTCCTCTTGATTGCCACCATGAGCCTTGTCACCGAGCGTGGGCTGTTTCCCTTCTCCTTTCTTGCAAGCTTGAGAATTTCTAGTCTGTGCTTTGCTATGGAGATTCCCATGCTTTGGAGAAACTCGTGGTTGAAGAAAAACATGTCTTCTTCTTCAAGCTCATTGTGAGCCAAGGTAAGGCCATACTCATACACTAAGGATGGCTCAAGGCCAGTTTTTGAAAGCCATGAGAACCAGTCCATGCCTACTAAGTTTAAGGATTATGTGAAGTGTGGGTGTGTACTAGGTATGACCCTCAATTCAATATTGATAATCTATATATAGAATGGAAGGGATGGTTGGATGGTAAAGAGGAACTGAAGAGAAAGGGGCAAGTTTGAAGTTTGAGGAGTGACAGAGACTTTGTAAAGGGTGCTATGCTTTTTGTCAAAAAAAAAAACAGGAAAAGAAAAACAAGGGTTATTTCGTTGAATCTTGAGATTGTGTCAGTATATGGCCATGTGGGACATGTAACCCATGTTCATTGTTTCCGCCAAAACTAGGCCAAGTCGTGACCCATACTATTTTAAGGAGTGAAACCAAAGAATTTTTTGTGGAAATTTTATTCCGTCAATCAAGGTTAGGACAATAATCCGTCTTTTTGGCATATGTATTTGAGAGGAAAGTAGCAAAGTTAGAGTTTTCAAACTTGGTTTTTGGAAACTCCAAGGAGAATTGTCTCAAGGGGAAGATAACAGTGATCTAATTGGAAAAAAATCCATTCAGGCATTCCGTAGGTTTGGGGTTCGGTTAAACTGAAAGTAAGGCATTATATTCCTCTGCCACTAATTTTATAAATTAAATGTGATTGATCTCCCATTACTTAATCTCAAGTTTGAACCCTACCCCAAGTATTCATGGGGCCTTCATTTGCCTTTTCTATTGCACTTTCCGTAGTGGATAACACTTTTGAGTCTTGTTCAATTTCACGATTTTGCTTTGCACAACTTAGTAGTCGGATTGAATCCTATATAGGGGTAGTGAGAAATAAGAGTAGAGAGAGAACCATTCCAATTTCAAAGCATTAACAGTTGACCCTAAAGATTGTTTGGTCCAATTGAATATTGCTAATTGAAAAGGTATAGGAGAGAAAAAGATAACATTTGTGGCAATACTAAATTAATGAAGTGGGCAAAAACAATTCTTTCGGTAGGTTAAGGAAGCACTAACTACTAAGAATTTATTGCTTTTGTATTGATCATTTAGAAAAGTTTTCCTTGATATCAGTATTGGAGTCTGCTTTTTCAAGAACGTTGAAAATTTTATACTATTATTTTATTATACGTTTAATTTTAAAATAAAAATTTTAAAACATAAATTACTGTATTTTATCATTGTCATCTGAGATTATTTCTTCTTCTTCCTTTATTTCTTTTTCAAAATCATATGGTAATTCATTTACTTCCAAAATTGAATGCTTCTTTCTCCAAAACAAAAGTGCAGCTGAATGTAAGAACAAAAAGTAATCCTAATTGTGTTGAGTCCATGACAAGTTACTTTTTCTCTAAATCGTAACAGTTTGTCCCTATGCTTAATAAATTACTCAAACACTAACCATTGTCTCCCAATAGTTGCGTTCGTGTCTTAGTTTTACCTTCACGAACATGCTCCTATCATGTTAGAATTTGGATCCATGCAGCTTCTCGAATCACGAGCACAAATAAAATATCATAGTACTATTCGCATGTGAATTTGATATAACCCCTTTTTGGTAGTATGGCAAAATTCAATGTGAAATGATGATACTCTCAAATGCACTTAACATTTTCCTCAGTCAAACTATTGATCAGAATGCAAATTTTATTGATGAAAGTTTATTAAAAATTATAAAAATTATGTAGATTTTATTTTTTTCATTCTTAATCTACAAACTTTTTATATTTTTTTAATAAATTTTAACCAACAAGAAAGTATGCTGCTAATATTTTTCTATTGCTATAATGTTCAACCATACAAGTTAATAAAGTTGGAAGTTGTGATGCAAATAAGAACTAGTGCATGAATTAAACGGCATAAAATTAATCAATGTTTAGATCTCACAACACTCCATGTTACTTAGGGGGCATTTGCTGCTAATGGAAACAGCGGATTGGTTAGCTTCATTGGCTTGGTTAAAAGGACCACCCAAATTAAATATAATTATGTTGATCAACTTAATTAATGGTGCCAAAGGACAAGACCATTACGTACAAAGTTTAATTTTATGAAAAGCCATATTCTAATGAAAAAATAGTCATTATTGTGCGCACGGTATCATTTGAGCACAGTGCAAACTGCTTAAGTAAATGAGAATATCCACTTTTGATGAATAATTAGTCTGATAATGACGCATAAAAGGATTTCCATCAAGTTAAAAACTACAAAATAGTTGGTAATGCGCAAAGAGATCCATGAGTAATGCCATATCATTTTATTATATCTTATTATTAACGTTCTTAATATTTTATAAAATAAATATTAAATAAAAATAAAATATTTTATATTATAGAAATATAAAATTTATTTTATTGTTTTTCATTTAGTAACAGAGTATAAAGCAAGATTTAGAATTATTCCATATTATATATGTCCCTCATCTCTGACAAGGCATCTCATATGACTCTAAAATATGGACCATGTCATATGTGTGAGAGAACTCATCTTTAATTACCAGTGCTAACTTTCATAACATTAAATGAGATAAAGATAAACCCATGTTACTGCATTTAAAAGAGATAAGTAGATGCATTCTCGATACCCGAATAGTAATATGAAGTTGTCCTTAATATGTAGTCACACTGTTGTCCAATATTACAATATTTAATTGAGGGGAAAATAAGCATATAAGCATACAAGTTAATTGCTGTTTTGTATCCAACCCATCAAAGAAAAGGAAAACTGCTTTTTTCAGGATTGCATCACCTTTTCTTTTCTTACCTTGTTTAAAGAGAGGATATTGTATTAGGATTTAGTTAATTCTCATTTTAGTTCTCACTTCTCAAATATTCAGGTGACATTACTTTAGTCATAAAAAAACATTCAACATTGCCGTTCTAGTTATGGATTATTACAGGATTTAAGTGGGAAATTGAATTAGGATCCTGTGCATAGACAAGAGTAGTTGTGTTCGGTGCTTGATGGTTAGATAATGTCTTTGAGTATCATGTGTATCAGAAAGCTTACAAAATAATACCTTTATTACCGTCCTCTCAGCTGTGTTTGGAGGTTAGATAATGTCTTTGAATGGCTAAGTAGGACATCAATTTTTAAAATTTTCTATGATAGGATTTAAGTGGGATATTAGAAAATAGGATGTAGGAAGTCGAACCTCTCACCTTCAATTTAGAGTTCCTTGTAATCAAGGGAGGTGCCATAAATAATCATACATCATTTTTCCTTCAGGTTGCAACCACACTTTCCTTTTTACCTCCAATCATCAGCATTTCCAGTTTATTCAAGAAACCTGGACTACACTTGACCTCTCTAGGCTTAGGTTGAACTACCTTTGATGGATCGGATGTTCAGGGTCCCGTTATTTTCATGCCCAAGCCCAATTTAAAGGAAAAAGCAAGAGATAACGATCAACTTGTGTTATTATTATCACAAAATAATACGTTTGCGTATGTGAGTCTCATGAATTATGAATGACATTATTTGACTGGTCAAGCTTTCACTGTATTATCCACAAGTCTAATCGCAAAACTTTTAAAACGTTTTTTGGTTTTCTTCGCATGTGGGTCGTTACCAGGAGCATTTTAAGGAAGGGATGCTTATCTCAATCTCATGATGATGCTTATCTCCTCGGATAAGCCAGATCAGTGAAAATTGATATTGCAGCGAAGATGGGTTTGAATAATTTCCCTGATTAAATATAAACTCGATTCACAAAACCACACATTTATATAACAAGCCAACAAGTGCTTTAGGTTGGAACTTAGTGATAAAAATTAAATGTTTCAAGTAATATGCAAGAGTAACTCAAGTATTAAAAGCACACTTTTCAAAGGAAAAATTGGTAGAAGCAAAACTACTAAAACAGATATTTTCTGCTGGAAAATGAAAATAAACATTAGAAATGTACCTGTTAAGAAATTGTATGAATTTGTTACAAAATGTTTTACAACACCATTCCTCTGTAAAATCAATGAACAAAAAGAAAACTGACATACGGAACCAACAGAACAGTATAGTAGCTGTGTCCGTGACTAACTAATCAGCCACAAAAATCCTCTCGTACTGAATCAACTCATCATCATTTCTGAAAATTAAAGGCCTTCTGAAGCTTTACCTGCATCTCATATCCTATATATCTTAGCCAAGGCAAAAATATTTATCGCACATGGCAGAAGAATCCTCTGACCACTTATCTACTGCTGTTTGAATGAAATTGCAGCAGAGCTAATGAACAAATCCCTCCTATGCCTTGTACTTAAAATTATCACCTGGTTCCTATGAAAAAGAAAGCAAAACGTGTGATTAAGACTTACTCTGAATGCTATAGACATTGCCAATTACTCCAACTATGCTAACAGTGATGGCCAATACCAACATCAGCCATGATAAAACCCATTCTCCCCGGCTTAAATCACCCTGATGACTTAATCTCAATGCAACAAGAGACGGAAATATAAAACCCAATGAAACAGCCGTTGTTGCCCCAGTGAACTTAAAAGCTGTCCAAATGTTTGGAATCATAGTAGATCCGATATATATGAGTACCAACAGAACGAGAGTCAATCCTAGAGATCTCTTCCTACTTTCTAATAGAGGAGGTGATCTCTCAAACACCAATGCATCCACTGTTTGGCGTAGTGAGAAATGAATAACAGGGAAAACAAGTATCAAATGAAGAATGTAGCCAACCCGGACAATATAGTTTATGGCCGAGCTAAACCGAATTCCAAGATCCTTATCAAAATTAGTCAGCACATCAGACTCCGTGTCTCTCCCAAAGAGTAGGTAACCTGATGTTGCCGTTGAAGCATAAACTAGGATGCACAACATGGTGGTGATCCTTCCAACTCGGTTCATCTTCTGAGGAGACCGATTTCCAAGTTCATTGTATATTGGCTGCACATTAAAATGGCAAACATATGCATTGGTCATTATAGGAATCACAACAAGCAAATCCAAGATGGCCGTTTTCGAGCTAAAATCAGGAACCATCCTAGGAGCATCAATCTTTCCTTCCACAAGCTTGATGAAAGCAACAGCAAAAGCAACTACAACAAACAAGACAGCAAGAGCAACTGATGCAGCTGAGGTCAAGCTCAAAGAATCAATTTTTTCAAGGGAACAAAGCGGTGCCAGAAAAACCACCATGACAACCAAAACCACAAGCTTTCTCTGATCCCACACCCCATTCCCCATTAACTGATCAAAAACCCCCAAATGGTGAACTGAACCAGACATAACATCCCCCATGATTATCAAGTAAACCACCAAAACACCAGCATTGTTGACTATAATACAAATTTCAGACAAAATCCTTGCAGGCCTTCCCATAGCATGTTGAACAACCTCCCCATAAGAGGATGCTTTACACAAAACCGAAAACCGCACTAACAATTCCACACTAATTTCAGACAAAACCCCCATAAGAATTATCAATATAATCCCCAAAACCACACCAAGAACTTTCATTGTTGCAGGGAGAGCCATGATCCCTGCCCCAATTATCGTGGTGGTCAAATTGAACACAGCCCCAGGTACCCCCGAACCGTGATTGGTTCCCCCAACAACAAGTGGATAATCATCGATGTCGATTTCAAAATCATCATCGTCGTCCACAACCTTGGATCCCAAATACCCCCCTTTTTCATCAAAAGACATCCTTCGTGAGGATTTTGGGGAATCATTTTGAGGCTGCAATTCTAGATATGAGCTAACGGGTAATGAAGAATAATTAGAATCGTTTCTGTGAGACATGATTCGCCAGATCAAAAGCAATTGGGAATTGAAGAATGAATTTGTAGATCTTTGAAAAATATAAAACGAAAAACTTACAGATTTGAAGGCAATGGAATCAAACGATTAGAGATGAAGAATGGTTTTTTGTTTTGGTTTTGCAGAGAAAAGCTAGATCTCTGGGTTAATGGATATTGGATTGGATAATCTCTCCGTTTCTATTTCAAAACTTAGATAGAATAACCTCAACAAACGAATGCTACGCCATTTCCTGGGGAAAGCACGGTCGTTGCGCTGTTCCTTCCAGTTTCCTACTGGACTCATTTATTTTTCTACTTTGACTTTTACTTTATTTATTCAATTTTATGCAATATAAAATTAATATGTTATAAATTTAAATCCTCATTTATTCCCCACTAAATGTAACTTAATATTGACAAATTAATATAAAAACTTTACTTTGTAAATAAACTATTTTTTAAAACTAAACACTTGTAATTTTTCAATTTTTTTTATTAAAAACAAAACTTTATTCAATTAAAATACTTTCCAAATATTTACAAAAACAAGTCTGTTTTGAACACCTGACAGATTCAGAGCTTTTGTCCAATGGTGTGATGTAATGGGATAGAGTGTAGAGTGTAGACCCAATCAATGCCACTGTTAATAAGTAAAAGCCCAATTATCAAATAACAGAATTGGAGGCCCATTACAGACATTCACTTAACAGAGTTGATTCTATTCTCAAATACAATCCACTCATCTTGTTTTGTTGCTGCCGCTTTTCAACATTTTGATAATAGAATCATCTCTTAACTACAAAGATAGAGTTTCATAATATGTATAAATACAAGCATTTGTATATAAAGTTATTTGCATTTATTTCATTTTGAAAAATGATAAAGTTTACTCCAAAATCAATTTATCTACCATCGGAACAAAAGAATGTTCTCAGTCTGGGACCCACGAGAAATATATAAATAAATAAAAAATATTGAGCAGTTTGTCAGCTGTTTCAATTAAATCTTAACCCCTCTCATAGGGTGTTAACTTAACTTACTAAATTTAGTGTTTTCGTTTTAACCTGAGCTTAAAACATTTATTCTGAAATAAAATTTATGTATATAGCTTATAAATAACCAAAACAAAAAGAAAAAGAAGATGCAACTATGTTTTCATGCAGCAGTGGTCCATCCCAATTTTGACACCATTGATTTGTTTTACATGGGTAGGAATGATTGTGACATATATCTGTCCTCCAAGACCACCACGGAAAGGACTTTTTTATGTTTATAAAATTTTAAAAACAAAAATATCATGAAAACTATAATATATAATAAATATTAATTAATATGTTAAACATATTAATTAAAAAGTTTAATTTCTTTTTAAAAAATAACTGCAGTCTGGCGTTTCCATTTTGCCCTGGACAGATAGTCATGTGCCACAGAGAAGTTGTTCCCCCAAGCCAAATGTGGATCGATCATATATTCATATCTGTTCACCAAAATAAATAATATAAAATATTTAAATTTTTAATAATTTTGTAATTTTTAATACAAAATAAATTTTAAAATATATAATAATATATTTTTTATTATTTAATAAAATTAATTAAAAATTAAAATAAGAGTCATGTAATTTTATAATTTTTAATAAATTTTAATGAATAATAAAAAAATATATTAAAAATTGTGTTATTATTGTTATTATTATTATTCTAATATAAATACCCTTATCTTACCCAAAACTAAAGGAACCTACGGAATGTGTGGGGCCCACCCGACCCATGTTGCACGACCCGCTTTGATGTGTACTTTGTCAATGTCATTCCTCACTCCTCAGTGCTTCGTGGGTGCCACCTTCCTCTCGCCTATAATATTCATGCTTCATAATATTTTCGGACGATACTAATCAATTCAATTAAATGGCAATTTTTATAATTAAAATTCTTTTAAATTAATTAAGGCACGTAGTTTTTGTTTTTATTTCCCCATCTTACGTACAACGTTTAGATTATTTTCTCAAGCAGTTGATGAATGTGTTTTGCCTCTTCTTTGTTAAAATGTCAGTAGAATCTTTGAGCTTTTTTCTTCACCTTTTCCATTTTCTTCCGTTTCTTCCCATTTGCAGAACCATTGATGCGTCCCATTTCCATGTACTGCCCAACTGTCTTACATCTTTGATATATAATATTGAAAAACAGTATAATAACAATAAATATATAAAGCAAAAGCACTTATTTTGTTGCTTTATTTAGTAGGAAGGAAGAAAGCAACACAGTATGGTGGGGAAGCCATTTCAATTTGCTTAGCATCAATGAGTTCCACCCTTGTGTCATAATTATTTTATGCATTCTTCGTGTTCACGATTTTGGAGGGGCCATCTTATATAGATTGCTGCAAATTATCTCTCTCTTACAAGAATTGTAAATGATAATGCTGTTTGTTTCTCGGTAATGCCTTTAGTTTAAACATATTGTTATCATTGCTTAACATCGACTTACTGTATTAATTACCGCTTGAATGCATGCATAACATTATTTTAAGCTAATCCTTGCACTTGACTATTTTATCTACGTGTCACTTGTTCAGGCTTCAGCTGTCTCAATATCCACACAATGCGCGATAGACATGCAAGACACAGTAAAAAACTTGCCATCTCTTGTCAGCTAGTTTTGTTCTTTGACTAGGTACTGGCCCAGTTTTAAATATATGGAAAAGTTAAATTCTTGTTCTACTTCTATATTCAAAATTCATCATTTTCAGAATTCAAAATAACATTTTTATACTAGAATAATATATTAAAATGCCTCACACTCTTCTCGTGGATGAGTTGGCTGCCATGAGCATTTGCCAGGGTTTTTATTCTTCCTCTTTTTTAATGATAATTTTGATTTCCATATACTAAAATAACATATTAATGTATTGTTTATAATATTATTATTATTTTGACTTATTAATTTTAGGACTTGTGTAATTAAAATCTTATCTTAATTTTGATATAAAAAAAAGAAGAAGGGAAAAGATAAATAAAAAGTATGAAACTGCATTAGCGCATTTTATGGCCCCTTTGGGGAAAGAGGGAAACGTACAGACCTGACAGGGACAATAACCTACACACGCTCTGACCACTCATTCAAATCACTTCTTCACTTTCTTTATTAACTCTCATATCGCGATTCTTTATCTCATATCGTATCGCAATCATGAACTGTATCACGTGATACAATGAGTGCCATCTCCGAATGGTAGACACCGTAATATTCCCCAAACTTTGAGGCCAAACTCTTTGGGGACCCGTCCCACAAAGTTTGTCGTTACCCGGGGGATCAAAACCCAGTACAACTCGCTTTCTCAGCTATTATCCTCTCCTTCTCTCAATTTTTCTTCCTTGTTTCTCACCCCTACGATCCGTCAACCATCGTCCCTGCTCAGTGAAAATCCTAACCAACAGTTCAGATCAGAGAATACTCTACAATGTGGCAGTAGACGAATACTATCCCACTTCTAGTTTTACTCCAAGCCGAAGACAGCTGTCAGCTCAAGATTCCGAGCCGATTAATGTAGAAAAAATGAAGCCGGCTCAGTGGTCCCCGCATTTAACTGCTCTTAATTATAAGCTGGTGCGGTTCTCTTGTTGCTTATCATTGAGACTGATAACCCACTTAATAAGTGCATCTGCTTATCATCTCCCTTCACTGTCGCCTCTTATATAAAATACACCTATTTCAGCAAGTTCATGTGTCCGATATATATATATATATATTGAAAGAGAGAGAGAGAGAGAAAGAGAAGTAATTTAGAGACAAAGAGAGTGAGTATATTAGGCCAAGAGAGAGAAAGTGGAATAGGAGAGAGAGAGGTTTGGTGTTTGGGTGTCTCTTGTTCTGGTAGGGGTGGCTTTGTTGTTCTTGTTCTTGTTGTTGGGTTCTATATTCGGCTACCTTTCTTCCCATGTGTGAGCTTTGAAGGTGAGAGCTTCTCGAAACCCTTTCTCTCTCTTTCTCTCTCTAGTTTCCGAATCTGTTACTTTAAAGTCTGAAGCTTTTATGCGTATTTTAATTTCGACTTTGGCTGGTTTGTTTCCTTTTATAAAGACTTATATTTATTTATGGTGTTGCATCTTGGATTCCCTTATGGGATTAAAGCTGCTTTCTTTGTTTCCCTTTGATCGTCTGGAATAGACTCAATTTGTTTTTACCTTTTGTTTTTGCCCCTAAAACATTAATAAATCGACTGAATCGATCTATTTTAGTTAATTTTTCAGGCATGGAAGGTTTTCTTCCATAAATGCTTCGCTGGGGCTAGTTAAACCATTTCATTGTCGGTGTGGAATTTTGTTTTTGGACTTTTCGTAACTGGTCGGTGTGCTATTTCTCAAACTTGTCATTTAGTATAATAATATTGTTTTCCGCAGATCTAGTTCATACTTGCTCATTTTGGTGCTTGTCTAATCCAAGACGAGGCGGTTACCATGTCATCTCTCAGTAGGGAGTTGGTGTTCTTGATCTTGCAGTTTTTGGATGAAGAAAAGTTCAAAGAGACTGTTCACAAGTGGGGCTTGTTCCATTTGAGTTTTTTGTTGTTGTCCTTGTTATTATTATTGGTCGTCTCTAGTATTTTTATTATTTTTTAGCACATTAATTGATTAATTAGTTTTTTCTTTTTCAAAAAAAGGCTTGAGCAGGAGTCTGGGTTTTTCTTTAACATGAAATATTTTGAGGATGAAGTGCACAATGGCAATTGGGATGAAGTTGAGAAGTACCTCTCTGGTTTCACAAAAGTAGATGATAATAGGTATTCTATGAAGATATTTTTCGAGATAAGGAAGCAGAAGTACCTGGAGGCATTGGATAAGTAAGCTCACAACCAGTTCACTTATATATTCTGTTGACACTCAACATTGTAGTACAAGTATTGAACTTCGGCTGTTTTAATAATTATTTTGGTAGGCACGACCGGTCCAAGGCTGTAGAAATATTAGTGAAAGATTTGAAAGTCTTTGCCACGTTTAATGAAGAACTGTTCAAGGAAATCACACAGCTTTTGACCTTGGAGAATTTTAGGTACCACTATAATTTTTTACTTGGTGTAAAGTTTCTGTTAGATATGGACAATAATTTCTGGTGTTATAGGGAAAACGAACAGTTGTCTAAGTATGGTGATACGAAGTCTGCTAGAGCTATCATGTTGGTTGAACTCAAAAAATTGATTGAGGCAAATCCCTTATTTCGTGACAAATTGCAATTTCCCAACCTTAAAAACTCAAGGTTACGGACTCTCATCAATCAAAGGTATTTCTTTCAAAGTCCAAGATATTGTCAAACCATGCACAACAGTGATTTGTGCACTGTATGTAATAACTTTTTGGTACACTATGGCCAGGAGATTGCTTTTGGTATCTTTACTTATAATTGTAGGAGCTCATCTGCCATATTTACATTTCTGCTTTGACAAATGCGTGGTTTATGTTTTTCATCCTAGATTCCAACCATTGAACTCCTAATTAATTTTTCAGCAATGAGAGGGTTCGTAAATTTAATTGTAGAATGTTTTGATTATCCATCTACCAATACTTGCCTGTACAGTGCCTGCTTTGATGCTTCCTTTCAGTAAACCATTTGTATGTGGCAGAGCTACTGCATACACTTTTGCACTGAAGATGCTCTTTAAAGTTTAAACAACTGATGGATAAATGAATTTCATTTCCCCTTTTTAAAATTAAATTACAGCTTGAATTGGCAGCATCAGCTTTGTAAGAATCCACGGCCAAATCCAGATATAAAAACACTTTTTGTTGATCACTCATGTGGACAACCAAATGGTGCACGGGCCCCTTCACCTGCTAATAGTCCGCTATTAGGATCATTACCAAAGGGTGGAGGATTTCCTCCTCTTGGTGCACATGGGGTGGGCTACTAAACTGATTTGGTTTCATAAAAATTGCATAGTATGTTGTTTCCTTTTGGTTCTTATTATTGTGCTGGACTCTGCTGTGATTCATGTGTATAGCCTTTTCAACCTACTCCAACACCTGTGCCAACACCCCTAGCTGGTTGGATGTCAAATCCTACCACTGTAGCACATCCTGCAGTTTGTGGAGGAGGAGCTATAGGTCTTGGTGCACCATCAATCCCTGGTACTGTGTTCTTTTGCTTTCTGTTATTTTCCAACTCTTAATGCTGTGGTACTAAGATTTCATAGGCTATGTTTAGTACGTACAATCTTTGAAATTTGATGTTTCCTTGCCCTTTTAAGCTGCTTTGAAGCACCCTAGAACCCCTCCAGCAAATCCTTCTGTTGACTATCCATCTGGAGATTCAGATCATGTTTCTAAGAGAACAAGACCAATGGGAATGTCAGATGAGGTAATCTTCATTTATGGAAACATCTCATATGTTCTTCACTTGTACCAATGCAAGTTATTACCTCTCACGCTTCTGCTATCAATCTTTCATCATTTTGTACAGGTAAATCTACCTGTCAATGTCTTGTCGGCAACATTCCAAGGCCATGGTCATGGTCAGGCTTTTAATGCACCTGATGACTTGCCAAAGACTGTCATGCGAACTCTGAACCAAGGCTCATCTCCTATGAGCATGGACTTTCATCCAGTTCAACAGACATTACTTCTTGGTCTGCTACTCTTCTAAGGCCTTTTAATAGCAATGCTGACCTGTCTTTTAGTTGCATGTGTTTACTAATCATTCTGGCAACTGACTGAATTTTTTTCTCGATGCAATGTGTCAGTTGGTACAAATGTGGGGGACATTGCTTTGTGGGAAGTGGGCTCTAGGGAGCAGTTGCTCTTGAGGAATTTCAAAGTTTGGGATCTTAGTGCTTGTTCCATGCCATTTCAGGTTGTCCTTTCTCACTTTGTCCACTGATGTTCTTGATGAATATTTGTACCAAACCATAAAACTCATAAGTTTTCACTGACTGAAAATAAAATTAATCATAATCAATTCAGGCTGCTCTTGTCAAAGATCCAGGAGTTTCTGTCAACCGTGTGATTTGGAGTCCTGATGGGGCTTTATTCGGTATGTTTAGAGTTTTCAAACTCTTCAAATTTAATGTATAGATCTGAGTAATGGGTACTTTCGTAAGTAAACTGAACAAATTACTTATCTGAGTTTTTTTGCTAAACAGGAGTTGCTTACTCAAGGCACATTGTTCAGATATATTCTTACCATGGTGGGGATGATGTTCGACAGCATTTGGAGGTACACACGCATGCTTGCAAACACTCAAATGATGGAGAGTTCATTCTGCTTACTTGAGGTTTTATGTTTACATTTCTCTAATTGTTTACCTATGAACTTCTTTTCTAGATTGATGCTCATGTTGGTGGAGTAAATGATCTAGCATTTTCCCACCCAAATAAGCAGCTATGTGTGATAACCTGCGGTGATGATAAGACCATTAAGGTAGGTTTGTCAAAGCACAAACTTGGTTTTCTGAAGTGAAGATAACGTGTTGCTAACTAGGTTATGTTAACTTCAGGTTTGGGATGCTGCTACGGGGGCAAAGCTGTATACTTTTGAAGGTCATGAGGCTCCAGTTTATTCAGTCTGCCCACATTATAAAGAAAACATTCAGGTAAAAATTGACTTTGATAGCTATGGGAAATGTTGGTTGAGTTTATTGCTATGATTCTTTTAGCTGTATTGGTAGTTCCCCAAAGAAAATCCTTTGACTATTTTCCTAGTTGGTTTTCTTGTTGATACTCTTTTTTATGCTATAGTTCATCTTTTCAACGGCATTAGATGGAAAGATAAAAGCATGGTTGTATGACAATTTGGGATCTCGTGTTGATTATGATGCTCCTGGCCATTGGTGTACAACCATGGCTTATAGTGCTGATGGAGCTAGGTGCAGCTTCTCAACCATAACTACTTGAATTTGGAATCTTATTTTATGGTTGAATTATTCAATTTATAGTTTTATACTTTGTGTGTTGCATGTTGATCACAATCTATTCAAACATATTTTTGCTTGAATGTATATTACAGACTCTTTTCATGTGGGACAAGTAAGGATGGGGAATCCTCTATTGTTGAGTGGAATGAAAGTGAAGGAGCTGTGAAAAGGACTTATCAAGGATTTCGGAAACGATCTTTGGGTGTTGTACAATTTGATACAACCAAAAATCGATATTTGGCTGCTGGTGATGATTTCTCCATTAAATTCTGGGATATGGACAATATTCAGCTTTTGACAGCTGTCGATGCTGATGGTGCTCTCCCTGTAAGTTCATTATTTTATGCAAATGGAATAGCTGGTCTGTGGAAATAGTAGCTGCTAATTGTTACTTTATCTTAAATCTTAATTCTAGGCAAGCCCACGGATCCGTTTTAATAAGGATGGAGCTCTTTTAGCTGTCTCTGCAAATGAGAATGGAATTAAAATCTTAGCCAATGCAGATGGTATTCGTTTATTGCGTACATTTGAGAATTCTTTATTTGATACATCAAGAACGCCGGAAGCCATGACGAAGGTATACTTCTAGATGTTATACTTTCCTAGTGTCCTTGCTTATTTATAAAACTTAGTCTGACATATGATGTTTGTGACAGCCTACAATAAATCCAATTTCAGCTGCTGCTGTAGCTGCAACTAGTGCTGCGCTTGCAGAGAGGGCCTCATCTGTGGTAGCTATTACTGGAGTGGTCTGTTTATCTTGTCTTTGTATTAGTAGGACTTGTTATTTACTGGAATGTGACTTTTTCCTTTTGATGATTTTATTTTGTTGCTCATCATGCAACTCTTATTTGTTAGATGCTTGTGTCCTAGTGGAAAAGTGGACTAAGCATCTCACTATGATTGTTTTAACATATTTACCATCATTGCTATTGTTGTTATTATTCATAATTTAACTATGTCAATTTTCAACTCATCAGAATGGGGATGCCCGAAACTTGGGTGATGTTAAACCTAGAATAAGTGAAGAATCCAATGATAAATCAAAGATATGGAAGCTCACTGAAATCAATGAACCATCTCAATGTAGATCCTTGAAGCTACCAGAGAGTGTAAGAGTGAACAAGGTATGTCATTCTGTTGAGAATATCGTCTAATTAGTATGATTTACTGTACTTGTTTATTGTCATTATCTTTGTAATTATTTGTCATTATCTCTAAGATTATTAGAAGATAACCTAGGATATTATCTCATGTAAATATTAGAATTAAACTCCTATATATACATGTAAATTATAATGTATATTAAAATAATAGAATTCAGAATTTCAAGTCTATATTTCTTTTTAATTCATTCCTCATGATATTAATACTCTCTTGTTTAGCTGATTTTAAACATATTGGCTATAACTTTATTAATTACTTACTAACTGTATTCTTTTATAAACGTTCACATGATTAATTATATCAAATACCCTTTCCATGAAATTTTTATTTCATTGAGTTTAGCCTTTTTCAATGAACTCAGTTTTAATTGGACAACAAAGGAGTTGGGTATATCTCCTGTGTGTATTACCTTTTATCATATGCCTTTGATTTTTGTGACTTTGTGGACTAGGAACTCTTCTATCTGCAAAATAATTTTTGCAAATGTTAATAAAATATTTCCATGCTTCTGTTTATGTACTTCCTCAGAAAAAAAAAAACTGTCCTGTCCAGTGTAAAATCTCTGGCACAACTAATAGGTCTTGGTACACATTTGTATTAACACTTAGATGCATAGGGTTAGGCACTTGGTCCTTAAAAAAAGTGAGCAGAAGAGTTAAGTATTCAATTAGCATGCCATTTTCTCTTAATTTTTCTGTCTTGTTTATAATTTATTATAATCATTTATGCCATTGTCACACTACATTTCTTCTTAGATGTGTTTAGCATCAAATTATAAAAAATTCTCATCCTTATTTCACATTACATTGCCTCTTAGATGCATTGGAGAAGCATGACTTTTATTTTTCTATATGCTCATAAATACTATATTAAGACCACCCTTGAATTTCCTGCTTGTAACCCCTTACCACTGCAAAATTGAAATTGTTCTGATTATCTACATCCTTGTCATGGCAGATATCAAGGTTGATATATACTAATTCAGGTAGTGCCATTCTCGCATTAGCTTCCAATGCCATTCATCTGCTCTGGAAATGGCAGCGCAGTGACCGAAATTCATCTGGCAAGGTGTGAGAATATGCAATTATTTTTGTCAGACTACCACTCTTTAATCAGTAAAATTGGGAATAGGACTCGTATTGTTCTCTGATGTTGATATTCGTTATTGTAGGCCACTGCCAATGTGCAACCCCAATTGTGGCAACCTTCCAGTGGCATCCTGATGACTAATGACATTACTGATGGCAATACTGAGGATGCTGTTCCCTGCTTTGCTCTGTCTAAAAATGATTCTTATGTAATGTCAGCATCGGGAGGGAAGATTTCTCTGTTCAATATGATGACTTTTAAGGTGAGCTATGATCCTTAGTCATCATTCTAGATTGAATTTGGTTTGCAACTGAGTAATTTCAATCTTCTTGGCTATGTGCAGACAATGACAACATTCATGCCTCCACCACCTGCAGCAACCTTTCTTGCTTTCCATCCTCAAGATAACAATATTATTGCTATAGGCATGGATGATTCTTCTATTCAGATATATAATGTTCGTGTAGATGAGGTATCATTGCTGTCCTTAAACATTTCCTGCTTACTTGTGATTTGAGTAACAAGATGCTTATGCAGGTTTTTTTTCCCTGTTACAGGTTAAAAGTAAACTCAAAGGTCATACTAAAAGAATAACTGGTCTTGCTTTTTCTCATGCATTGAATGTGCTAGTTTCATCTGGAGCAGATGCTCAGGTAATAATTGTCTGGTGTAGATCTGTCTCTGGAATCTGTCATTTTTCTATGATATAAATTGAAATAAAAGGTCGTAGTTTTGTATCTTTTTTACTTTTCATCAATTATGGCTTCCTTTGAGCATGCTGTGTTGTCAATGCATTGTTCCTTATTTATGATATAGAGAGTTATCTGTATGTCTTTTATGTAGCTTTGTGTGTGGAATATTGATGGATGGGAAAAGCAGAAGTCTAGATTCTTGCAACTTCCTGCTGGGAGGACACCTTCACAGGCAGATACCCGGGTACAATTTCATCAGGATCAGTTCCGCTTCTTGGTTGTACATGAAACTCAGCTTGCCATTTATGAAGCAACAAAACTAGAATGTTTAAAGCAGGTTAGTCCATTCAGTTCAGTTTTACGTTGACTGTATATAATAGATTTTGTCTTTTGCCTGATGTATGAAGCTTGAACTGCAGTGGTTCCCACGAGATTCTGCTGCACCAATATCACATGCAACTTTCTCATGTGATAGCCAGCTCATATATGCCAGTTTTTTAGATGCAACAGTCTGTGTATTTAGTGCTTCAAACCTTCGATTATGTTGTCGAATCAATCCGTCTGCTTATCTTTCTGCGAGTGTCAGGTAATACCTTGTTTGACAGACTTCTGTTACACTTTGTAATGACACTTGTTCCAAGTTATTAATGGTTTTCTGTTTTCTCAATTTTAATATTTCATAAGGTACTAAACATTTTTAACTTACTTGATAGAAATTGGATATTCAATTGTGAATTTGTGATGGTTTTTCATTTTCTTTTGGAAGCTTGAAAGTCCAAAACAGTTGTCCTTTAACCTGTATTCTTTCTTCTCTCATTTAGCTACTCTGTTTTTCATTTCCAAACTTCACTGAAATTGGGAACATTTTAATTTGTTTGTCACTACTTCTATCCTTTGGAAATATAAGTTCTTCAAACTTTAGCGCTGAATAAATTCTAATTTTCTCTTTACACTTCGACATTTTAGGTTTATGCAGAAATCACTACTTGTATATAACATGGGCGACTTTAAAGGAAAATGTCCTGTATGTCTTACTTTATTGTTTCTCTATAAAATGAAGAAGGGAGTTGGTCTGAAGTGAATATAATCATTAACATTGCAAATAATTCGTTCTTTATGAAGTTTATTCTGGAGTATTCTAAATTTAGATTTACTAGTTTTATGTTAGTAACTGACAATCTTTTGTGCAGTACTTGTTGAATACTAAGCAACCTTTGTTTTTATACAGCAGTTCTAATGTACAACCTCTGGTTATTGCTGCACATCCTCAAGAGCCAAATCAGCTTGCTGTAGGACTGTCGGATGGTGGAGTTCATGTCTTTGAGCCCCTTGATTCTGAAGGCAAGTGGGGTGTGCCTCCACCCATTGAGAATGGCTCAACAAGCAATGTGGCAGCTACTTCAGTTGGAGCTTCTTCTGATGAAGCCCAGAGATGATCCATGTCAGCCAAAGACAAGTTTCTTTTACATACTTGGATTGCTGGCCATTTCAAGAAACTAGGAATGTACTTAAGTTAATGCAGGCTACTCTCTGAATTAGATGATCAATTGTGTTGTGTGCACCATCACTTACCAGAGCAGTGGATCAACCCAAAACCTAAACACATGTAACTGCCAACATATGTGAAAATTTCCATCAAGTCTAATGCTACAGTGTAGAAGTTCTCGAGTATAAGCTTTTTCTGGCTATTTAGTTTAGATTGGTTAATCCTAACTTCTCTTTTGTAATCTCATCGAGTTTGCATGTAACTCACCAAGGACATTCTTGTCTTCATCGCTCACATCTTATTCATATATAAATGTATAATTTTTTAAACGGTGTAGTTTGTGGTTCATGATATGTAATTAGTAACCTGAAGAATTCAAAGTGCTAAGTTGTTGATTTGTTTTTTCCAATTAATTTAGGACCCAAGTGTTTGGATTTAGAATTTTAATACCAAAGGTTTCTCGTTTGCGCAGTTGCACACGGTAATGCATGTGGCTCCTTCAAAATGTTTTCCAGTACTTGCTGTACAAGAAAAATTCAAGAAACATGTTGATGTTTTTTAACTGTAAATTTGACAATGATACTGTCTCGAATACCTTTTGATGTTATTTTAGTGAAGGCAGAGTAGTTATACGGTGACGTCTCTTTGCCGATCTCGATCGAGATGCGTACGTAAATGCTCGTTGATCCATGTTTGAACCTTTGGTGGTAACTATTTTCTTTTTAATGTTTGAAAAAATAATAGTTTATAATTTAATCGACGGATCCATACATTTGACTACAACTAAATATTATTTAAAATGGAAAATTTTAATGTTAACAACTGCTTTAATCTTAGGAGCCTAGGTAAAGAATATTTTTTTTAGAAACTATAATGTATATATGTTAGTGTTTCTTTAATGTGTTTTTAATGTGATTTAGTAAAAAATACATTAAAGTGAGTATTCCATGTAACGAAGTGTATTAAATAGAATGTGTTAGTATTTTTTATATAAAAACTTTTGAATAAGGGTAAAAATTTTAAATATCAAAAAGTATTAAAAATTACTTAACATTATAAGATTTAATATATAATTCATTTAAAAGAGATATACTAAAAGATTAATAAATACTTAAAGTGTTATTATGTTAATGAATATGTTTATATGTCACTTCCAAAACTCATTAGAATTTTAAATTACAAAAAAACTTTATAAGTTTAGGTTGAAGTTAGTTTTTAAAACAATTAAATTAATTAATATATTATGGGTAATATTGCATATAGTTAATAAATAAAGGACTAAATTTAGTAAATTAGAATGTAAGGACTTAATAAAACAAGATCAAAATATAACGAACCAAACAACATTAAAGTGGTGAATAAATGTAATAATTAGATATACATGAGTTGACAAATTAAAACAAATGTCCATATATTTTTCCTTTGCAAAACAATTGGATTAAATACGAAGCTGATAGACTAGGTTATGACGCTTCTGACAATTGATTGAATTACTAATTTATAGCTCATTAATCCGAGTCTAGTTAAATAGGATCAATGTGAATTATGTTAGAACAGTCTCCATACTAGCAGATCTACATTGAAGTTCAAGAAGAAAGATCAACAGTTTTTTTTTTCCTAATAAAGATGGTTTTGTAGTTTTGGAGATATATCAGAATAGCCACTCCCTCTAACCATTATACAGGTTCAATAATCAGTTTTAAAATATTAAAACCATTATTGATTGCATACTTTACACCATTACAGTGAACACTTTCCTACCCAGATCCACATGAGATACAAATTTTCTACACACACCTTAATAATAAAATAAAAGAATCCCCTTTGAAGCCGTTGAATTTAATGTTGTCTTTCCTTACTCATGTAACGTATGGCAGTGCTAGTACAGCTTCAAAATATAGTACATATTGAAATAGCTCCCCAATTACTGGGGTCGAAAGCTTGCAAGATTCGGGAGGTGTGTTGATTGAAGTTTCTTAATGTCATTTGCTGTCACTTTACAGGACTCCAATGAAAGAGACCTTAAGTTCTCTAGTCTTTTCAAATGCCGCAGCCCATCAATGGTTATACCAGAATTTGAAACATTCAAAGAAATCAAACCAGTAAGCCCTGAAATTGCATGCATAAGCCAGTAAATTAAATAATACAACTTGATCGTAAAAGAACTGAATGCAATCTTTTCTCTTTGGCAAATGAAATGGGACAATGAGCAAAAATAAACTTAGTGGAGCTAAGGAAAGGGAACACAAAAGCATAAAATAAAGCAGGTAACAGCTCACTGGGAGATTGATACAAAATAAATAATGCAGGATCAAGATGGAGGCTTGAGTTGCCCAACCACTCGGCTACAGCATTGCATTTTTTATGTGTTATGTACCATTCACTCATAAATCATGATCAAGGTGTGCATGATGATTATCAAAGATTCATCAGAAAGAAATAAAGACAATCATGGACCAACCCTGCTTGACATAATCGGAAATCATGAACACTTATTTCATGTAATTACTTAAAAGTCCTAACTACGAGATCACATGATCCATTATATATCTTACAACTACAAGAACTGCGAGTAGCAACTAATGCATTTAGGATTTTCACAAGAAAACTGTAGAAAAATATAAACACGATATATCGGTATTTGTTTTGATCGCAAAACTATATTCATATTCATGATTAACCTCTTGAATTTGCGAATGAATGCATTTTGGATTTAAAATCCAATTTTAATTTTCATATATATATATATATATATATATATATATAATATTAGGATTGGGTAAAAAATCAATCCCTAACCAATTTCTTTTTCTTTATTTATGAAGTAACTTTTATCCACTAAAGCCATTGCAATTGCCAGAAATAATAGGCCTACTAAAGGCACAAAAATAAAAGGTAAGTTTATCATAGAATAAGTATCTCGATTTACTATTTGTACCGGTTATATATATATATTATTGTTATATTAATATTTTTATTATTCTTATTTATATTGTTATAAATATAGTCTATAATCACTAGAATTCATATATACTTATAAACACTTGTTCAAGTTAAATCTATAATCCAAAGCCTATAACTTCTGTTTTGATTTTTATCTGTTCAAGTGATTATTTTGGCTTTCCGCTTTATCATAAGGAAAACAAAAGTAAACAAAATGGTACCATGTGATTTTCATACAAAACAAAGGTCAGGAAATATACCAGAAATTAACTCCAGGGTAGTGTCTGTAAGGCTGCAGTTTTGTGATAAATTTAAGCAAGTCAAAGATGAAAGCTCTTTGATATTTTTCACACCATCATCAGTTAACCCTCCACCGCATATTTCCAGCAACCTCAGGTTCTTGAAGTCTGTTTTGCCATGAACACAGTTAATTCAAATTATAGTTGAAAGGGGTTCAGTCAAAGAACTAACACTAAAATGGAGTTAATTCTACTAAATACAGATGACCGCAAATGGAATAAATATTGATTTTGAAGATTGTTTGATAGAAGAGATTCATCAAATGTACTTAGGTATCTCATAACCTTTACACGAGAGAGACCAACAAAATCTTGACTAGAAGAGTGGGAGGCAAAATGGAGATATTAAAAATTACAGCTACCAAATAGAGATTTAGTGTGGTTTGAAATAACTTTCTGTGTTAAAAATATTATTCCCAAAAATTAATCTAATCCAAACTATTTTGGTTTCAGTAAAGTGAAACAAAAATTGCTTGGATTAATGCAAGAAACTAATATTAGTACAATATTTCATACGTTTTAAATAGTTTGTTCCAGAATCTGTTATTCGTGCACCAAACAAGTCCAGGTCTGTAAGCCCAGTCAAACCTGCATCAGCGTTCAATAAATGTCATTAATGGTAATATTCCAAACCCGAGATTAATAAAATTATAGAACATGTAGAAGCGTATGTACAAAATAGAAGATAAACAACATTGTTTGAATTGTAAATTTACATAGGAATACATACTTGTTAAGGATGCCAATCCAGTATCAGTAATTTGGGGGGCATCCAAATTTAGTGACTTAAGAGATGACAGGCCACACAGTTTGCTTAAACCACTATCATTAACCATAGTGAATGATAGATTTATTTTCTCCAGACTAGACAATCCTACAAGTAATAGAATACCAGAATAACAACAGCATTAGTACTAATACTAATAATAATGATAAAAAGAAGCAAAACTATAAATGCTACAATCCTTGGATAAAAGCGTACTAACAATGAAGGTAAAATAACTATAAAAGCGTACAAACTTTGGTTAAAAGTAATAATATTACGTGGCATATTCAACCTGATAAATGGTGTAGTCCATTGCTTCCAATTTCTGTATCAGAGAGTTCCAAGCATTTCAGTTGCTGATGGCCTACAAGGTAAAAGCATAAATTACCACAAGATCGAATAATTGGACAACAAAAATGTTGGGTCAGAAAATTAGAGCCTATTGAAAATTTACCCGCCAGGTGGATCAATCCTTCATCATAAATCGTACATGAATCCAGGTTCAAACTCTTCAACTTTGTCAATCCTGCTTGAAAAATGTAAGGTTAAGAGAAACAATCAGTCCTTATAGTTTTACCTCATTTTGATTTTAGTTTTAGTAGTTTATCTTTTTTAAAAACATTAACTGCTACAATTTTAATAAAAAACTTATTTATTAATTTTTATCATGTACCATCAGACATACATTAGAAAAACCGTTTTAAACTTAGTTTTCATTCATTTGATTTTGGTTAAAAAATATGATCAATTTAAAAGATATTGATGTGAGAAAAAATAAAGAACATTTTAAACTAAATCATTTCATTTTTTATCCGTAGTAATAATTTTCTTTTCATCTTGTAATTAATGACTTGATAGTGAATCCGCTACAATAATTTAGCTCAACTTTAGAGATATTTAGCATTTCTCCTTAAATTGTGATTAGAGAGTTGGGTTCATATTTCAAGTTACCTTTCAAGTGAACTAAACATGCATCTGTTATGTAATTAAATCCCAAGTTTAATACATTCAAATTTTCCAGTCCTGAAAAAAAAAATGCTACAAGTCAAGTACCCCAGGAATTCTTATGGAATCTCAAGAAGCAAATACTAAATGGTTGTACAAGTGTTAACTTACGCGAAAACTTTTCACATCCATTGTTAGAAAAATCACATCTGCTAAGATTCAAGTGTGACAGCGCAGGAAGCTCTGGCAGAAAACTTAACATCGTCAAATCAAAACTTCAATGGTAATTTCAGCCTCATCATGTAGTAGAAAGAGGAAATCAAGTTAAACTTCTTATTGACAAATGACATTCGCTGATAATAATGAAAATAAAATGCATTTTATATAATAGTATTCAGTTGACACCCTTCCTCAGAGAAAAATGATGAATACTACGCTAACATAAGAAGTTTAAAACAAACAAACAAATCTACATAAATATTTGAATATAAGAGATTCTGGCAACCAATTTTCTAGCCTTCCTCTTGGATATAACCCTAACTACACTCCCCTACTCTACCCCACAATTTGCTCAAATCACAATCTCCTAGGAGTCATATGATAAAGGCAACCCAATAAACATAATGTGGCTCTGTTAGGATGTAAATAATGAGAGTGAAAAAGGACAGTTAGTAGTCATCAATCAATCGATTAGCTAGTTTGGACTAGTTAGTTAATTGGAAGAGATTATGTTAGGGTGCGAGGGGATAAAACACCAAGGAGATCTGTTTCAATAGACCATGAACCAATCATACGAATGGACTTAAAATTAATTATTAATAAGGGAGGGGGCATTCTGTGAGTTTGATAGACTGTGTATGTGAAAGGAGAGATTCTTTTTGAAGGGGAAACCTTTGGAGAGAATTCTATTCTCCATTTTCTATTATGTTCTTCAATAAAGTTCTGTTGTTTATTTCTCTCTCTCTCTCTCTCTCTCTCTCTCTCTCAAGTTTTCATTTCATTTTCTCCGGGTTTCTATCAGGTTGAGCTTTAAGCTTAAAAGCATTCACGGGGCATTGGGCAATAACCAAGATTATAGCCTAACAACTAGTTAGTGCAAGTAAGCGTTGATATTATCATGAAAAAAAATAACAGAATCAGCATAAAAATCAATTAAGTAACAGAATCAGCATAAAAAATCCACAAAGTAATTCAACCTGCAAGAAAATCCAAGCATGCAGCTGTTACATGGCATCCTTCCAAATTTAACAAAGCAAGCTTTTTTAATCCTGAAATCAGCTGAGAAATTATTGAAAATGGAAGAAAGGAAGATGAAAATTAAATGTTGAAACTTGAAATTTCCTTAAAGTGTTGATCTAAGACATTCATACCTTGACACTGGGACAACATTAACACAAATCTAGTATATTGGAAAAACAAAACCACAGTGCGTTTTGGAATTAATCATGGCAATGAACATGTGTTTTAAACATTGACAGAGTTGAGACTGCAACTTGTTTACTATTCAACTTCGTAATGTCTACTTAGAATGATAAGTAGCAAAATTTTATATCATTAATGAAATAGATTTCAAAGATGATTTTTTTTTCCTCAACTGAACTCTAGCTTTTACACAAATAGAAACTAAATGTTTTAAAACAATTGAGATAGAATATCAAACTGAACTTAAAAAAATGAAAATATCAAATTTGGCATTTTTAGTTACTGAACAACACAAAGCTTTCTGAACACAAAACATGTAAGAGTACCATAACTCAGAAGATCATCATATATTCCCTAATGCTCTGAAACACCAGAATAAGATAATGGAAGGCAAAATACCTTTTAGAAAACTGATGCCAACATCTGTGACTTTACTAAAGGAAATCTCTAGGCTTTTCAAGTTTGTAAGCGCTGGAAGTAAATTAAATAAATTGGGCCATTAGTCATTGAACCAAGTATCCCTTTCGGCGGATGAGATATGTTATTTATTCCCTTCAAGTTTTAAACACCATACGAAGGCAAAAGAGCTTCAAAAGTAGCATAGTAATACTCTTTGAATGAAGACTCAATATCATATGATACTAGAAAAAGTCTCAAATGTTTTACATTGAAGGCCTATTTTATAGACCAAATATAACCAAACACCCTAATAAGCTATTCATATTCTAAGCTGGAATGAAATAATATAAAAGAAAATCAAACCCCCAAATAGTAAATAACAATAAATAAATCAGATCAACAGAAACTAATTAACCCATCTACAGATACCCTTAGTATAAGGCATCCTTTCTTTATAAAACCAACATTTGTTATAATGCAAATAAGCCATTATTTGACGGAAACTTTATCCATGAGTATAATACATTTCACTTCACTTGTTTAGAAAATATTGTAATAGGTTATTAGGTTATGCATAGTTCCTAATAGAGGTGCTGTTAAAATTAGGTAGTAGTTTTAGGATTTTAATTTTGAAATTAAGTTTTTTTTTTTTTTTTCAGATTATTCCTTTAGAGGTTTTATCCTTTGTTGGATTATCTCACTCCAATATAGAATCAAGGTTATCTTAATAGTGTTTGCTTGTGTTGGGTCCATAAATAGACCATAATTATAAACATTTGACACACCTTTTGCATAATTATAGTTTAGAGATTTCTATTTCCTTATAGGGCATCAGAGAGGAGTACACTAGACTTATTGCTCTAAATTTAGAGGGGATACCAATAATTTTACCAGATACTACTACATGGTTGAAAACACGCTAACTGCATAAAATAAGCGCAGACAATTAAACTCTGGTGAAATTTTCAGTTAAAGTAGTCAAAAGGAAGAAAAATGCAACTAACCTGATAGAGGCTCGATATCAGCATCTTCTATGCAATTACACCACTTCATATTGAGAGATTCCAACCTGGTTAGACCTGAAAATATGGACCATGTCATTGAATCATATATATATTTCACAACTGTACATCATTACTATGAGGCATGTAAACTTCAGGCCACACTCACACAGCCCTAATCATTGCAATTATATGCCCCCACTTTCAGTTTTACAGTCACTCGAGCATTATTGATACTATCAAATCCCCCCATTTATAGCCATACAAGAGCATCTCATACAGAAGAGAGATAAAGGAGGTTAGTACCATTTGGCAAATTCAATGTATCAACAAAGAAGCTTTGCTTTACATGCATTCATTTGCAATTTGGTTTTCCATAGATCAAAAAACAATTGATCAAGATTATGAGTATTAAATGCATGCATGGCCTGCAACAAACCAAAAACCAATTACTAAACTGTATACAAGATCCTTAGGATCTGAATCCAACTTGTCCTGTCACCAATTTCTGTTCAGATTTTAGTTACAAAATTGAACTCTATATAAAGAAGACTTTTTATCAATTGGCAAAGATTTGAAAGGAGTTCAACGAGATTAACTGCTTGATATATCTCCATCAAGTGAGGGAACAAAGCATACAAGCAAAATAATCTTTAAATGTTGCATACAAGATTTCAGACTGTAGTCGGGTTATTAAGTGCACCAAAGAACTGTAGTTACTTAAGCTTTCAGACAACATTGCATATAAGGTCCAACCTTGAAGATGCACAACGCCTCCATGAATCGCAAGACATCTCTCCAAATCCAACTTGACCAAGTTAACAAGACCAGGAAATGTACTCAATCCCTGAGCAGATATTGCATTGTTTCTTCTAAAACTCAAACTCGTTAAGTTTGAGAGACCTGAAAGATTGATTATGGACAAAGCTTCTAGCAAATGTAACGTCCCATGAATCTCAGCAAATGCATAAAGACACAAAGATGATGAAAATTTGGAAAGTGTTACGTACAAAATTTCTAAGGTTTCCATATGTATATTTTTCGATTGCTTCTAATTTTTTAGTACGGTGTACTAATTTTTAGTGAGTTATTCAGTCAAGTGAAAATTAAGGATGGAAGCTACTATTATTGGATGAGTTTTTTATTCTTTGCTCCAGATGAATAAGATTCATAGGATAGATCCCATTGCCAAGGAATAAAAAACCAAAATACAAATGAGAAATGCTAGCAATAGAGTCTCTAATACACTCTTTCTAACACACTCTTAGTCATTGGCTAAAATTTATTGAAAACTATAAAAATTAAATAGGTTTCTATCTTTCTCACTCTTGATTTAATATTTATCTCTCATACTTGTAGATTTTAATAAATTTTAACCAACAACTAAGATTGTGTTAAAGAGTATGTTGCTAACATTCTTCAAGTAAAGATATAGAAAATCCATGAAGCAGTGAAGATGCAGAGAAAAAAGACTATCTCAGGTGCAGACAAGAATACCACTGATGAACTCCAACCCACGATCTGAAATTTGATGACAGTGATTAAGATTTAAAGAGATGATATTTTTGCAGTCTCTAAGATAGGTGAGGCCATGATCAGTGACATCAGAGCCAGAAAGATCCAGATGAAGCAAAGATGATCCCTGTGATGAGATGACATCCATCCAACCATCACTGACAGCAAGACCACCATATTCTCCCAAGTAAATATCCTTTAAAACAACAACAAAGTGATAATAATCGATAAGATTAAGACCTTCAATAAAATAGATCAGGAAAATGTAAATAACTGGGAATTGACAAATAATTCTAACATTGAGGTCACAATCTCGAAAGGCTTGGAGGGAAGCGGGTGTGAGACGGCAAGAGCAAACGAAATTGTTGAAAATTCGCTGACTCAAGTCCCTTGGGAGTGCAGAAAATGTGTTAAATTCACCAATGTCCTGTCAAGAAACATTGAGTGGAATGCAGTTGCGGTAAGTGGTTAGATCAGATGTTGAAAATTGTAGTGGAAAGTGGAGCAGTAAAGCACCTGAGTGATTCGGTGGATGCACAAATTCAACAAGGATGAACATTCTTGTCCGTTTGCTAAATGACAAGGTATCCTCCAACGTCTGAACCGTTTAAAACTCCCTCTTTTGCAACATGTTCGGTAAAATCCTCTGCAAAGAGGAAACATGTCACAGTAGTAGCTGTAAGCAATCAGCAGAAAACAAGAAAAGTAGAGTAATTCATTACCCCATAACTATCCCTACTACTACACATTAATTTAAGATTAAGAATGAAAATAATACAATAAACAAGTCCGAAGTCCATACTTTCGTAAATATTTTGAGAGAAAAAAGAAGAAGAAACGCACCCTTCTAACATGGTGCTGCATACAGCATGGGAAGATGAGGAACTGAGGAGGGTGACAGTAACACCAGAAAAGAAAGAAATGCAAAAATGGCAATGGTGTTGGCTATTGCTATTGCTATTGCTATTTCCCACTTGCCAGCAACTATTCCTGTGAGTCACGCTTTTTTTTTAGGCTCCCTTTAACTAACTATTCTCAAAAAGAGGACCACAACGTTGCATATACTATGACATTCTGCTTTCTTTTACGTACGGGTTTTTCATTCTTCCTATGAAAATGAAATTGTTTTTTTATAATTTAAACCAATATATTTTACGTTGACCAAAAAAGATATGTATTTATCATAATTCCAAAGGCTAAATCAACATATGTATACAATTTTAGGAACTAAAATAATTGATTTGTTAAGAAACTAAAATTTATTTTATAATTTTAAGGATTAATTGATAGATGCTTATAACTTTAAAAAATAAAATAATTTATTTTTAAAAATTTTATGAACATGATGAATACTTATAATATCAAAGACTTAAAATAGTATATTATTCAATGTCTTACTTTGTTGGGCTAAAGATTGATTTTTGAATTGACCAATGAAATGGACTACCCAACGAACTGAAACCATAGATATATTTTGCTTTTTAAACGAACGTGATTTAATCCAAAACCGATACAACAATTGAAATGATAAAATTTTGTAAAATTTCATCTTTGTCTATTGCAAATATGGTAGATTATCTATCACATATATAAGTTTCATGCCTTCTTTTCTCTCTTTCAGACATGCATTTTGGAATGACACATCATTTGTGAAAAGAAATAAAAAAACAAAGAAGCCGACAACACGAGCATCATGACAATAATTTCATAACTTGAGTGAAGGAACCACAAGCAGTTTTGTAGGTGGAAAAATGACATTCTTCACCTTCCATAATGCAACCTCATTTTTATGAACTTTTCAATTCGTTAGTAAACCTTGTTGCTATGGTGATCCCTAATTTCTTCTCCGATGATAACTGAAAACAAACCTTTGTTAGTTTTGATCAAATTTTCGACTTTTTTTATTTAAATAATACATTTTTGAAAACAATTTTTTAAAATAAAATTGTTTCAAATCATCGATACTCATTTTTTATTTTGACGAGGAGCCGCATCCGGCGTCGTTGTTCCCGCTGCCCCTGTTCCACGTGTTCGCGTTTTTCATGCTGGTTAGGTCACAGCCATGGGGGAGACACTGGTGGCGATGCCTAATTTCCAGATGCCTGATTTCTTGTGTTTGACTTCCACATTTAATTCTCCCTTCACATGGGTCTCTCTGTATGGTTGAAGAATTGCTGGCTACTCCTTTCGTGGGAACAATCCCTCCCTGTGACGCAACTGCACCATTTGCTTAAAATAAAAAATATGAATATAGGATCACATGGTAAGATAGATTTTTAAAATAAAAAAAAAAAAATAAGTATCAATTATTCTGTAATAATAATATTAAAATAACGATAAAAAATTATATAAAAAAATAATATATTAAAATAATAATAAAAATTTATTTTTGTTTCATCTTGAATTCTTAATTTTTAGTATAATATCAGAAATACTGAAACAATAATTTATTAAAATAATAATAAAAATTTATTATTGTTTATATATAGACAATATTGAAAAAAAATCAGATAAAGAATTAGTTTTAAAAAAATTATTTTAAGAAATTATTTTTAAAAGATATTATTTAAGTAAAAAAGTCCAAATTTTTCTTCTTTGATCAAATTTTATTAATTATATAAGTACAATTTATCCGTCTGTGTTTTAAAACTTACCTTCATTTTGTCACCGGAAGTAGGGCCTAACAAAAAGTTAGTCATATTCCAGATTATTGATAGTCTAATTTATTTTAAAAATAAAGATATACTCAATTTGATACAGTATTTTACAATTTAAAATACATAGAATTAAAATAAAGAAATATTATTTGATAAAATAAAAATTAACAAAAAATAAATAAATGTTGAATGCCAGAGAAGTTCGATGATAAAATACGAAAGATAATAGTCTCTAAAAATACTTTTGTTTAGAAATGAGAAATTCAAATTTAATATACAGATATAATTAATGAGAGCAGTATCATGATAAGAATCCTAATACTCTAACACTGACAAAATCAAACGGCTCAGCTTTTCAAGGTAGCTGGAGTGACACTCAGCAAACAACTAGAAATATGCATGATGAGTATGAAACTTTTGAGTTGGCAAATTCATCAACGAAACTTTGAAGCTTAAAATGGAAAGAATTACCTCAAATTTGAATTCAAGAGACCCAAAAGGTCGTAAAACATGTCAAGGAGTGTGAAAAACTGAATCAAGCTCAAAAGCTACTCAAATTGGCTCCAAAACAACTAGTGGCTGGAAGCAACAGTTTTACAAGAATCCCAAGAAGAAAGGGGACAACAGTATTTGAGCACTTTCTCATTTCCACATGAACTATATTACAAGAATCTCATGAATAAGTTTACAATTTTTATGTTTCAAGAGAACAACCAAAACTGCAGGAAGTTTCAATCAACAGGGACTTCAACATCCATTTTTAGGTCAGATTGGCCAAGAACCTGTGACAAATTGAAATAGAAACAAAAATCAAACATGTCCAGAAATAGAAAGAAAAGGGCAAAAAAAAGTCTTGTAATACAGAAGTTTTCAGATAAGAGACACAATCGGATTTTGTGCATGACTGAGGTGATGAGTCTTTCTTTACTTTTATTTTAATTTTCGTTGTGGGTACCTAATAAACTGACTCTTTCAATGCACTTGAAGCACAAATGTTAAACAAACTGTAGAGTTTGATATGCAAGTAATAAATTCTTATAATAGATTTAGAAAAAAAAAATGAAATATCAAATAATGTTGTCTGTGTTGAAAGATCTCATCATTTGCACAAAGTGATATCCAATCAGGCCAACTTTATGGATAAAGAAAGCACCAGACAAGTTGATTATGCTTTAAACCTAGTTAAAGTCCCTCCGTGCAAGACATCATTCTTTTCTCTACTGCTTTTGCTCCATCCAATAGGAAACCATTTCCCATAAGCCCCGCTGGCCCACTCCCCCCTTTGTGGTAAAAGAAGTATCAAGGTCAATAAAATCAAATGACTTAATAATAAAGATTTTTATGTGGCTCACTGGTTTGACAGGTCAACAGTAGATCAAATGGGGAAGGAAAAAATAAAAAAGAGTAAGATTTAGCAATTCTTTGACACTTCTTTCTGTGATATCCATTTAAGAATTGTCCATAGGAAATATATATCATATTGTACAGACCTTAATGAAGTCATCCAATGTCAAGTAAGAGTCTTTTGAGTATCCTGCTTCTCTCAGAACTTGGCTGAGGACTTCCTGCAAATCAAAAAACAGAGAACAAAATTAGCCAATCTCTAGTTAAGTCTACATATACCAATACAAGCACAATTAAAAAGGTGTATGGAGGGAAAAAAATTGATAATTCAAAAAGCATAAACCAAATGGATTTATCAGACATGATTATTACTGTTTTGACTTCAGCATACCAAACTTGTAATAGGGATGTCAAAACAGTAATAATTGATATTTGATGCACCTTAATGCAGACCCACTTTCCTATCTAGTAACTCCCAGTGAAGTAACTACATAATTAAGCAATACAGGGAAGCATACAGATTGTTGGTGATACCTCTCTCTGGTCATCAGACATGAATGAACCTGACAAATCTTTTAGCACTTCCAACATATCTTTGAAAGACACCTTTCCATTACGGTCTGAATCATATACTTTGAAAATAACTGCGACAGAGAAAAACTAGTAACTATAAGTACCCTTATGAAAAACAACCACACAATGCCAGTAGAAAATAGTATCATAATTTATTAAGGAAAAATTTAACAAAATATCCCCCGCCCCCAACCTTCCAATGAAGCATTTCAAGGATGTTAATCATTGAATAATTCATATAATCTGAACTCCATATTTGCATAAGCAATTTTTAACTGCTTAATTAACTTCCTTGCTGCAGCTATCAGCTCTCTGAAATACAAACAAAAATCCTGGAGACTATATATGTGCTGAAATCTGCTAATTCATAAATTCCATAACCCAGGGTTGGATACTGCTCAAATAAATCTAATTATATCATACGAAGTATATTCAAAGTAACATGACTACACGTGACACAGACAATTCCACATGTTATCATTTACAAATGAGCTCTTACTTCTCACCCCCTTTGTATTTATAAATTCCATAACCCTGTTTAATTTTTCTCATTCTACTCCACAGCTAGTAACATCTACTACATTTCTTCAAATGACTGTGAGATGCAGAGACATCTAATTCATCCAAATGCCACACATGAGGCTCTTGAAGAATAAACTTTGAATTAATGGAAATATAACAACTTGACAAGTACGGTCTTTGAGTCTTTGCATATAAATTTGAGCAAATTCAGCGTTCGTAAATGTTCATGCTTGTGTCTCACCAACCAGCCTAAAGGTCAATTCTCTTCTTTTAGGAAATCCTTTGATTCTTTTGTTACATTGCCTCTTATTCAGCCTTAGGAGTCCTTATAAAGATGGGTTTACAATGGTCCTGACTCCTGAATGAATATCAGATCGGTGTGCTGAAATTATTTTAATATAATGACCATAATTGGTTGGTCAGTGGTAATAATTGATAGGTAGGAAGTTATGCATAGCTTTTATACATGATGATGGACAAGATAGCACTCAAGTTTACATTTGGACTAGATGGATAGAATGAAGTTAGATGGATCAGCCTAAGTATGGGTAACCTATTCGGCACAGTAAGTGTTCCCTCCTGGAATCATCCTAATCCAGTCATATTTGAGTAGTTTGACCATTCCTAACTGAAAGACGGTATGCAAACAACTGCTATACATGGCAGGCATGAAACAACCTCATTGGCATTCCCTCATACACAACCATGAACCACGACCAAGTACGTGACCATAATTGGTTGTTTGGTAGTAATAATTGGCTGGACATTATGCTTAACTTTATGTATGATGGCAGACTTGTAGCATTCAAATTTTACATTGGGGATAGATAGAGTAAAATTACATGAGTCAGCCCAAAATCTGTGTAACCTGTATGGCATTGGCAAGGTGTTCTCTCCCCCCCCCCCCCCTCTCTCTCTCTCTCTCTCCCCAGGTTATATCCAACCAAATCATCATAATTGGATCATATTGGAGAGGTCCAACTCTTCCTGACCAAAAGACGGTATGTAGAAAACTGCTAAACATGGCAGGCACGAAAGAACCACATCAGCATTACCCCATAAACCGAATATTTGACCAAAACTGACCCTCATCTGGGGAATGGTAAATTCCACTCTCCGACTATATGTGAGGGTTGAGCAAAGGAGACAGACATCTTCACCCATTGTACTCCCTAGAAATTGATTAAGGCCTTCCCTTGAGACCAAGAACAGAACTTAAGAACCTTGAGTGAACATTGAGAAAGCAAAATCACTTCACTACTTATAAGTTATAATTGCATCTTCCAAGTTCTAACTCCCAAAGTTTGCTATAATTGATAAAAAAAAAATCTGAGAACATAAAACAACTCTGCTGTATAATAAAACTAAAACATACGCTCTATTTTTTTATTTGCACTAGCCTTGGCACTGAATGCAGACAAGAAGGCCACAAAGTCTTTAAAATTCAAACCGTCCACCATCTTGAGCAGCCTCTGCAAATAAGCATATAAATCATAAACTAAGGGAAAATAGATCACACACCAAACCAAGTGATCACAAAAGAAAGCGCATAAGCTCCAAAATAAACAAGAATCTTAGGGTGGAAATTCCCGAAAGTCTGTACCTGAGAAAGTGGATTCATAGCAAATTCCGGGACGGACAAGAACTCATCAGCTGAAATGAATCCCTTTGCATTGCGGTCAAGTTGGCAAAACCTTTGGTACAAAGACACTATTTCCTGCTGGGAAACTGAGTTTGACAGCCGAAATCAGATCTTAAACAGAAAACAATGGATGCAAATAAAGGAAGAGGAAGAGAGAAAGGGCCCACATAAATTGTTGCAGTGTTCTTGAACTTCTTCGATGTCGTATTGAGTTAGCATAGATGACGCACTCCCCATCACTACTTTCAGGCTTCAAAGCAAAATCTGAACCACCATCCATTACATGACTCGAGTATAATAAACATTAACATTTATAGTAACAGAATAAATGAATAAAAATGGTACCTTTGCTTTCTGCTCCCCAATTCCCCAAAAAATTAATGAAGTAATAGTAAAAGAATTTTCAATTTTCAGCAGATGTGAAAGGGGAGAGAGAGAAGACTTGCACGCACCAAATTAGGGACGGTTCAGACCACATAGGACTTTACCTGCCAATATATACACACGTGGGTTGCCTTGTCATCATCGACTCCGTCGAAGCGCAGAAAATGCTCTGTTGCGTCGCAACCCGCAACTACCCGCGACGGATACTTTGATGATTATCCCCCAATTAGTTTCTTTCTTTTAAAATTTAATTTCCTAATCATTTCTAAAGCCAATACGCTATTTATATATTTTTAATCAAACTTTTCAATATTAAATAGTCTATAAATTATGTTTTGAAATTTTTAATAAACTTCCTCCCATTATAACTTGACGAAAAATTTCAAAAACCCGAGTTCTATTATATTTTTAATAATTTGGTTTAACGTGAAACAAACAAATAATTTTTTCAATAAAACAATATCCAAGACCAAATTTAAATTTAAATATTTAGCAAAACAACAGAGCAATTCAATGCTTGATCTCTCCTTCCTAAAGTAGAAAACTGAAGATTGCTTGAAGCGGTTAACATCAGAGTCACATGATAACTACAATGGAATTAGGTCTGCGTCCTTCGTGAAATCCAATAACCAAGGAAATCGGTTTTGTTGGAAAGATATAAGAAATCGGTTTATAGAGTGATTTGTTCCCGCCAAAGACTTTCCCTAATTGTCAACTTTTTTATATTCCTTAAACAATTATTTTGGTCATTAAGTTCAATTTTCAAACTCTGCCAGGAACTATGAAGGAAGCGCATGTTACATTAAATACGATTGCTCTCCTCTACCATTGTAGATAACTCCATCCTATCCACCCATACGGGTAAATGCATCCTAACGGAATTAATTTATTAACTAAATAAATATAAACCATCGTAATCTCTCAATTTTCATTCATGATAATTAATGTACAGAGTACAGAAAAGCATTGATAAGTAACAAACAAGCCAAGAAATTTATGGCGTTTATGGAACAGATGTTTTTTAAACGGAAGCCATCAAGGCTGGTTAATTCAAAAATTGGTTGAGCATCTAACAATTTGACAATGTTCCAATTAAGGCAAGCTCGAACAGATGCAAGCCTCACATTATTGAAGGCAAAAAGCATCATACTTCAGCAGGCATCCAGGTCACGGCATGGAGGAGGCTTGGGCTCGCTTAACAAAGTCGTATTCCCTCCTTCTGGTCCACTCATAATCCGTCGTGGATTCTGTGTGCCAGGCTGAATAAAAAAAGAAACGAGATTCATAATCCAAGGTACTAAAACATGGGCGATAACAAAATAGATCATGGACAATATCCTTACCGGTAGCTTCTCACCCCTTTTCAGCATTTCTACTATCTGAACTACTCTCTCTGGGGTTACATCTTCCTGGAATCGACATCAATATCACGTTAAGAGTGTCTCAGAAGCACAGGTACAACAACAAAACCCCCCTCCCCAAAAAATATAAAATAAAATAAAATAGAGCGCTTTAAGACAGACGTAATAATTATAAGTATATCCTTCTGATCCATTCGAATAATCAGCCACAGTAATCATAGGTGCATTCACACAGCATCCCTGCATAACATTAACAACTTCAATCATGCACTCTCATTGGTTAATCAACAAAAACACCAAAGAATATCTAGTTATCAAAGAAAACAAGTACGCAACTCTTTCACCTCTTGGATTTTTTTCCTCTAAATAACAAAAGCTGTCCATCACAATAGGTGATTCTTTTTTCTAACAGTTAGATATCAATGTCCCATAAAGTTTGTTCTAATTTTTTCAAGCTAACAATCCAGGGGAGTTATTGGATGACTCAATGATACTGAAAAAGGTAAACATTAAGTTATAAAGTTCATATTTGTTATCAGAAACATCCAAGTTTATCACAACTATTTCATTAAAAAAAAAAGTAAACACAATGTTTCACTAAAAGGTCCAGTTTGTTCTTCAAGTAATTTTTTCCACTAAATATAATCGTTCAGACAGCACAAATCAAGCAAAACTACAACTCTAAAAACAAGGAACATCATGAAATGAAGATAAGATTCAAATAAAAGACTCACCATGCATTCCATTTCTCCAACAGAAAACAAACCATCTGGCGTCACTTCTGCAACCGAGAGGAGAAAGAAAACTAATTATTAGAAAATGCAATAGTTCCAGTTTGTCATGAATAAGATCAGGTTCAGTGATAGCCTGATAGGTACTGACAGAAATCAAGACTGATTAACTAACCATTACGCTTCACTCCCAAGTGTTTCAATAAGGCTTCTTCAATTCCTCGTGAACCTCGAATCATACAAGGTGTTGTTCCACAAACCAAGAGATGGTATTTCCCAACCTGGAAATTTAAAGCAAGTTGATCCAGATAAGCTTTGGCCTGTATTAATGTGGATACAAAATTGAAAGCATTAAAGCATAACATGCTTTCACCTTAGCTCGATTGAACATTGAGTAAAATGTGGCAACCTCATAGACCCGTATAGGAGCAACCTCTATAATTTTAGCCACCTGAATAATTCACAAAACTATTTATCATTAAAGGATTTGAATAGCTTTTATTGTTATTAAGAATTTTAATTCAGTTTGCAAACATTATGTTAAATTGGGATTTTCACTGTAGCATCGTAGCAACAAGAAGCTACAAGTAAAATTCAATGAAATATGATGAGTATATACATAGATGAAGAATATTCTGAAAATCGATATTCAAACATTGTACATGACAACTATCACAAACACAAAATGCTTCAGCCTGACAATCTTAGCAATAATTTCAGATGAACCATTTTCTCACAAATTTATTTTGCAATAGCATTGTAGGCCATTTACAAGAATTTCAAGACTTTCATAGGAATTATCAAGGGTCTTATTCTACTTAGTACTTAATAGACATTATATCATGCAAAATAAAACCCAGTTCATTGACTTGCAAACCAATGAGGATCACCTTTTCCATCCAACAGGGATAACAGATCAGAGAATCAGACATGGTCCTTTGATATGTTTCTAGACATACTAAGAAGAATACTTTAAGCAGGAAGCCAACATACCGCATTCATTGCAGAAACAGGGAGCCATCCCCCATGTTGCTGCTGGGCAAGATCCAAAAGAGGGATCACTGCAGATTGCTTATAGTTGGATGGATAGTGAGATAGAATCTCCTTAACCTGTAATGTGGACATATTAAAAAATTTTTTTTTTAAAATATGGGCTTGGCACCAAAAAGACACAATATCAATATTGAATTAAAGATCCATATCTCTCAGGACCCGTTTGGTGGACATGATAAGATATCTTTTCCTATCATATTCTATTTCTGACATTTGTTAACCAATAGACTATACAAGTCTATCCTGTAACCTTATCCTATCATTCTCTCTAGTGTAAAGTTTATCTTATAGAGGGATGAGTTAGAAATAAAAAGAATAGAATAAAACAATGTATCTAATTTATTGTTATTCTGATATACATCAAATGTAAAATAAAGTAAGAGTCGATTTTGCTTGTATCCTATCCTGTTCTCATCTAACTTTCCTATCATATCATGCTCACCAAACAGACCTTAGAAACATTATGAAAGAATTAATCAGTAAGACATCGATTCATGTCATTCTACATTTTCACAGACCATTTTCTGCTTTAACAAGCAGCTTTTTACTCTGCAAGTTGAACTGAACTAATCAAGTAATCAGATTAGAGAATGAAGCTAGTGAGGCAAAAAGTGTAACAGTGGTGCAAAATGAAGACTGCAACCAGTTGCAAAATGCTACCCATCCTCCAAGAGTTTTCTTGTACACTGATTATTTTTAGGTCCAAACAAAAAACAAACTCACTATAACAGAATATATAATATTCATTTGGTTGAGCAATAATCTAATGTTGAATATATTAGACTAAAGCTAAAATCGCTAAAACAGTACGTTTGTAGCGATTAAGCGTGAAATATCATTAATGCACGCCAGTACAATTATAAAGGCAAGACAAATGGATTAGTAATCCTCAGCAGTGATTGCCGCAACACTTTTGGATTTTGATATTGCCGGTGAAATATATAATGATAATCGATCACATATTAATCAAGGTAGGAGTACTCACATTCCAAGTTAGAGTGCGATGAAACATTACCTTCTCTTTATTGCCATCGGTGAATTCCCAGTGAAGGTTAGGGTTGTTGTTCGGTGTGTCAAGGTGCTGCCTCAGTCAAAAATGGATACAACAACAATCACAATCACGAAACGGGAAACAGATGAAAATCGAAGCGAAAGCGAAGAGCACTTACATAGTTCAGTGCGGTCGAGAAGGCTCTCGAAGGCTGAGAAAGGGGAAAACAAAAAAAAAAATGGTTGAAAATAAGAAATCAGTAAAGGAAGTTAGAAAAATAGAGACAGAACCTGACGGAAAATTTGACGGATCTCGTTGAAGCGATTCGCGGCGAGGCGCGCCAGCATTTTGGAGGAGCTAGCAAGAGAGGAAACAGATCGCAGAGAGAGAGAAACAAGAGAAGGTGAAGTGAATGGCGTAGTGTAAGAGAAGCACGTCGGAGGTGGCACCGTGGTGGCCGTTGGATCTCATCAATGGATTGCCGAAACGTCAACGATGCCATTTTATTTGGGCCTTCATCAATGGACTATACTTTGGGCCTCCAGGTAGAAATGAAGGTCCATTTTCATTCAGCTGAGAAGATATGATCAATGACAAGCAAAGATTATGGGAGGGATGGTCTTAAGGTGCAAAAGTTCTCAGGTGATTATGAAAGTTTGGCAGTACAATTAGGTTTAACCAAAATGGATTTTGTGTGAGTAGATTGGACAGTATAAAAAAATTATTTGACCTGTATTTTAAATTACAATATTTTGTATATTTATAAAATAAATTTAATTGCAGGTTGTTATTTACATTCACATATGATCATGATTAATTTGAAATAATATATATCGTGTGAAATTTTTATAAAATTAAAATAATAAGTATTTATAAATTAAGAGACTAATATGAATATTTTTTTTTCTCCGGTTATTTCTTTCTTTTCTTTTGCACGATTTATCACTTTCTATTCCTTATTTTTGTTTCTTCTCTTTTACTCTTTCAGCCCCCACATCCATCATTCTCACTGACGCATGAGGTCTGTCCATTCTACCCATTCATTGACGTACATGTTTGACAAACTTGGGACGGAGATAAAAATCAAGAGCAGCTGAAAAACTGAGCGAAGCAGTAGAGTTAGAGAGAATGATAAAGAGGAACATATCCAAGTAAAATAATGTATAGTAATATGGAAAAAAAATTATATAGTGGAGGTGGAAGCACTACTATCCAAGTGTGTACAAGAAATGGTGCTAAATGGTGAGGAACCACCTCCACCTTATGTTTGCAGAGATGATGGCTACACACAAAATGTGCCTTCTGCATCATCTTCACTACGTAACCATCATTGATTTTGGGCTCCTCTCTTCACCAACGCCACCAACTAAACAAAAACAAGAGCTTCAAAAGCTACAAGCAGCTCTCTCTTGCTGGGGATGCTTTCAGGTACATGCATAAACTACCATGTTGAAATTATTGTCACTTCCGAGATACCCCACATGCAAAATAACCTTCTTTTTCTGGTGTACTTTATCTCTTGAATTTCAGGCAATAAACCACGGAATATTAAGCCTACTTTTAGATAAGGTTCTTCAAGTTGCAAGGGAATTCTTTGAGCTGCCAATGGAACAAGAAAAGATAATTTCCAAAAGGGTGAAAGAATTTGAAGGGTATGGTGGTGATCCAGTTCCTGAAGAAGGCCAGTCTTTAGACTGGTCAGATCGTTTGTTCCTTGATGTATACCCTCAAGTTAGAAGGAAGCCAGGCCTGTGGCCAGAAAATCCATCATCCTTTAGGTAAATTAAAACAAAATATTAGACTAAGGACCTTCTTAATGCTAATTGTGCAAACAAAAATGTTCAAAGTTAATTGAAGGATGATAGCTGCTTTATTTGTGTTATTTGAGGTTGGCTTCTCGAGAATTGAAAGTATATTAGTAAGTCAAAGTCAAACTTGTGCAGGGATGTTTTGGAAGAACACACTGCAAGGATGAGAGAAACAACACAGCTTATTCCTATAGAGCCATTGCAAGGTCACTGGATTTAGAAGAAAACTGCTCCCTGAATTAATTTGGTGAACAAGCAGTTCTGCAAGCGAGGTTCAACTACTACTCTTGTTGTACTCGGCATGATCTTGTGCTTGGACTTAAACCCCATGCAGATGGATCAGGGTACACCATTATACTGCAAGATGATGTTGAAGGCCTCCAATTCCACCATGGAAAATGGTTCACCGTTCCAACAATTTCTCGTGCCCTTTTAGTCCTCATGGGTGATCAAATGGAGATATATTATATATATGCGTGTTGTTATTATGTTTATATGGCAACATCTCGATAGAAATAGAATACATCATGCACTCCACACAATTTTGCCTATAACCATACAACTTTTGTTCTCTGTTGCATATTTAGCAATTTAAATCTAAAACAAATCCTGGTAAGCTGTCTTTTCCATATAACTTAACATTTTCATCAATATTTCAACTAATATTACGACTTTTAACAGCTGAATCAACATATGTTGTTACTTTTTCCGAATTTCGATTTTCTGGAGTATCCTCTCAAATTATTACATTTAGCTTAGCTATCAACGTGAGGAGTGTATGCCGGGAATCATATATAAAAGTGAAGTGACAAAAAATCATATGAAGCGTCATCCAAATATTCCTTTCTGATGTTGCAGATAATGACTAATGGAACTTTCAAGAGTCCGGTGCATAGGGTACTAGCGAACTCCAAGAAGGAAAGGATATCCGTCGCAATGTTCTATACGCCTGAGCCAAACAAATAGATAGGACCAGAACAAGGTTTGGTGAATGAAGAACATCCAGAGATGTTCAAGAAAGTGAAAGATTATGCTGATACACATTGGACATACTACCAACGAGGAATGAGGGCAATCCATGCATGTAGCAAAAGTATGAGATCACAGTTATAAACCAGTAGATGCTATGGCCTGTGTATTTAGTGTTTTATTTTTTTGTTTTTTGGTTGGTGTGTTTAGTCACTTTAGTGTGTTTTTGTGCATGCACTGCGAGGATAAACAACACATTAGGTTATCGTATTGATATTCTTATTAAATACAATATGTGAACCTTTTAATTTCTGATTTTCAAGAATAGCGTATTGTCTCATGACTCATGAGATTCAAACGTGTCGGTAAAAAATGCTGTCCATCTTTTTGATCAAAGGATGCATATTTGTTTGTCTTCAATAGTCAGAACTAAAGATTTGGTTCGGACTGTACGAAACAAATGCCTAGTAGCGTTTTACGCTGGCAGCGACACCTTATTAATGCATGTGGTCCCAGCAGGCTTGTTTTTGTAAGTTCAAAGACTTAAAAGACTGTTGACTGTTCTTAAATACGTCTGGTCCCAAATAACAGTAATTCGTTTTTATTTAAGGTTTTTGTTTTAGGGCTCAGTTTAAATATGTTAAATAGTAAATTTTTATTGAAAAAATATATATTTATTATATTAAAATTAGAAAAATATTATATATATTTTTAATAAAAATATTATTTGAGTTTTTAAATTCAACTCTAAAGACTGAAATTAGTATTTTATTTATTTAATATAAAATGCATCATAATTTTTGTTTATTGAATTTTAAAAAAATTGTCTAAAAAACATTTCCCAAAAGCGATATATAGTTTGTAAGTATTATTATATCACTTCATTCATTATAAATCTTAAAAATTGAAAACTAAATAAGATAATTGTTTTAATTAGACCAAATCAATCTTCAATTTCAATCATAAAAACCAAACAAAATTAAACTAAATTTATGTGTACATGTAATGTAATTTATTTATTAAACTTCCATTCTTAAAAATTTAATTACTATTTTAACTAACAAATTTTCATTTATATATATTTTAACATAATTATTATATTTAATAATTTATATATTCTTTAAAATATAAACTGTTGAAATTTAAATTCAAATTTCTTTAAATTAAATCAGATTATATAAAAAAATTTAACACCAAATTAATTAAATTATAAAAGTTAAAACCAGGAAAAATTGATTAAATGACTTTTTAAGAAAAACATTGTGTGAATTAATTGCTTATTGTATTGGGTAAAATTAACTGCTTTATTTTCAGGTTATATGATTAGAAAAAGGTCCTAACTGGACATACTTGAATAATCTGATTTGCAAGAGCCAGTTAGACTGCCTCAATTGCAAATTTGAGGATTTGTAAAAGCCTTGTAGACTGCCTTCTAAACTGTTTCCTATTAAAGATACATATGCCTTTATTTTATATGAAATCATAAAAAAATAATAAATCTCGATTTTACATCTATGTAAATTTATAAAATGAATTATAAAACTCGCCATTTTCCGGAACCCTCAAAGTAAACATCACAAACATGGAAAATTGAAAATTCACATTGGCAAAAAGCAGTTTTGTAACATTTCACGTTCTCGTGATAGAAGAGCTACCTAAAGGTGGTGGAGACACTATTTGGTAAAATTACAAAGGAAAGAACAAGAAAAAATGGCATGTCAACGGCAAACCTATTCAGCTCCAAAGAAAATAGGTTTGCTTTAGAACGCCTCCTGTTCTTAAAAGATCTTAAAAAGCAAACCGCCATGGGTAGCGAAAAATGGAGCGAAAACAAGCGACTCAACTGCCATAAGCTTAATAAGGATGTTGAGCGAAGGGCCCGAAGTATCCTTAAGAGGGTCTCCAATGGTGTCACCAATAACAGCTGCTTTATGTGGTTCAGATCCTTTTGGACCCAATGCCCGGGCATGCTCAGAAGCGCCGGCCTGAAATTTGAAGCCCACAAGCAATTTCATTACCAACCAAAAATCCTACAGTATAATAGTCTTTGAAATGAGTCGTAATTTTACTAAACTATTACCTCGATGTACTTCTTAGCATTATCCCAGGCACCACCGGTGTTGGATGCTGATATTGCGATCTAATGAAAAACCGAGCACAAGCTAAGCAAACTTCACATAAAGCTATAAATTTCAATCAAACACTAACTATCAGAGTAGCGGCATTACCTGCACCCCAGAAACTAGAGAGCCGGCAAGAACGCCTGAAAGAGTTTCTACGCCAAAAAAGATACCAACGATGAGTGGTGTAAGCATGACAAGGGCTCCTGGAGGAATCATCTCCTTAATTGATGCATCAGTAGAAATCTTGACACAGGTAGCATAATCAGGCTTGGCATGACCCTCCATGAGTCCTGGAATGGTGTTGAACTGCCTACGAACCTCCTCAACCATCTTTAAAGCAGCACTTCCCACACTCTTCATCGTCATGGCAGAAAACCAGTAAGGAAGCATGGCACCAACTATGAGTCCAATGAAGACCTTGGGTGTCAAGACATCCACTGTTGAAATTCCAGCCCGGCTGACAAAGGCACCAAACAAGGCCAAAGACACTAGAGCAGCAGATCCGATAGCAAATCCCTAGTACAAGTTGGAGTTAAGTTCAGTAATAGTTACACAAAAGTAAAGTATAACAAGGTGAAAAGGGAAACAGGAACGAACAAAACCAATATTATTTGATGCTTTGCCCATTTTAACAGAAAGTAAGACTAAATCTGAGTTTGTGAAGCTCTTAAATCTTTTCCAGCATTAATATAATACTCTGGCACAGACAATCTATGTGACTGTGTTTGGATTGAATTGCTTTCAGAGGTTATTTCAGTAATTGATTATGTGAAATAAATTTATGTTTGGAAATGTTACATAACAATTGATTTTAAGATAATCTATTCCATTTTGACTGTCTAATCTTTATTGAATAAAATTACAAAAGAAGTATGAAATTATCGGTAAAAGTTGATTTTGTATTTAAACTATAAAATGGGAAAATTAAAGTTAACTAAAAAAATAATCCAATAGTTGCTAGTCATAAGCTCCAATATCCAAAATCTTGCTTATTTGGAAGAAAAAACCCCTGTAATAAAAAAATATAAGATTATGATATAATTTTTACCAATGTTAACAAACAAGCAAAACAAGATTATACATAGTTTTTAAAGGAAGCAGATTATAATCTTTACAAAATATCCAATCCAAACACTACACAGTATGAACCAGAAAACAGAACAGGCTGCTCAGACAGAAAGGGTAAGCAAGCAACCCTGCAGTGGAATATCACATACCTTGCCGATGGCAGCTGTAGTGTTGCCAGCAGCATCAAGGGCATCAGTTCTTTCACGGATTCGATGGCTCATGCCTGCCATCTCAGCAATACCCCCAGCATTGTCACTAATAGGCCCATAAGCATCTATAGCCAACCCAGTAGCAATGGTGCTCAGCATCCCCAGAGCAGCCACAGCAATACCATACATTGCTGCAAAACTGAAACTCACAAAAATGCTGATAGCAATGGCAAAAATAGGAATAATAACAGACTTGTATCCCAGAGCAAGGCCAAAGATGACATTGGTTGCAGCTCCAGTCCGGCAAGAATCAGCAACATCTTGTACAGGGCTGAAAAGCAGTCAATGATACATGTCAAGGCCAATAGAAAGAGAAAGGGAAAATTGCACAATTTCAACATTCAGATACCTGTAAGCATTGCTTGTATAATATTCAGTCACAAACCCAATAATAAGTCCAGCCCAGAGACCGACACCCACACATAGGAACAGCTGCCTGGAAATTTAAAACACATTGGTAGTTGGATTTCAGTGAAAACAAACTAAAGTATTAGTTGATCAACATCAAATGACACATTTTCCAAAAATACAATATTATCAAGATTTAAAAATAATAATAATAATAATAAAATATTGAATTATAAAAGAATCTAGACTACAATGACACATGGGTCAGAAACACACGTAAAAGAAAAGGCATGCAAATGTGTTTTATTTTGGTAAATGAAAATGTCTTACCAGCTCTTCACTTCTTTCTGAGCACCAAAGTTGAAAATTGTGAAGGATGATGGAAGAGCAATCCAACTAATAATTGCAACTCCAACAGTCATGAGAACAGTTGAGATGATAAGCTGTTTCTTTAATGCTGGTTCAATTTCCTTGACAGCCTTGATCTCAAAGAAATCAGTTGCAAAGAGAGCAGTGATCAAACAGACAAGAATGCCCATAGAACTGACAAGTAAGGGATACAACATGGCAGTGAAATCATGGTTGATTCCAAATGAGGAAATTGAAGCCACAACTAGGGCAGCACAGGATGATTCAGCATATGAACCAAAAAGATCAGAACCCATCCCAGCAATATCTCCAACATTATCACCAACATTGTCAGCAATGACCTGAAAAGTACATGGAAAAAGCACAATACTACAAATTCAGAAAACAAAATCTGAAAAAGCCTGAAACAATGATTGGGGTGCAGGGGAAAAGGAGCAAATATAACTTACAGCTGGGTTCCTTGGATCATCCTCTGGGATATTTCTTTCAACTTTTCCTACCAGGTCAGCACCAACATCAGCAGCTTTGGTATAGATGCCACCACCAACTCTCCCAAACAGAGCCATGGAAGATCCACCCAAACCATAACCAGTTATAGCCTCAAAAAGGCCTTCCCAGTCATCAACATAATATATCTTGAAGAGATTGATGGCAATGTAGAGCACCAAAAGACCATTAGCTGCAAGAAGGAAACCCATAACAGCACCAGATCTAAATGCGGTAATAAATGCCTTTCCAACTCCCTTCCTAGCTTCCAAGGTCGTCCTTGCATTGGCATAGGTAGCAATTTTCATCCCAAGGTAACCAGATAGGACTGAAGTTAAAGCACCAAGCAAGAATGATACAGTGCTGAAGAGTGCAGTTGCAAGAGCAGGTTTACATAGCTTCTGCTTATCATATGTGCAGGGCTGGCTCTTGGTACTAAAGCTCTCCACTGAGCCCAGGAAAAGGAAGATTAAAATTGCAAAAGCAGCCATAAAAATCCCCACATATTGATATTCAGTGAAAAGAAAGGACGTTGCACCTGCAAATCCATGCAAACCTTGTCATTAAAGCGAGAAAATACAAGCCCAATGAATTTAGAAATCACTGATAAGGGATGAGTTAATGCATGTATTCGTGGAATCCCCAGAAAGAAACAAATTTGGCAATCCGTATATACCAGTACGTATATTTATAAAGAAAGCAGTAACCAGGTACCTTCACAAGGAACATAGGAATCTAATATAAAGTAAGCACCTTCACATGGAACATAGAACTCTGGAATTAAGCATTAATGAAATCAATTTTATTATGAAATAATAAAACTGTATGTACTTCCCTCTGTTACCTTAGAAACTATTTTTAAAGACCATGTCAAGTCGGATGCTAAACAACACATTGTACGCAGAGGATTTTAATTAACTCTAAGCAGCAACGAGTTTTTCAGCTTACGTTATCACAGTGAACCATCCAACACAAAATTCGCATAGCTTAATTGCACTTGCACTGGGCTCAGTAATTGTTGTAAGCAGAACATTTTTCAATACGAAATCAACCGTTCCTAAAAGAGTTCGAGAATCTCAACTGAACAAGATGAATATATTTGGCATAATTAAAAAAAATTTATAATATAAATAGTAACACTGAATACACGTACGCCTCGCACTGAATAATAATACTAAGTTGGATGCTCCTAAGTTTTAATAAAAAATTGTAATTAAAACTATAATAGCACCAACAGAACTTAATCTCAGTTATTGAAAAGAAAGATAAAAAAAAAGCAATAATAACGGAGATGGCAACACGAACAAAAATACCTAATATAATAATATAAGTGTGGATCACGTGCAGCGCACATGAACAGATAGTGCTAGATCTATTAAATTAGAGATAATAATTAGGTACTAGTAATAATCACTAGTTGTTTACAGTCCCAATAATTCAGGAACAGGGATGTGGATCATGACGCACCCAAGACCACAGGTAAAACAATTAAATGGAAAAAATCAAAGGAAGAAAGTGATCTCACACGAGATATTAACAATTTGCTGCCTTCGAAACTCAGATATTAGTGCTTAATAAAATTAGAAAACGGATCAAAAGGTCAGAAGCTTAAAAAATTAGTCCCGATTAAATTTCGAAACATGATTTCCCGGGTGAAATGAAGAACAATACCTTCTTCCCAGGCATATGAAATATTACAACAAAAACAATAGTTGACTATCTTTTTCAAAGTCGTTACTATTGTTATTTGTTATTAGTATTACTTCAGCCTCTTTCCAGTCAGAACAACGGCTTCAGCTCAGTTAAACGCAAACGCGACACACCAAAACATAGAAACGCGGACTTTCTCGAAAGAGAGAGCAACACAAGCAGATCTCAGCGAGATCTTAAGATCTAGATAAGAAAGCTCACCTTCAGATATGGCGCTCTGTATCTCAGCGCATTTTATGACGACGTTATGGTCGTTGATGCCTTCTTCTTCCTCAATCAGGTAGTCACCGTATCCGTTCTTGTTGTTGTTGTCGTTGTTGCCCGGGGACGACGAGGGTCCGTGGCGCTCAGGCGTGAGCTTGACGCGCGACACTAGGTACCACTGCACCAACGAGAATACAATACCAACCACAGCGCACACCGGCACCACTATCTCCGTCCCAAGCTCCGGCAGCAACGTTGCACCCATCCTCGCCGGAAACCTAGCGCCGCCGGTATCCTTGACAGAAATAAAATTAAATAAATGCGAGCTTCCCGCTCCGGCAAGCCAAACCAAAAGACTGCGTGTAACGAAGTGTAGTAATGTGATGCAAATTTATACTCCGGAGAAAATGGTAAGCTACATGCGATCTGGAAGTGACAAGTTGTACCCGGATTTGATGCCGTTGGATTGTTTCCATGAAGATTCGTGATCATCCAACGGCTCATGTAGAGGGACGAAACGATGAATTATGGCGGGAGCGAGCAGTGAGTGGGGAAATGAAATTGATTCGGCGCGTAAGTTAGACGCGACATTATGGGTACTCGCTCGATTCTACCGCTAACGTGTCTCCTTCGCTGCTTGCATGGATCGGAAGGTTCCATAGATGAGTGTTGCAAACGGTGTGGGACCAGAGGGTCTCGTGCAATCTTGGTGGTTGATGGTGTGGATCGTGTTTTGGATGGAACAATGAAGAGTGTGATGTTGCGGGTTTCACTGTGCGTGGTACCAGAGGATTGTGGGTGCTTTTCCGAACGGCTTTGGTGGCTCTGACGTCACGTGCCTTGAATGGAGTGCAAAGCAGCATTCTAGCGGATAAAAAATCATCTACTTTTTTCCTTTTAAAAAATATATCTACTTTTAAAGGAAAAAGACAAACACTAATTAAAGAAAGTAACTAATATTTGAAAAATATATTTATATTTTTACATAAGTTTTTTTAATTTTTATTAAAATTGTATTTCTAGATCAATATTCTTTAAAAATCCATAAATAAGAGTAAAAAAGAAATAAATACAGTATTCAATATAATAATTTAAATATAATAAGTTAACATATATTTAAAAATATTTAAACTTTATTAACGTTTTTAAAAAAAAATCTCTCAAGAAGTTAATGAAATTAAAATATTATTCAGTTTAATTGTACAGTTTCGTAGTCAATGAATTAGATTAGAGAAACTTTCACTCCATACAAGACAGGCAAAGATATTTGGCAAATTTAAACAATACACGTTAAAATAACTTTATTTATGCATGGAAGATCTTTTAATTTTATTTAAATTGATAAAATTAAATATAACTTTTAGATCTCGAAAGTTAAAAATTCAAAATAATATTTTGAAGTAAATTTTAAAACTTTCTTTATGATGACAAAAGGCTAGTTAAGCAAGAAAATTCATCTTTTGAAAAAACGTGGTTATTTATTTAATCATGGAAAAAAAATTATTACAAACATTGATGAAATTCAGTTATTCACGTTACATTTCATAAAACTAACATAATATATGTTAATTGTAAAATACCGATAGCTACCTGTGAATTACTCCATATTGATTCAACCTTTTCGTCCGTATTTGAAATTTATATTACTGTTTTGTTTCTTTAAAATAAAGAAATATGTAAAATAGAAAAGTGTGTGATTGTTTAATGTTAATCTAAAGTTAAATATTTAAACGAGTTAAACCGTTAATTTATATATCAAATGATAATAATAAAGTTGACACATGTCTTTATCAAAATTGAAGTTTGTCAAGATGGTAAGTATAAATAAAAAAAAAACGATATTATGTAAAAATAAAGAAGGTAAATACAACATAAGTATAAGAGTATTGAACTTAGTAACTTTAAAGTTTTGGATTAAATGCGATATCAATGTTTATTTATACTAACCTGTTGATGAAATATCTTTTGATTTATTTGCAGGCCAAAATAAGTGATATTTAAGTAAATTATTTGTTTAAGTAGCAGATCTATGTAAAGAAATTAGTTTATCTTCTGACACGTTTTAATAAGTGGTATTAAAGCTAATAATCCATCTAAGTAGTTGATTTAATATGTGAGAACATTATCATATCAAAACTCTTCATAGAAAACATAAATACTAGTAAAAAAAATCCCTATATCGGGCTAGTATAATTTTTTTTTATAAGGATCAAGAATTAACAAATTAATAAATTTAAATGCAAGTAAAAAATCCTACACTAGACTAGTATAATTTTCTTGTATAAACTATTTCTTTTTGGAGTAATAAAACTTAAAAATGAGATAAAAATTGAGAAAAAATTTGTAAAAAAAAATGAATGTATTAATTAAATAAAAGATAGAGAACAAATGAATGTTAAAAACAATCAAAGAAACGCGTTGTTAAAGGGTTAAAAATATATATATTAAAACCTAAATTAAATTTAAAAGCACAAAAATTAAACTATACTTATTATCAAAATAAACCTCTATGTTTCTAAACATATATAATTTTAGTTTTCTTTAGCATTATATAGTTTTTTATAATAATTTTGCATATACACATCTTTAAAACATATCATAAATATAAAAATGCCTAAAGATATCCGTTTTAAACTATACAAGATTTGTATTAAATCAAATTCCCAAGTTGATAATATTTTTGAATAACTCCGAATTTGTTAACTGATGCGATTAAGATGAAGTATTATGTGGAGTGCGAGGTCCCAACTCCCGAGGCCGGGAGTGTGGTCTCCACAACGTGGCCTTTGGTTGTGAGACCAACGTGGCAACGACGAGGGATTCAAATTACGTTAGCTTAGCATTGGCTTTTTGAACTCACGTTTGTGAGAATCATGAAGACGTTCCACCCTCTAATGGGGCACTTCACAGGCAAGTGAAAATACTTTCCTCGCAATCCCACCTCGCGGGGAATCATGCTTCATGTTCAGGTGAGTAGCCCTTCGTTATCAGGATGACATGTGAACATCTACCACTTCAGAAATTATAAACGAAACAATAGAGACAGATGGTGTTTTTAACCTGCGTTCGTTTCAACATCACTGTCATATCTGCTTAAAATTTTTTAAAACGTTTGGGGTTTTCATAATTAACTTACGATTCATAACATGATTGGAACAAGACAAAGTTGGATATTTTTTAGATCTTACAGTTAATTCTCAGTTTTGATAACTTATAACCTGAAAAGGTGTATTAACCAACGTCTTTGAAACATGACTCAGAAATTTAAAAAAAATTATATATTTATCAAAATTATTAACATGTCTTAATGTGATTTATAAGAAACAGAATTATTATTGTTAATTTTTTTAAAAACAAAATTCCAGGGACATGGGTTAGTAAGATCCAATGATACACATAACATCAAATTTTATAAAATAGAACAAATGAAATTAAAAAACAATGTTTTAAAATATAAATACCAAGATTAAAATTTAAAACCCATAAAAATAAAAACATATTTAAATATATGTTGGGAGTTACTCACAGTTGAAAACAACAGGTTATTATGGGAATTGAGGGACGTAATATAATTACACGTTCATTAGTCAATCACTCAGTGTTTAAGTAAATATCAGAATTTAAAGTAATATTTAAATCATGCTACTGTCTTAAGTATCTTTTGATTTTGTATTTCTTTGAGTCTGAGTCTGTAAACAAGTATGAGAATGATGCATAATTTCGCAACGGAAGGATAGTGGCTGATCTTAAAATGTATGAACAGAAAAAAATCGTCGAGCATGTGAAGAAATAAATAAAAGAAATATCGATCTTAAAATGTGACAATGCGTAGAGAATACATGATTAGTTATAGTTGTTTTATGTTGCGTTAATAGCGTGACTTTTTATTTTAAATAGATAACTAGATGCAATATGCTTTATGGACCGGACAATAAAAAAGTATAATTACGATTTGACGATATTTTATTCTTTGCTTACTTAGGGGTTTTTATTCTGAACGGAGTAGCATAATTGAGGGAGTTTTGAGTTGTCCTTTTCTAAGGAGAGGTGAGGTATGATGGTTTCTAATGGGGTTTACTGGGAAAGGCTTATTCGGACCGGCCATATTTATTAGTGTAAAGAGTATAATATGGCCAAGCCATATTGTTATATTGATGTCTCTTGTTTTTCGTTTTCTGCCACCCATCCGTAATTAACGTGACGACGTGAAATGAAATCAGTGAAACATGGGAGTTCAAAGTTTCTACTCTTTCTTTATTTGGGAACTAGACCGGATAGTCTAAGTGGAGAGAGCTCAGGATGCTCGGTGCCTCACTGAGTGGTTAGAAAGTGGTTCTTAATCATTATATGATATGGCTAAGAAACACTCAACCGTGAAAGTTAAAAAATAAAATAAATCCGGGTGATTATTTGGACAGTAAAAATTGTGTGTTGTGTCTAAAAATAGTTTCTTTAAATAAGATGGCAAGGGAATGAGACGTGGCGCCACTAAAAAAGTTTTTATTTATGAAAATGTCAAAATGTAGAAGTAATTGTTATATGTGTGTAATGGATATATTATCTCAATTTTAGTCAATGCAGGAATAATTCCCAGTTAGAGCTTATGTGTGATAGGCGTGTGACTTGTGCATAGTCGTAGATATATTTAAGAATATTTATTTCACGGGGAGTTTTGGTTATTAATGTCAATTTTTTTTTTTTAGTTTAACTGATTATATGTTTAGACTGGATGAAAGAAGAAGAAGAAGAAGTGTTACTTCATAATCAATGTGAGACATTTTAATCTACTTCTTCAAGCTCAATATTAGACATATGTGGATTGTAAGACATTTTAATACACTTTTTGGTGAACAGTTCAGTATTTAAAATGGATAAAACTCCTATATCATTTTAAGAAACTTTAACTTGACTATTTTTAAAAAATTAGCTTATAGAAAAATGATTTCTTAGATCCTATAATGAGTATTTATTATTCAAATACATCTTAATAAAAGGAAAGAAACAAATTTAAAAAAGCTTTTAATTTTCTCCCACAATAAGAAAAAAGAATAAAAATATAGCGGTGGTTCTAGTTAAATTGTTAGCTTTTTTGTTTAAAAATTATTGAAATTGAAAATAGTTTTCAGTTTAACATATTTTATTTTAAAATATATACAGTGCACTTAATTTTATTTATTAATTTTTTTTATGGTTCGAAATCCAAATCAGATGAATCTGAGCCGTTGGATGGCATGCAGCGATAGCAACGGACACAATTTAAAGTCGAGGTCACCTGCAACTGCGAGCAGGCCAAAACCCTGAAGAGAGTTTTTGTGAGCGAAAAAGAAAGCGGTAAAAGGCGAGTGAGTGTGTGAGTGAGCGAGAGTGTGCAATGCCGGAGCTTCCGGAGGTAGAGGTGGCGAGAAGAGCGGTGGAGGAGAACTGTGTCGGCAAGAAGATAACAAAATGTGTGGTTGCCGATGATTCCAAAGTCATCGATGCTGTCTCTCCTTCGGACTTCGAAGCTTCCGTCCTCGGCAAGCTCATCGTCGCCGCTCGTCGGAAGGGCAAGAACATGTGGCTTCAACTCGATTCCCCACCCTTTCCTTCATTCCAATTCGGTACTCTCTCTTAAACCCTAGTTACGTCGTTTTCTCCTTCCGTTTTAGGAGTATCTCGAAAGATGAAACTCTCTTCGTTGTTTATTTGCATGTTGCATGGTAACCATTTTTGCGCATGCAGCTAATGGCTTTAGCTTTTAGAAGAGTCGGTCCCTCACTAAAATGAAGTAGATAATACGAGATAGCGTTTTAAAAGAAATCGGATGCAAGAGAAGGATCAAGCACGAGTGTGGGAACTGGGAAGTGATAAAAAGGGACAGGGGCTTATTAATATTTTATAGCTACAATTTGTTGGGACTAGAATAATTTTGTGATTTTCTTCTCCTTGTTGTCTCGTCAGTCGTTCCTGTCGTATAGGAAATTGTTGGTAACTTGGTATTTGGTGGCCTACAACTTATGGGTTTCTACTTCTTTCTGTTTCAGGCATGGCTGGTGCTATATACATTAAGGGGGTTGCAGTAACGAAGTATAAAAGGTGATGCCCATGGAACATCATTAAGTAATTTGTACTTCATTATACTGACAGGCTTTGCTGAAGTTTCCAAAATTTTCATTTCATTAAATCTTAGATCTGATAATCATGCATTTTGCCAAGTTGACAGTATAGTTTTTTTCCTCACTCGCTCTCACACACACACTTTAATGCATTATATATACCATGGTTTTCTTACCGTAATTTTCCCCTGTATACTTCTTTTATTAGTCCTTATTTAAATAGGATACGTTGCTAGGTTTATGTATTAAACAATTGCAATTCATATTAATTGGTGTGAAGTGAAATGATTTTATGCTTGTAAAGCGCTCTCAATTTGGCCAATTTTTTTTTATCATTCTACACGCAAAGTTGTCTATCTGATAGTGAACTTATTTTCCATGTTTCAATGGGTAGAACTGCTTCAGCTTTGCATGTTATTTTGTTGCAATAATACAACACATATAAGTCTCTTCACTGCTTATTATAATAATGATATAATTGTACATGTAGATCTGCTGTAAATGACGAGGATGAGTGGCCTTCAAAATATTCAAAATTTTTCATTGAGGTAAAATCTGTAACTCCATTGATTAGTGAAATGCTTGAACTACATGACTATTTGAAATTTTAACCTCTAAGTCTTTGCACATTATTGCGGAGGATGAGAGCAAATAATAGCTTGGGAGCTACAAAATGCAATATTTCCAGTGAATGCACTTTATAGTGTTATGTTTCACGACCATTGACCCTTATTTCTAGTACACTAAGACTCTGGCTACACAATGGAATTTACATCCGTTGCTATGAAGGTAATGAAATAATCTTCACACATATAGGGGTCTTCAATTTAGAGGAAGTAATACTTCCGATTGGTTAATCTTTTCTTATAAACGTTTCTAGAATATAAAAGGAATATTCTTTGTAATTCAAAATTTGAAGATCAGATAGATCAACAAAATTATAGTCAGTGGAGGAAGTTCTTCCAGTCAACTTATATATAAACTTTTGATATTGCTTGGGAGCTGAAGGATGTGAACTTCTGATTCGATTTAGTTCCTTAAATTTTTGCAGTAAACATATTTTATTCTTCCATTGTCATAAGCAATTGCATAATCAGTATGAAGTTTTACCTGTGTGGAAGGGTGATTTATTTTTCAATTTTTCTATTTTCTTCACATGCCTGGTGAGCCTTGAGATTCAATGATTTTTCTCTCCAACAAGTACTGTCATTTATATGAGCTTCCTTTGAGTATTAATCAGATTAACTACATTTGTGCAGTTAGATGATGGTTTGGAGTTGTCTTTCACTGACAAAAGGCGATTTGCTAGAGTTCGCCTGCTCGAAGAAGTATTGTGACTATACTTGCTTGTCAACCATATTTGTTTATCTTTTTCGATAAAGAAGTTTGCTATTAACTGCACATATGTTTTCACTTTGATATATAGCCGACATCTGTGCCTCCCATATCCGAGCTCGGTCCCGATGCACTTTTCGAACTTCTGAATCCTGAGGAGTTTACTGAGTCTCTGCACAAGAAGAAAACTGAAATCAAGGCTTTATTACTTGATCAAGTATTAAGTGCTTAACTTTATTACTTCCCAAAGATTGTGTTTTACTCGTTTCTAATTGTTTGTTTATTATCAGTATATCATTGCTTTGTTATATATGTTTTCCTTCTCTTTGAGTTTGCATTGGTTGCTGGTTATAATCTTTTTCACTTGAGAAACCAAAATATGTTCTTTACTCAAAACTTGATGGGACATCTTAACATACACTTACTGATAATATGCACTTGAGTAGAAGGCTATGTGCTACTGATGGGGCAAATGGGACAAGTCACATGATAAAAAAAGATGGAGAGTTCATTAACTAATTTCTTGTACTTTGAAAGCATGAAACTAATTCTGTTGAGATGAATTACTCATGCTAAGTATGATGCAGGTAAGCTTAGTTCTTTGTTCTTTTTAAATGTTGTGTCTATTAGATATATATCATCTTTCCCTTCTGTGCATAGGAATTTGAATTCTTAACATTTTACACTTGACTTCGTCAATATATGGTATTAATTATAATAGATCTGAAATTCCAATCTTTGCAGAGCTATATTTCAGGTATTGGAAATTGGGTTGCAGATGAGGTGTTGTACCAAGTAAATACAGCATTCATTTTCTCAATGCTTTTGAATATTTGTTGTTTTCCAGTTGTGTTTTTAGTTGAAGATATCAGATTCTAAATGTGGCCTTATAGTTTTTGTATGGCTTATAAAGCCTTAAGTTTTAATATTTGCCTGAACTTCGTCTTTTTAGTAATTTCAATATACAGTCCTGTAGTGGATACTGGATAGAGATGAGCCTTGATCAAATATGAATTCTTAAGAAACAACTATATTGAATATATGTACTGTATTACTTTTTAAAAGACCTACGTCATTTCCCTATCCTCTTTGCATACAAGATGATCAATATGCTCTTCACCACAAACCTGGAAGGGGGAAAGAAGGCCTAATTTTAGTTTTGTAGAAATAAATTGGAAGGGATGCTTATTAGTGACTTTTAGTCTTTATTAGTAGTTTTAGTATTATGACTCTGTTTTAGCTATTATATATATCACGGTACATTTATAAGGGAAAATTTCTCCCCAATAGTAATTCTTGTGGCTTAGATTCTTCATAAAGAAAATTTTGGAAAGCCTGTCAAGTGTCAACTTCTTGGGAATTGATGATGCTCCGTAAGAATATAAAATGAATTTTGAATTCAAACTTATGTTTATTATTTGGGCAGTGAAAACATCTACCTGTGATATAAAATTGAAATCAATCTAGATGAAATTAAGCTATTAGCAATTATTATCATTTACTGTATTATAATATTTATGTTTTTGCATTGTATATCTAAAGCATCAACTTATTTTGGAGCTTGCATTTCACAGAATTTAGCATCTGCTTTGACATTCTATTGCCATGAAAAAATAGTTAATAAAATTTCCTTCTAACATTGGAATTGGATAGATATCAAATTATAAATTTGGCTTAATACCTTATTAATTATTCTTTTTCCCTTTTTCCAGGCAAGAATTCATCCACGGCAGATTGCTTCCAGCCTGTCTGATGATAGCTGCTCAACTTTGTATAAGTGCATTAAAGAGGTGGGGATGCTGATTCTTTTGAAATAATCATAGTTTATGGTACTTCTGTACTTCATAAAAAAATATAGAGAATAAAACCTGTAGGTTATTCAATTGGCTGTTGAAGTTGATGCTGACTGTAGCCGTTTTCCTCTTGAATGGTTATTTCATTTTCGATGGGGGAAAAAGCCTGGAAATATAAGTGGTGAGAATACTTCTCTACATGTATTAGTTGACAATTAGGTTCATTTTACAGGTCATTGAAAAAGCAGTTGAAGTTGGAGCAGATAGTAGTCGGTATCCCACCAGTTGGATATTTCATTCACGTGAAAAGAAACCCGGCAAGGCTTTTGTTGATGGTTTGCTTCCTCACTTTGTAAAAAAAATAATAATAAATTTTTGGTGGAACATGAATGGTACCCAATTATAAGGTTTCTTTCTGCTTTCTAGTTCTGAGCAGTTTTCCTTCAAGGTTATAGTAAATTGAATAGCCTGTATTCTAGATTGGTATGATTTACTATTTGTAATGAGAATGGTACCCCAATGCTAAGTTTGATTTGCCATTTCTGATGAGATTGCAGATACACAACTAAAGTTCTTGTATGTGTTTCCATATTATTGAGGAATGATCATATTATATTAGTGAAGTTCTAGAGCATTCGATTATGGAGAGTGGCATTGGAATATTGATATTATATCATATATAACTTCAAATTTGAAAACTGAAAGCATCACACGTGCATTATTGAAGACTCCATTTTGAGATTCACTGGTTCATTGTTAGGTCAAGTTTTTTTACTATTTTTTTATGCTTATTTTCTTAGAAGTATGACTACAATTTTTTTGATTTTTTTGAAGTTACAATGCTTTCAAGAGGTCTCTGAAAGTATCGGATATCCTCTTTTCTTATTTTATCCCTAATCACCAGTTTGTTGTAGTGTTATCAATACAAAACAAGATATATTTATCTATAATCAGATTCTTTATTCCTTTTTATTTACTTGGTATCTTTTTTTTTTTTTTTTCTAAATATTGGATAAAAAGTACCCTACTTCCTGTCCAAGAATAATAAATAAAAATGCATGTATTTAGTGCTATACCTAAACATTTACAAATTTTCATGTGATAGCAGGGAAAAGCATTGACTTCATCACAGCTGGTGGCAGGGTATGAGATTCTGAACATTGACATTAGTTGTTATTTGACATAATATTTTATGTATTTCTGATCTGCAAATGATTTTGCTCTTAGACAACTGCTTACGTGCCAGAGTTGCAAAAGCTAAGTGGATCATTAAATGTAAAAGAAACTGACAAGTCTAAAAGGCAAACCTCAAAGAAAACAAGTGTAGATGGTGACAACAATGATGACATTGAGAAACCAACAACTGGGGAAGAGGGGAATTTTGGAAGTCCCAAATCAAAGAAAGGGACAAAGGGTGGAGCTAAAGGTAGGAAGCCGCCCAAGCAGATAAAGTCTGGGGAAAATGATGTAGACAATGATGGTGATGCTGGTACTGATTATGATAGTGATCAAGTGAAAAAGAAGAAAGCAGGCCAGGTGACCAATAGAAAACAAGTTGGGGGAGAGAAGCAATCTAAGAAAAGAGTTCAAAGCAGTCAAAATAGTAGGAATGCTAGAAGGAAAGCTAAATAGGGTCTATTAGGCTTGCATAGTTTTGTCATCTGCTGTGTTCGTTGTAGAATAACAGAAGGATGATTTATTATGTGCCTGCAACTTAGGTTTTTTGCTATTTAATGTGCCTCAAATTAATGCTGCTGTATGATGATTTAATTTCCACATGTTAAGCAGAAAAATGGAAGGAAAGAGTAGGATGCCTTCAGTGTTAATGTTAATGCTAGCTTACCGTGCTCAAGGTATTTATGTTATGCTCAAAATGTAATTTCTAAGACTTCCATTATTAGATAGTTTCTCTGTGCAGGTCAAAATGATTTAACTTGTAAGGATTTTGATCAAATGCCTGGAAGATATTTTGGTTTTTTGACTGCTATTTTGATTAATTCCCCGTGTGCAGCGCTTACAGTTATGCATATCTGAACGCACTTGAGTTAGTGGAGTGGGTACAGAGATGACAAAACAGTATTAAAAATGATACTTCTAAGCATGTCTTTTTATATATGGTCCAGTAAGTGAATTTCGCTCTAATAATGGGCTAACTTTTGAAAGCAGCTGAAGTATACATGAACAATGTCCAATGGATTTAAATAAATATGAATAATGTGGTTTATAACACTAATGCGATCTGGAAGATTTTTACTCATCTTTTTATCAATGAAATACAATAATCGCATTCCTATTCTCTCTATCTTCATTTTCCAATCAATAGAAGTGTAAACATGATATGTCAACTTTCAACAATGGTTGGCATATAACAAACTTGTTCTGTGCCAAGCACGCCAAATCAGTGTAGTACATTAGGTCAATGTCTAATTGTCTATTCAAAAGGTAAAACAAACCTTGCAGGTTTTTCATTGAACCAATGAATACAATTAATATTGTGTACAAAAAGTGTTCCTGGTCAAAATGATTAGAATTGAATCAACTCTATTATAAACAAGTAACAAAAATTCGGACAGTTAATCACAAAAATTAACTGAACTGAATGACAGTTCCAAAATTTCAATGCCTAAAAGCTAGTTGAGAATCTATCCCAAAATGAGGAATCCTATATCTAATGCTCAACTTTCACTAGTGCATTCGAAACATTGCCGGGTAATGATTTATACTGGAACCAGTCCTTGGTACAAATCAGGGCCTCAAGTGTCAAAGAGTCTAATGAACTCCGGTAGCTATCCATTTTTTTAATATCCATATCAAAAACAGAATCTGCAGAGAGAGTGGATGCAGGCATAGACAAAATATCAGATGCTAGTCTAGACAATGTTGGGTATTTCAATCCGTTTATTCTCCACCAGCTCAGAATATTAAATTCTTGTACTCTGGGCTCTAGAGGCTCTTCAAGATACTCATCTAGTTCCGACTTAAATTGCTGGTTACACGTAAAGTCAGATATATAAAATTCAAAATCAGAAAGTCCATCTTCAGAAGTAAAAAGAGATCCATCAAGTGACACTTCTTGAAATGGCTCAGTCTTAATCATAGCCTCATTTCCTTCGTGACCATTTGTTGTTGTAAAAGGAAGCACTTGTATGATATTATATTCAAGGAATAGTTCATTGAGACCATCCTCAACAATTCTAATCCATTCATCAGCATTCTCACCAAATATCTTAGCAAAGGTGGATTTCACAAGTTTCATTTTATACCTCGGATCCATGACTACAGCAACAGCCAAAATGAAGCAGCTCTCTCTCCAATATTGATCAAACTTTTCTTGCAAAGGCATAATCAAACGACTACAGAAAGGATCCTGGCTGAAGGCAGCACGAGTCAACTCCACCTGGAGTTTTGACACTTCAGGGAAAAATAAGTTTGCAGTTGGATATGCTTGGACAGTTAAAATGTTTGCTGCATCATACAAGTACTTCAAATATGTGCAAAGAGTTTCCACCTGCTTCCAGTCATCCATTGTCAGAGTCACTCTGTAATCAGGATCAGACGCATCAAAGCATGCAAACACTTCCTTCAGTTCACAGGCAGCAGCAAGCATATGGTAAATTGTGTCCCATTTATTTTGGTCATCAATTAAAAGGTCCATTGTATTAGAGACTTGAAGTTGCTGCCTCAGCTCAAGAAACTTCCCTTCATTAAATTTAGAAGATTTCATGTACTTCACACTCACTCGAACCTTATCAACAGTTTCTCTCATAGCAGAAAGTGCATCTAATGCAAGGCGACTAAGGACACGAGCATAACAGTTCTGGCTTAATAACTGACCATTGAGGATCACAGGGTTCTTAATAGAGAGGAGACATCTCAGATTTCCCATCAAAGCCTCATTAAAGAAGAATTTATCAAGTGCAAGGGTAAATAGCCGGCCCTCTAAATGCCAATCACTTAGGCAGTTCACTATATTTTGATTTAAGGAACCATCAGAATCTGGGAATGGGACCATCAATACATTAAGAATGGGATGATGTAAGTTCCAATCACCATCAATGAAATGTCCTCGAAGAAAAACATAGGCTGATGTTTGGTTTGAAGTCCATAAGTCCAAGGTAAGGTTGACTTGTCCAGGAATCCCATTGATAAGATTCAATACGTTTTGCTTCTCTCTGAGGAACATAGCAACACAATCCTCTTGGACAGTATTAAAGCTCAGTGGATTGAACTGGGGTTGAAGTGTCCGCACAAAATTAATGAAACCTTGGTGTTCCACGATATGAAGTGGATAATCATGTAAAATAATCATTTTAGCAATCTTATTGTTACAACTCGCCTGATCAAATGAGATAGCAGCAAAGCAAGGTTTTGCTCTTGCTTGTTTCTTTGGTGGATTGGCATCAATTTTGGAACATGGGGTTTGCTGACTTTTCTGACAGATTCCTAGAGAAATGTGTCTCTTGAGATGGCTGGTGCCAGCTTGTTTTGAATCTTTTAGATAAGCAAATGATCTTTTGCACCTTTTACAGTAAGCCTTGGCACATCCAGGTCCATCAGTTTTCACAGTGAAGTGTTCCCAGACGATAGATTTCTTTCTCCTCCTGGTATTTTGTTGAGTTCCCGAATCAGTGATATCAAACACCATGACAGGACAGTAGGTTGAATCCTAGAAAACAGATAAGTGCGAAACATTAGAAGTGTAATTTTAAAAGTGGTTGAACTTGAACGAACCTGTATTACATTACTAACTAATCAGCAAAGCAGGATAAGAAATATAATCATACCTGATAACAATAGTAATACATAAGTAACAAGGCAGTGCAAATAGATTGTTACAAAACACAAGAACACAAGAAGCTTACGGTCTTGAGTTTCAGAGCAGCGTGAAAAAATCCACAAACGCACACTCACTCACGCCTACCCACACACAAACCATTCATGTAAATTTAAATAGTCAAAATTAGCTCTTCTCATATCTTCATCCAATGCTAATTTACTGACTAACATTCTTTAAACAAAATGTTAGTTTACAACCTAAAAATATATTACCAAAAATATTTCTGACTGTGTAGTTTGTTAACAAACTCTTTATCATAAACAAGTGGAACGCGCACTCACATAGAGAAAGATGCACCAGTAAAAGAGGGTCAGGAGTGATTTTACTAAAACCTAATTATCTTGATTACCCATAAAAGAATGAAGGGTCAAAATTGACTCTTTCCAAGCAAGAAACCATCACAGATACCGCAAAACAAATTCAATCACACACTCAACAAAAGCAATGCATTTGATTGTTTTGAACAAAAAACACAAGCAGGAGAGACGTATATGTATAACCGATAGAGAGAATGAGAAAACCTTTTCCGGCTGTGGCGGTGGCTGTGTGAGGCAACGAACCGAAACAATGGACGTTGGAATGGAAGCGCCACTTACTGCTGAGTCCGTTACTGCGGCTGAAGCAATACCAATAACCAGTTTATAAGGGTTCCAAATTACATAATGTTTATTTCATTGCAACATTTAATTGACCTGTTTTTAATGCATAAAATTTATTTATTTGTTTTTGTCTATACTAATTACTTTAAAAAAATAACAAACTTTTTTTTTATTTTCCCAATATTTGTGGAAAAATTCCAAAATCTAATGAACTGATAATCGTATATAAAAAAAGAGTTGTTTTTATCCTTTGTTATCATCAAGATTGTCATTTATTATTGAAAGTCTTTAGCATTTAATCGTCATTTGAGAATGTTCACAACAGTAAAATTTATGAATAATTTTTTATTTACACATATCTAAAATAAAACTTGATTTTGAAATTCTTTGAATTTAAAACGTATGTATCTAGAAGTCGGTTTTTTTTATTACAAAATTTACTTAATTTTTATTATATATGATTTTATTTTAGTTTTGAATACTTACGTTGTCATTTTTTTCTTATTTACTATATATATTTGAAATAAGGGAGTAAAAAAATCATTTTAAAATAAAATCCACTCATTTTTAAAGGTATTTTAATCATAAAACTTGGTTTGTAAATTATGAATAATATTTTTACACTGACTTTAAATATAAAAATCATTTCTATATAAATAAATTCAAATCATAGACAGTATATTTTTTTTAATTCATTGAGAATTACTGTATTTTTAAATGTTATTTATTTCAAATTTTATAAAAATAACTACCATAAGTTAAAATTTAAAAGGTTGAAACATGTACACAAAACAAATCAAAGTTATAAATATCATGCGCCAATTTATTAAAATTATTTTAACGTCTGAAAATAAGAAAAAATATTAAAATAATGAAAAACATCTCTCTCTTTTCTCTGTATGTATTTATAATAAATAATAAAATAAAATGAAGTAGTTAAACTGAAAAAAAAAAAAGCTTCCAAAATACATAATGTTTATTTTGTTATAAATTTTTATTAACACGCGCTTTTACTGCATAAAACAATTTTTTTAATCCTAATCCTAATTATTTAGAAAACAAACCATTAAAAGCTTTGTAGATTTTCAAAATCTTTGTGTAAAATTAGTCCGAAATCTAACGGGTTTTTTTGGACATAAAAATAAATAAACAATAACAACAATGTCTTGTTTTTACCCACTTGATCGTGATACATTACTAAAAGTATTTGATTTCCCATTCCCATGTTTATGTATAAAATGGTTAGTTTATGAATAAATTTAATTTATCAATAAATTGTTTATCCGCACCGATTTAAAACAATATTTGATTTAATTTTGAGATTTATTTTTATTTAAAAGGTCTGTATATAGACCTATGCTTATTTTCTTTTTGGAATACAAAATTTACTCAAATTTTAATTAGATGCGAGTGAATCAGATTTTATTCTATATCTAAATGCTTATGTTTTAAAAAAAATTACTTTATAAAATTTAATTAAGGGAATAGAACACAATTAAAACAAAAAAAATCTTTAAAGTTGTTATTTTTTTGTTACAAAATAATCTTGAAAGTATTCGAATAATCAAATTTGTTACATGAGAAATTATTTTTACATAAATGAATTCAAATAATTCAGTTTTTTTATGATTCAAAACATAGTCTATCATATTCAAACTTTTTAAGTGATTAAGAAGTAATACTTAAATATAAAATAAATACATTGGTATAAGCTATTAAAGGGAACACATGAATAAGTTTGTAGAGGTGAAGATGTAAAATAATAGTACACGTTTGCTATTATATACATTATTTAGGACAAATTTTTACAGTTTTGCATTTTTTTTCTTCATTTGTCTTTTATGATTTATGAAGAAAAGAAAGGGCATCACTTACATCGATTGTTAGAATAACAAATGTTGAATGAAAATGTACAAATTTCTATGGTTTCACAAAAACATGTAATATAATATTATAGGTTGGCATTAAATGTAAGGAAGAGAGCACAAGTTGCAATATCAATAATGACATGCATGTTGGTAATTAATACCTCAACAGTAGTGGGACCTTTTCTGACTGCTTAATCACTCACGCTTTAATGTTTTTTCAAAACAAATAAAATGTCTAGATGCTTCCTTTTTTTTTTTTTTTGCATGATTATTGAAATTATCAATTACTAATTATAATTCAAATTTAATTTATAAGTATTATCAAATAAAGATAATTTTATATGAGTAAGCTAAATGATTATAAATAAAAAAATTTATTTTAAATATTTAATATAATTATGTTTATTAGATATAATTATTAAAAGCAATAATTTATAATTTTATATATTTGTATTTTTAACTTTAAAAAATATTTAAAAATTTTGTTATATTTTATACTATTGTAAAATTAATAATAGAATGAAAAATATTTAAAATTATCTTTCACCAAAAATTATTAAAAAAATATCTTTAAAATTAATTTATAATTATTTACTGTCATTGAAACTTATTAGATAAATTCTACGATGATATAAAAAAAATTTATATTTTTATATATGTTAAACAATTATAATTATTTTAAGAAAACATAAATGTTCTATAATATTTAGTATAATTTAAAAATAATATTTAATACATCACGATATTAAATACCTACTTATTAAATCATAACAAAATTACATAAAAAATATTTTAGTTTCAGAAAAAAATACTATTTCTAAAATTATAATCGAACCGTCAAAGAATTTTAATAATTTCATATTATTAAGCAATATCATATGATTCTATTAGAGGAAAATAAAGATAATTTTGATCGAATAAAAAATGATCATAAAAAATTGTGGTGTGAGAGGATATTATGCGTTGAAGTTCCATTTGCACAGTGAAACTGAAACTGCATAGGTTAGGTTGAAGCGTTGAAGACGAAGGAGCGAACAGAAGAACAGAGTGTTGAGTTTGAGCAAAGAAGAATGCATTCATTCGCAAACGATTTGTCGTTTTTTGACGTAAATTTCAGTTACACTTACTCATACCCCGAGGCTGATCCCTTCGCATATCGTCAAAATCAAAACGATGACTACCATGCTTTAAACGCCGCCGTTTTGCCCCGTCGCCACGACGGAACCTCACCTCTGCCATTGGGCATGGATTGGAGTCTTCCTCCTCGCAAATGGGAGGGACGCAACACTGTTTGGCCGCATCATCATCCTCCCACCGCTTGGAGTTTCTGCGTTACGCTTCCTTCTTGGGTTGTTGTTCCCCAATCCGCACCTTCTGATCCTGTTGTTGTTCGTATCCTATTTCCCCCCTTTTTTCTTTATATAATTCTCTAATTTCTTCACTCTTGAAGTTGAAGTTGGTATATTATGTGTAGTTTTATAGGGTTCAAGTTGGTATACAATCCCCGCAAGCTATTACCACTACTCGTTTAATACTACGCAGATTTAGCGATTTCTTTAACCTCTTCTATGAAGTAAGTCTCTGTTTTCTTCTTCTACTTCTTCTTCTTCCTTTGGTAAGAGTTTTATGAAACTAGCTCTTATATGTTTCAGTTAGTTTCAGTATTATGAATGGTCAGCTTAATTTTTTTCCCTTTTTTTTCAGCTGAAAAAAGAATTTCCCATGAAAAATTTGCCTCCGCCTCCACCGAAGAAGATATTGAGAATTAAAAGCCAGGCTCTTTTGGAAGAGGTAAATAATTTATCTTTTTTTGTTGTGTTTGTCACTATAAATTGCTGCAATGATTGTTATTCTTAATCATATTTGTCTTGAGAAATAATTTATTTTTCTACTTGCCAAATGCCTTTTAGCTCAATGAAGTTTGATACTGACAAATTTGTTCCTTTCAGCGGCGACACTTGTTGGCAGATTGGATGGAAAAATTGTTATCGGACATAGATGTATCAAGAAGTGCGCCGGTGGCAATATTTCTTGAGCTAGAAGCTGCTGCTAGGTCTTGTATGTTTTATGTCCGTTTTACAAATCTAAACATAACGTTTCATCATTTTATGTCATTATTTGAAAGGGTGTGAAAGACAGTCCTCTGTGATGTCCAGAAGACAATTAACACTTCTTTGTTGCTGATATTTTTCAGCATTCTATGATGTGAATCAGCATATTGGCGATGAAATTTCTGCTGGTGGTACTACACTTTCCAGTACTGATGTCCCTTATGAGGTTTCTGAGTTGGGAACATCAAGGCACAGGAAAGATAAATCTGCTGATGAAATCATGGACAATTCATCACCAGAACATGACATAACTAATCCAACTGCAACTGCTGTTGATCATGCTATATCCAGCAAAGACGTTATTCATGATGATAATAGTACAGAAAAAGTCACTGAGAATACTGTTGATGCTATAGCTCTTCGCCTAGATGGAACTGAGTTTACCCCTGCTAGGAGTGCTTGTGTCAATAGACTGTCTATTGAAAGCATTGGAAGTGACATAAGTTCATTAGAAAATACTGAAACATCGAGTTCAGCTACAATCACTATGCTTCAGGATGCTTCACATGATCTTCCTGAGAGCCATGAAGCCTCCACGAACTCAGATTTATTGTTGACTTTTCCATTGCATGAACAACTAAAGTTGAACAGAATTCTGAATACCCAGAGGCAAAGACTGGCCACAGCAAAAACAGATGTTGAGGATCTTCTAGCAAGATTGAATCAAGAAATGGCTGCAAGACAGTATCTCGCAACAAAGGTATCCAAAATATGTAAGATTTTCATTTGTTACTGATTTTTTTTTTCAATTGAAATTTTATGTTCATATGCTCAAATATTTTATTTTATTTGCAGGTCAAAGATTTGGAAGTTGAACTTGAAACGACTCGTCTGAACTGCCGAGAAAACATGCAGCAGGCTGTTTTAACTGAAAAGGAAAGGTTTACACAAATGCAGTGGGATATGGAGGAACTTCGGAGAAAGTGCCTGGAGACAGAAATGAAATTGAAGTTAGAAGAGGTCTGTTGAAGTTACTTTAATCAACATCTCTTATCATTCAATTTCAGTGGCCTTAAATTAAAAGTTATAATGATTTAGGATGAAAGGCTGCTAGCAGAATCTACAAAAGCATCTGTCATTCAGGAGAACCAATTGTTGCAGCAAGAACTAGATGTGGCTAGAGAACAACTTAAGCATTTGCAGAAACATAATGATGACTTTGAGATTAAATCAAAGGCAGATATGAAGTTGCTAATAAAGGAGGTAAAATCCCTTAGAAGTTCTGAGTTAGAACTGAAACAGCAGCTCAGCAAATTGATGAAGGAAAAGTTAGATGTGGAGGTATGTCCTTTCTAGTTCTTGTATGTTGCAACTAGCACTGTATGATTCAATACATTTAGACGTCGAAAATATCAATTTGGCTGATTCCATGAATTTAAGAGAGGAAGAGGGAGAGCAAATGCAAATTTCAACTAGTTCCATCTAAAATTTTATTGTGAATTTGTTCACACACATTTGAAATTTTCTCTTATATTCAATCCTTTTTAATGAAAAAAAGAAAAGAGGTTGGCATATTCTGTTTTATGGAGACCCCAAAAAATTGAAAATCCAATTGATTTCATGGTAAAATTTACTGTATCTTATTCAGAGAATTCTCCAGAAGGAAAGACAGAGAAAGGAACTTTCACATAGTGCTAATGCTAAGTTGCTGCGTGAGTGTACAATCCTCCAGAAGAGGCTTCAGGAGTGCAGTGTAAATTTCCTTGTTGAAGAGGAAGATAAGCTAAATGTCAACACTTTGCCTTCTGATGCTTTGGATTTATTAGCAACGTCAGATAATCGAATTGGTCTCTTGCTTGCAGAGGTATGACATGCACCATGAGCAATTACTTTGTCAGATATTTATTTTCTGGGGTACTTAAAAGACGTAGTTTTATCCTGACCTTGGTCTTGCATTATGCTTCTCGAAGTTTTCATGATTTTATTAGTTGCATTTAAATTCAATATCTATCCAATTATTGAAAATTTGTTCAAATCCCCCAGCTCCTCCTTTTCCCCCTCTTTACCCCCTATTCTACTTATAGTGTAGTTTCATCTTTGTTCATTACACTCCATTGCTTATCCATTGTTATTTTCACTAGCATCTGTTTTCATAGAGCCATGTGTAGTGATGGATCTAACTGAGTACTACAGTAATTGTGTGGTTTAGATGCAATCTACGTCTGGTGATGGTATGAATTTTTATGATACATAGTTTTGTGTTTGAAGAGTCCTGTCAAATTTAATTTAGTTATGTTAATAAATGACAGGCATTCTTATATTTCGCACGGACGCATTCTGAAACTTAACATAACAATTATCGTTTGGTTTATACTATCTTTACTGCATGTTGCCCTGTAGCCTTTTATTTGCTGTCCTCTCTCTACTCCATGTTTTGGTTACGTGCTATCTGTAAATATGGGAACAGGCACAGCTCTTAGCACAAGATGTAGAGAATCATGTTGCTGTGGAAGAGACCCACGACATAACTCAAGATGATACAGGGACAACTTTTGATGAATTGAGAAAGATGCTGGCGCAGATGTTTGTGGACAACGCTAGTTTAAGAAGACAAATCAATTCTGTTATTCGTTGTGCTCTAAATGAAAATTTCAAATCTGAAGAGGACGGGGAAGGAGAAATCCATTTGCGAAAAACTGTTCTAAGCAAGTTCTTAGAAAGATGACATGTTTTATGCATGTGTACCCTCTATTACCGAGCCACTTACTGTTAATGTTGTCTGTAATTTTGCATCTGTATGGTTTCACTGCTCAAATTGCATACTTTGCCAACAGTAATGCCTTAATTATAAAGCCAATCATCCCGTTTAGTGTAACAAAATAAATGGCCTGCTTGCCAACAGTAATGCCTTAATCAATATAGTGTTCATCGTTCCGCCAGAATTGACATGAATGAATATGGTTAACCATCAATTGAAACCGACAAATATAATGCCAGAATTTGAACCTCGCGCCTCTTCAATCAATATAAAAAAAGCCATATAGCATTTTTTTTTTTATGTAAATCGATTATGAAAAATTCTAATAAGATGACTTTGATTGCTATCTGAAAGACTAAATAAGTAAATATACACAAAAAGGTAGAAGAATATAATTTTACAAAAAGACACAATTGCATCCATTGAGGCTATTGCAGACGGCACCCGCAATTGAACTGCATAACCTCAACCGAGTCTAGTTGAAAAGCAGCTTAATGTTCGTGGTTATGGTCAGCAGCAATGCTCAGCTCATTAGTCAATCAACTATTCACCACCACCAAACATTCCCATCATGTCTTTAGCGGATCCCATCTGTTTCATCAAGTTTTGTAACCCGCCCATGCCACCAATTTGTTTCAGCATCTGCGGGGGAAGGACTTTGCTCATGTGCTGGGCATTCATATTTCGGGATAGGGCGCTCATTTCACCTTTCTTTGGTATTTTAAGCCCTTTCATTTTACTCCATATCTTTGCAAGACGTTTGTACTCTTCCAGCATCTCCATCACTTCCCTAACTTGACGACCTGAACCTCGAGCTATTCTCATCATTCGTGATTCGTTCATGAGCTTTGGATTTGAACTATCCAACTCTGAAACGTATTAGCAATTAGAAGTTGGCATTTGGGGTACGCTATTTCAATGAGAAACCCTGAATCGTGTATACATAAAGTTGCTCTTCGCAACAATCAATTCACAATGCTCACCTTCATTTGTCATTGAATCCATCATTGTCATGTAACGCTTAATTTTTGCCTGGCTTTCTTTCTCCCGGCCTTTCGGCATTAGTTCAGCACTAAATCCTGGCAGCATAGAAAATACCTACATAAATCAACCTAGAAATTAGTTAAATGCACGCAGCAACCACTATTAGTTCATTATATAGGGGCAATCAAACAAGCACTTAGTATCTATGTGGCACGTCAACGGAAATGTATAAAAAAAATTCAATTAAACACAATAAGGTAATAACCTGGCTGATGGGACCCATTTTAAGTATGTTCTGAAACTGCTCATACATAATCCTCAAGGTGAAGTTTCCTTCTGACAGCTTTTGAAGCAGTTCAGGCTGTTGATCCATTGGAACAACCTCATGAATTTTGTCCATAAACCCAGACCAATCACCCATTCCTAGTTGAACAGCCATTTGATATGAATAAAGATTAAATATTCATATGAACTTGGACATCTATACCATGTCCTTGATTAAAAGAAGAATGTCTTGGATGAGGCCAAAAAAGAAAATAAAAACACACCTAGTAGACGACTGACAAATGGCTTAACATCAAAAACTTCAAACTCGTCCATATGTTCTCCAGTTCCAATGAATATGACAGGACTCTTTGTTGCTGCAACACTGCACACATAAAATTAATAAGACTAAGATATCCAAGCCACATATACATGTATAAATATTGTATACACACAAATTTAGGTAAGCACATCCACCTTAAAGGCGTATCATAATTCTCCAAATCCCTCAAATAATGTAAATTATGATTTCCGTGACATAAATGTAAGATTCAAATCATGAGGTAGTTCAAATTTATGTTGAAAATTTTGCAATAAACTTGCATGTATGATTGCTAGACTAATGCAGTATCAGTTGTGTAATTCATTTGTTCATAGATGCAAAAGTTGGTAGTAAATATCATCCAATTATCATGGTAATACTTACGCGCTAAGAGCACCACCACCCTTTGCATGGCCATCCATTTTGGTAACAATGACAGCTCCGACTGCAACACTCTGTTTAAATGCTTGGGCTTGATCGAAAGCAGCCTGACCAATACTGCTATCCATAACAAATATAACAAGATCTGGTTTCTGAACAATGCAAAGAAAAATATTAGAAATTAATGGAGTTCGGAAATAAATATCAAAAGCATATGGCAAAGTTGGGAAATACCGTTGCTTCTGAAACTTGGCGCATTTCTTCAAAAAGAGCAGCTTCTTGCTTATGCCTCCCACTAGTATCCACAATTATGAGATCACAGTTTTCTTTCTTGAATCTCTCCACACCTTCCACAGCAATTTTCACAGGATCGGACTCCATATAGCTGTAGAGGAAAGGCACACAACATTGCAATAAATACTTAAGCATCAAAATCATAGACAATGAAATGCAACTAAAATAGAAGGTTCAATAAAACAAATAATAACAACAACAGTATATCACAGCTCATCTGCAAGGATTTATAACAAGAAAAAGAAGTGGTTCAATATGGATCCTTTGAGGAAAATGTGAAATTATAAGATAAAGACTAGACAGATATCCTTTGGGAAAGAAAAAAACGGATAAGCTTGTTTATGGTGGAAATACAATATCTTCAAAGTACCCATGTATTGTGAATGCGTCAGCAATTTCGTTTTTCCTTACTTTTTTATTTTGCATTTTGTCCTCCTCCCCCTCTTTTTCAGTCTTCTCATTGTATTTCCATCAAGAAGGAAAAATAAGAAAAGGGAATACCTTTTTTGGAAATTGGAAGGAAAAAGGCATAGTTCGGTGGTAAGATATAGAGTATAACATAGAATATAATTTCTAAGGTGATACACAACCAATATAAACCACAATTCTTCCTAAAGACCATTCTACAACTATGGACCATATTCTCCTAGAAGCATATCTTCAGATTGCATCTCCAGAACAAAATAGCCCGATCTCTTGGGAGATTATTCATCCCATAGTTTCAGAATTCACATATAAACTATAAGCAGCTAAAACACAAGCCATAAAGAAATATAACTGCAGTTTCAACATCTACAGAATGGATCAACTATCCCCATCATCGCATTCTTCCTCAATAAGGCAAAAGTACAGTACTACATCAGAGCTTATATACAACCTTAACCAACAACAAATGCCAATGAGTACCTTCCATAGAAAGGAATCTTAGCTTTAGTGGCATTTTGCTTCAATTGATCAAATGCACCAGCTCTAAATGTATCTGCACACACTAGAGCTGGCTTCCAGCCTTTCTTCTGATGATAATATGCGTATTTTGTACAAGTAGTGGTTTTTCCAGAACCTGAAATCATTAAAAAAAAGGATGCAAGTATCCATCAATAACAATAAACTCTTCTCTTGATTTTAAAAAACAAAATAACCAATAAAAGCTGAAGGATAACGTATAAATAATGAACACATAGCAGTACAGAATCACAGAACGTAAAAACCTAATCAAATAGAACAAACCTTGCAAACCAACAAACATGACGACACTACTTTTTCCTTTTTTGGGAGTGAAAGAGGGCTTCCCAGGATCCAGCATTTTGCAGAGTTCGTTAAACACAGCCTAAAAATCGAATCCACAAGGAACAACCATAAGTAAACAATAACATATCACCATTTATTTATTTTGAATAAAAGAAGATGAAGATACTTGTTGGATGATTTTGCGTTTGTTGTGACCAGCAGCAAGATCGTCGAGGTTAACAATCCTCTTGATGTTGGTCTGCATGTCGCGGACGAGCTTGAATTGAACATCGGCTTGAAGAAGAGCTCGAGTGATCTCGTTCAGGCAATCGTTCAGAACCTTCTCGTCGATCACCGTCGCATTGCTCATCTGCTGAAGAGCACGCGAAATGCTCCCTCCTAACTGCGCTAGAACCATCTTGTCTGCAACAACTCTGTTTCCGAATTAGGGTTTTCGAAGCACGATAACACGAAGATGAAGAAGATGAAGCTTTCAGATTCAGAATGATCTCTTTCTCTCTTCCAACGCCGGTAAAACAAGCGGGACACTATGGACTAAATCTGTAAGTAATGGGCCTCATATCGTATTGGGCCTATTTTGTAGCCCATGTGTCTATTTTAGTAATTATCCCTCCTTGAGATTTATCAAAGCGTTGTGGTTTGTGGTTATCAAATCAAAACCTTTGATAATGGGAGTTTCAGTTTCGGAGATAAGTTGGAGTTGGAGGTTTATGCATCTAAGGCAGAGGGTTAACCCATCACCAAACACGCCCTTGTTCCTCCCAAACCCAATGCCAATTTGCTTCGCCACAACGACCTCGTCTTCTTCCCTTGTGCCTCGAGCTTTGGGCCCCAAAAGAGAAGATCAAAATTCCATCACTTCTCCACAAGTAATATTTCAAACCCCTTCATTACCTTTGTTTTTGAATCTTCAAGTTAGTTTTTAGATAAGATAAGATACTTAGATAAAATGTTGTATTTATTTAGTTGATAAGATGTGATAAATTTATTCTATTTAGCTTGTAAGGTTTTGGTAAAAAAAAAAACAAATAAGATAAAATAATATAACGTGAAATTAAGTTATTATTTTTATTTGCATTAATGTAAGATAGAATAAAAAATTATACTAATCTTAATTTCTCTTGTAAAATAGGAGGATTTAGCGTACGTGGGAAAGCTAGTGGTGGGATCTTTTGTGGGTGCGGGTGCAATCAAGTATGGGAGCGCAATTTTCCCTGAGATAACCACTCCCAATATTGTTCTGGCTCTTGCCATAATCTTAACTCCTGTGCTTGTTGCTGTTTTTCTTTTGATCAAGGAAAGTCGAAAGCCATAGGCACGTAATGAAAGCTGATAAAAGCAACCTCAGCTCCCATTTGAGTAAATTACACATTTGCATAAAATGGATATTAAAGCCAACTGTAATAATACTGATAAATGAAAGAAAATGCTGGTGTGACTTTATTGATGAACTAATATTGGGTTTGAAGTAGCTGTTAAATAGCTTGTTTTTTTATATTTAAATTCTAATTAGTTTTCATTGTAATAAATTTTAAGTTAAATTTGTTATTGAATTAATTAAAAACTAACTTTTAGATATTTTTTTTGTGTAGACCAGAAGCATTCTTCACTTAAAGCAAGAAAGAAGTAGCTCATTAAAAATATGATGCGACGTGATGAAGAGAAAAAGAGATGAAATTATTGTTGAAAGAAAATTGTTGTAAAAATAATATAACTCTAACTTTTATCATAAAGTATAAAATTATTTATAATAGCGACAGAAATAAATAAATAAAAAGACAAGTTGACAGAAATATGATTGGATAAATTTTAATCAGTGTCCACAGTTCTATTTATAACGAACAAAATATCATTCTTTTTTTACTTCAATAAAATCGTCAAATATGTCGATTTTTACATAAACACCGTCTGTCAACCCTTTTTAAACAATCTTTTAACAGTTATACATTAAATTCCGCAAGAGTAAAATTTAACACTCGTTAGAACAAGGATCTTGTGGCCAAATAAAAGCCGAAAGGATTAATTTTACACTTTAAAAAGGCATGAAATCACTTTAATGTAATACACTAAATTAATTCCCTCATGTTTCAAGCATCAATTTAGCCCCTAATATTACAAATAAGAAAAAGTGGAAAAAAAAAATTAATCCTTACCTTAATTTTCTCCATTGTCAGCCAATTTTAGTTTCTAAAATTTATCATTAATCAATTTAGTTTTTAACATTACAAAACTAATTAAATGCTTCCTATGCTATAGTAATCCTGAAATTAAAGAGACATTATATATATTTTTTTAGACGGATAGTTATGACTTTTCAAGTATTTTAGAAATTAAAAAATAAAATATTTTTTTAAATAAATTATTAACTTCATTATTTATTAATATAAAATTAATGATTATTCCATGTGTAAAAGAATATAAAATAACTTTCATTTTACAAAGCACCTTATAATTTACCAATCAATTATTTTAATCCTTAAATTTGACAGCTATTATTTAATTCCCAAATTCAATAACCGCTAGTTTACTTGACCTTAATTTTAGGAACCAAATTGAATGTAATCTAAAGTCTAGAATCAAAATAATTAACAATTGTCGAAGTACAATATCAAATTAATGAGCCCTAATCATTAAAGACTGACATGACAGACAGTTACCATTTTAAGAACTAAAAGTTCTTTATAGAATTTGAAAGCTTAAAATGACCAGCGATTGAAATTTTAAAACTAATTTTATGATTTACTCAATTACTTCGTGGCCTTGACCAGAGAAAAAGAAAACAATTATGCGAAGAACGGATAAGCTGAATTTGTTGAGATAGCATTTGGAAACGGGGTCTATGAAACGAAAATTTTACCCGAACTAAACAAAAAGATTTACTTAATAACAACTAATTTTTGGTAATTCACTCACATAGAGCTTAGACTCCCTAGTAGACATACACTGGCTTTCTCTAGTGCAACCTGCTCGTGGAGTACAATCTGAAGATCCTTGAACAAGTTATACTGTATAAATCGCCTTGTGCCAAAATTTACAAGTAAAATAAATAAAAGAATATGCATGATTTATTGTTTGATTAGTTCAAGCATTTGAAGAACTCTCACACGCAATAGGTAAACTACATCGTGGAGACTCTGGATCACCAAAAAAATGCATGGGACTAGAGATCTTTCAGCCACTTTAAAGCTCCATTTGCCACAGACCTGCAAATTTCGGTCAACTCAACACATTAACAAAACAACGACAAAATATTGATGATCGAGGAAATTGTCAATCCTGTAGTAGGACCAGTACAAACAAGAAAATGGCAATTTAGCATCCTATGAAATGACAATAAACGAATGGCACATCTAAAACACTATCAATTTGAGCAGATAAACCAGTCCAGTTCAGCATTTCTTTCCTGTCAAACAATTTGTGAGGACTCAAACAATAATAATAAAAAAAAAAACCAACGCAGCAGCCACATACTCAGTTCTGATGTACCAACTCAACGAAAGCAAGACTCTTGTACTAAGAATGAGTTCTTACTTAGAAAAATAGCATTAGAATGAACTACATAAAAGAAATCGATATGTATTAAAGAACATAACCTGCGCTCAAACTTATTTAAGGGCAGAGTTATGATTGAAGGAACGTATTGCTCTACATGAATTAGTGATTGATGACAGAATTGAAGTTTTCAATCTATGAAAACCAAAGGCTCGCTCTACACATCAATGAAAACAAATAAAAAGAACACAAAAAAGAGAGAATTATTACCCAGCGAAATCCTTTAATTTATTCCAAATATCATTTTGGTCTTCTGATTTTTCATTTTTTTCTTCGACTGTTGCGGTTGGACTTTCAGCCCTTTGAGATACAGGACCTTCAGTACCACCTGTTACAGAAGGTAAAAATCAGGCTTCATACTCGAATACGTAGTGTCTACTCATTGCATTGTAAGATTTTCTATTGCAACTTGAATATGTGTTGTAAATGCCTAATTTACATGTTATATAAAAGATTAAAGTTGTCAAACGATAAATATTGTTGGGATGGGAAGAGAAGAAATAACCAATATGCAAATAATAAAGAAACCACCTACTGGAAGAGTGAGTCCGAGGACGGGGTTTTGAACGCCTGCCTGTGTCACCTAGAGAAGCAAGTTCTTCAAGCAACTCACGCTCCTTTGTACTGAACATGAAAAACATAGGCAATTGATATCAAACTGCTAATATAGATTTATAAGATAGGAATAAAAAAAAAAATACATAGGAGGGAGCAAATGATAGACAAATCAAAATTATAAAACCACTCATTACCTAATACGTTTTGGTATTGTAACTTTAACTGTAAATAAGTGGTCACCACGTATTGATGGTTTATTTAATTTTGGTACACCTTTCCTTGCAAGGACGAGGACATCTCCAGGTTGGGTACCAGCAGGTATTTGTAGTTCAGAAATACCTTCAACTGTCTTAACCTGTATGTATAGGTGCCAAAAATTCAACCCATCAATGGTGAGGACACGACGTAACAAGTCACATCAGCAATAACATGCCAAAATGCAAAAAGCTAGGGGAAAAAGAATTAAATATCCAACAAATATCAAACCTTAATATTCAATAAAACAAAAAGATCATAAACTCATAAAATATAAAAAAAGGAAGACTATATATTCAGTCATACAGAATCTCTTTAGCCCAACACATTTGCAAAAAAATCACTTAGGAACATTGATAAGAACCTTGGGAGAACCACAATAGTTGGAAAGCCCAAGGCCTTATAAACCCTACACTATAATCTCATAACTTCTGATATGTGACTCAATTATCATGCCTTGCAATAGATCCTAATTCCTAACAGATATTATTTCCAATGGTTTTTTCATACAACACTAGCAAGGCATCATTGAACTAGTTACATTCAAGGTCCAACATAAGAAAGTTACACAAACTCATCCATATATCTCTATCATGATTCATGCCATAGATTCCATCCAAAGGACAATATGAATATAATATCATTCCTTACTATTATATGGGAAGATATAGCATTATTATAACAAAAAATGTTTTTACTTAGGCTAATGCCTGAATTGAATAGTAAAGAACACCATGCCAAGTGTCAAGTTTTGCACATGGATAGCAAGGAAAACTACAGGGATAACGTAACAGCAATTGAAAATAGACTAAAACAAAAAATGAAACTAAGAGGACTAAAAGGGCAATTCCATCATATATAAAAGATCCAAAAATAAAAATAAAAAAATACTCAAGCTGCATGAATATTTCCTAAATTAATTTACCTTCACAACTGTCCCCAATATAGCATCTAGATAACTGATTGAGATTGTAGAGCACAAATTGATGTCATCTCTTTGAATTCCTGGTATCTCTTGCACATCAAGATACACATAAAGATCTCCTGGAGGACCCCTGCTATGACAAGATAAATAGCCCCTTCTAAATCATGTAATCAAGCAATCAAAAAGTCTGAATCCACACATAAGTAAACCATTTCCATAAAAAGAGAACAATTATCATGCCCTCTGTTGAAGCGGAACACAAAAAGATACAATTTGTTTTCTAGCATAAATAAAATAATTATCCAAGACCCTGTGAAAACTTCTCTTATCCCAATGTCTTTGACCTTCTCAAACTTTCTGAAGATTGATACATACTTGTGTCCAACTCCTTTTCTCCTTAATTGGATATATTAAAAGCATAATTTGTCTGATGTGTAGCTCTTTGTACATATATTTCCCATTAGCTATTTACATTTGGAGTAAGTTTCATGGCAGTATTCTTTGTATGCTACCTTTTGGTGTCATTTGTTAGAGCTGAATGTGCAAGTTTTGAAGGGACATTTGTTCCTGGACAGCTGGACTTGTTCTAGCACGGGATTTTTCATGGATGTTGAGAGATTGAGATGTTCTTTTGTAAGGATAGTTTTACATTGTTTATATATTTTTTTTATTAAGGAAGATGAATACCAATCCTCCTTTTACTCACTAATATCCTTCCTTCCTCCTAGAAATATCTCTCCCTTCATTGAGAGTGAGAAAAACTTATCAATTGATAAACATAAGTACACCCATAAAAAATTTAATATAACTTCTATCCAATAATTGGCCAAAGACTTTCACAATGAGAAGACCAGATAGAAATATAAATACAGCATACCCTCTTGGTCCTGCATCGCCCTCCCCAGCAACTCTTAGAATACTGCCTGAGCTAACGCCAGGGGGAACTTTAACTTTAATATTTTTCTTAACCCGTATCCGTCCTTCACCATTGCATTTACGACAATATTCAGATATGACTTCACCATCTCCTCCACAATTTGGACATACAGAAACCTAATATTGAAAAGAAAAAAAAAAAAAAAAAGATTAAATTAGAACAGTATTCCAGACAGAAAAATGTCCAACAAATCAATTAGTCCCAAAAGTGAAGTATGAAGATGTTTACAATTTATGAAAAGAAAAGGAAAATTACAAAGGAGCGTATAGAATGTCTGCCCAATGTTGAAACTTAATTGGAAGACCCAGGTCAGAATATCAATTTTCTTACTGCACCAAATCATTTTATTTTTTGTTCTGCACTAGTAAGCATAGCATCTCAAAAGGAATCAAACCAATCAGTAATAGATATTCGCATTGCAAGTTACAACCTCTGTTGTGTAATTATGCATTAAGGATTTTTTTATCAAAAAACTACTCATCAAGTATTTTTCAGGGGACTGAACACAAATTTCAAAGAATATAATTTAAATCAGAATTAAAGAATATGACCTAATAAAATAAATTCATTGGAAGATTTACTTTTATCCTGTCTTTTAGGGGGAGAGGGGGTTGGGGGACCAGGAGCAAATTACAGGTCTGTGGTTAACTTGTTTCTTCCAACCAATTAACGCAGCAAATGGGATTCTTTTGCAAGAACTACAGAGTGGCAATCAATTACATTGCAAAAATACACCCAAGAGCAAGGTTTTCACATGAGCAAAAAAATATCAAAGCTCCACTATGGGTATCAACTATGAAGAGTTTCCATTTCTTGGAGAACAAACCAGACCAAAAGGTGTGAGAACAACCCAAATAAGCTCAAGGAAAAAAGTCTCATCAGGCAAAGAACTCAAATTACCTGTGAGAACAGCCCAAAAGGTGTTTGCTCTGTCCTCATCACCTGACCCCTACCACCACAAGTTGAACATACTCTCATCTTGGATCCTATCTTTGCTCCAGTACCAGTACAGACTTCACATGTTTCTAAATGAGAAAGCTCAAATTCTTTCTCTGTTCCAAAAATTGCCTCAGAAAACTCCAAGGAGAAATCATACCTGTTGACATTGGAATAAAAAATCTTCTCAATTCACAGCAAATACTGATTAAAAGTTTGGAAGATGTAATGTTTTCATCTGTAGAACTGCCAAGTCACATGCTCAGAATGCATAATCAGTATGATAGGATAAAACTTAAAAATATTAAATGTTAAAATCTCAGGCCATGAGATAATGTTTGGAGAAAGTTATTGCTTAGAATTTTACCCATATTAAAATTCTGTATTGTTAGGAGTTAGGAAAGTTATAATAATTAGTTGGTTAATTAGGGGGTTAGGGAGTTAAAAAAATAGGACAACGTAATGAGAAATGATGCTTTCTACCTTGTATTGTTTAACAGATTGAGCTTTGTGAAAGAAATTCTTTGTGAAGGGTAAACCTTGGAGGAGAGATCTCTCCCAATTTTAAGTTCAATTACATACCATCAATAAGATCCTCTTTTTCTTTTCCCCAATTTCATTATATTGGTTTATATTATATGTAAAATACATCATATTTTCAGTGTCGATTTATCGTCTCACATTGAATCATTTCCCCTAATCCCCCAACCAAAGCATTAGATTTTGGGATTTGCTTTGTTTTCTCTTCATGGATTTTTTTCTTTTACCCTTAGTCCTTGAGGAGGATGTTCAACAGTAATATTGTGTTAATAATATTTGATGAGTGTTATCAGGCTAGACTTATACCAGTTGTATGCACTGGGTATTGAAGATTAATAATATAAATAGGGTTCTAAATGAGTTTTATATGCATAAAAAATTCACAAATATTATAGGTTATTAATAATTTAAAAAAATTTGTGTCTCAAGTCTATGTTTCCCCTTTCCCTCTCCTAAAAACCCTACAAGTTACGACAACTAAGCCTTGTCTCATTAGGTGGAATTAACTATAAATATTCAAAAAATAAATTTAGAATAAAGTCTTCTTTAAACAATAGCAATATTTATTTTAACTAGCTAAAAATGTAGTAATCATTCACCTGCCTAAAATGACTCAATGAAAAATACTCAACTATTGAATTGACAGCATAACTCACCGGATGTCTTCACCCTTAGTAATGGTACTACGTCGGCGCGTTCCAAATCCAGTTGGATCCATTCCAGCAAAGCCACCCATACTTGGCCCAAAAAATGTCTCAAATAAATCAAATGGATTTGTCTGCAAGAAAAAGATTGTTAAATATAAATCTATCAAGGAGAAGCTGCTCAGGAAGAGTGGGTAGAGTAAAAGGCAACTTCAATTGCCATGAATTTCTGTTTTTTTCTTCCCCAAACACAAGACATGTGCATCGGAACTAATGGCATATTAACCAGTTATTCTCCTGACAAGTGAGCTTTTATCACCCTTTCGAATATGTATTGCTCACAAAACTTACACACAACACCAAAAAAAAATAAAAATCATATTGCATACCGTATAGGCACTTGATGCTCCTCCCACTGTACTCTTAACTCCTGCCTCGCCATATTGATCGTATAAAGCCCTCTTTTTATCATCTGATAGCACCTGACAGTGTTGTAATTCAGAATTCAAAAGCTAATGTCATAACTATAATTTAAAATAATTGTATTTTCAGTGGTATGATACAACACAAGATCATGGGCATTGTTCCCGAATAAAGCATAGTTTTATACGTTTCTACCAACCCAGTTGTGAGTAACAAGTAACAACTATCTTACAAAGTCTTAAAACACGGACCTTAAAAAAATTAAATAAATCAATAAAAAAAAATTAACTACACAACGCACACATATGACTTGGTGGCAATCACCCTTCCTTATATGCTTTAAAATGTGAGATCTGCTGTGATTTGAACTATCTACTTCGTTAAAATAGGGTATTTTAGACTAGTAGCTTTTATTTAGCCCATATTCTCACATTTCAAAAGATTGACACATTGGACCAAAAATGCGAGAAAATGGATGAAAACTTCAAAAAAGCAAGCATTCATTGGAAGACAAAAACCTCGGAATAAAACAAGCCTAGAAGTCCTGAAAAGAAGGGTTAACATAACATAACAGTCAGCAGCGTACTATCCATGCATACCTCATACGCAGCACTAATCTCTTTGAACTTTTCAGTTGCCCCAGGCTCCTTGTTTACATCAGGATGGTACTGCAGAGAAAACGATAAAAACAAAATCAGGCCAAGTAAGCACGCATTGCACAGTACAAGTCCCAACAAGCAGCCACGAAATCGCAACAATTCACATTGAAAAACTGAATAACCACTCGAATTCCTTAACAATTTATAAGTGGCTACCAGAGGCTTAGAATTAACATCGGATTACGAATCAAAACTATGGATGAGAGTGAATACCTGACGAGCTAATCTTCGATAAGCGGCCTTGATTTCCTTGCCGGTGGCAGATTTGGGGACTCCGAGAGTGGAATAATAATCGGAGGAAGCTGCGAAGACGGTGTGGAAGCGTCTTGGAGAGGGAGAGAGCTTTGGATTTGAAATTGAGGAGAAAGGGAGGGGGGAAGGGGAATGAATGGAAATGAAGTTGCTGTGAGAGCGAAGATGGATGGTGCCGCAGAAGCAAGGACAAGAAGAGGGAGGGAACAGAGAGAGAGATATAACGGCCATTGAAATGTGAAAGCGTTAAGGGATAGAATTAAGAGTAAGAGATGGAGTGGAGGGAAGGGTTGGGTTTGTTCATCGTTTTAGTTTACCCACTTTTACTATACTGCGTTTGTGTGTGTGGGTGGGAACAGCGAGCTTATAAAGCTCCCCTTTTATGCCACTGCCATTGCTATTTGCTACAACTCGAACGGAAGAGACTTCGTGGGACCCACAAGATAAGTTGTGGTCTGCGTGCTTACTGCTTAATGCCAACTCCTTTTTTCTTTTTTTCTACCATTTACCAACGCCAAAGATAAAAAGGGTTTAGGGTGATTCAATTTCGGTAACTCACTGTTTTTTTTTTTTTTACCACAGTAATTAATAAAAATTATAATTATTATCTTCTAATTCGAGAGTTAGTCTTAGAAACATGTCCATGCAATAAAAATTTTCATGAACTGATCTAAATAAATACAAATCACAGCAAATAAAAAAAACTATTGATTTTTATTTAAAATGTCTTTTTAAAAATTATTCTACTCCAATTTAAACTAAACATATGTGTATATAGTTTTATTTGAGAAATTGTTGCGTCAGTTATATTTGCATGATAAAATATTTACAAAATTGCTATGTCAATTATTTTTTCATGATTTTATTGTTTAATTAACGTTTCATCATTATTATAATTCTGAATTAATTTGACACATTCTTCAGGATCCAAAACCTCCTCTTTCAAGTTTGGCTTAAAACTTTTCGTGTCAATAGGACTTAAAATAAACACAAGTCATCATCGTTACAAGCCAGCATGACCTGGATTAGTGGATTAATACGTGACCTGCAATTGATTTTCAAATGCAGATCTCGGTTTGGTCGTTGATTTATTCAAATAGAATTAAGTAAACTCGTTTAAAGAGACCAAATTTTTATCCTTTTTTTTTATTTGTTTACAAAACTTGTCATGTTACTCAGTAATGTAACTTAATAGGGTTTTAGGAAAATGATTTTATATATTGAGTAATATATTTTAGCTTTCTCAAAAAGTTTATAGTTGTTTTTTTAACTTAAAATAAGTTATTAGCATCAAAATTATGAAGTGAATTTAATTTAAAAGTCTACGATAAAAAAAAATCATTTTAACGAAAAAACAAGCTATTGGCCACTTTATCTTCTATCCAAGTAATAACAACCACGATAATAATAATAATAATAATAATAATAATAATAAATACATAAAGCTAAAATACATTCATTATAAAAGTAATCATATTTTCAATTTAACTAATATACCATAAATCCATACAAATGTTCCTTTAAACAGAATGGATTTTTAAAAGATATTGAACAACTTTAACTCAAGGAATTTATTATGTTCTTTCGAAACATCAATTTTATGAAATTATAAAATTGAAAATCAGTCAAACCACTGCGAAAGAACTTTCAATTGATATTCCACTGTGGCTAAATTATCAAATCAATATTGTTCTCCCGTTAAATATCTAAAATCTTATTAATTAGTCCAAACTAAAAGTCAGATATTATATGCCCGTTTGCCTAGCTCGTTTTAAGACTTAAAAATTAAAAATATAATATTCACATCTTTATAACAGGATGCAATTAGAGATAAAAAAAAAAAATAGATTAAAAAGAAGCTTACAATCTAACTTTTTTAAAATTTAACTCGATCTAATTTATTTAATTAATAAATTTAATTTAAATTTTTTAAAAAGATTATTTAATTAAATAAATTAAATTTAAGTTTAAAAAAAAGTTTTTTAAACTTATTAAAATAGTTTATTTAAAATTTATAATAATATATCAAATAATTTTATATAAAAACTATAATATAATAATATATTAAATCAATTAAATTTTAAAATAATAAAATTTTAAATTAAAAATCTTGACTTTTTTTTGTGTTAAAATTAAAGAAAATCTTTATTACATATTTTTTAATAGTTTATTTAAATATAAATTTTATAAATTTTTAAAAAACATATCTATTTAGATAGTTTAATAGTCTATTTACAAAAAAATTTAATGACATGTTAAATGTTTCAATACAAAATAGGCAGTTAAAAAAGCTAATAGACTTAATAAAAAGCCTATTGTAAATAATAGGCCAAGTTCAAGCTTTAAAATTATTAAATAGATCAAGCCTCTTTATATAAAGCCTAACCTAGCCTATTTTTATCCTTAGATGCAATTTGAGATCGAGAAATAGAAAAGAAAGGAAAAAGAAAAAAAAAAACAAGTAAAAAATGTGATAAAGGGAGAGAGATGAAAATTAGATACAAGAAAAAATGAGGGTAAAAATATATTTAGTGTTTTAAAATTTTGGCTTACAAAATCAAAATATGTAGCAGTTACAAATAGTGCAAATGCTCATGGCCCAGGCTTTAGAGAGATTGTCAAAAGATCATCTCAAAAATGGAAAATTGGAAATCAAGATTAGCTAGTATGGAACGACCATTGCCAAGGTGATAATTGAAAATATTCAAGACCCTAAAAGAGCAAAAGACAATTTGTAATATAGCCTGTTCTGATGGCACACCAAAGTGATCCTGAACATTCTTGGTAATTACAGTACACTTACTGCTAATAAACAATCGGTGAAAAATAAATAATTGAATTAACTGACGAATAATTTTATCTATAATGTCAAATTATATTCTATCGCACGTTGACAAGATAGAATCACCCCCTGACTGGGAATAACTACTATTCCATGACCTACAGGAGCTACATAAACTGCAACAATTAAAAACACATTTTTTTCTTTGGAATAAGAAACACCAGATATAATTAATTAACCAGACGCGGCTATTTTACTGCCTCAGTTATGATATTCTACACATTGATTGCGTTAGAAGGCATCAGGAGGGAAACGCCCCGGAAAAGGGTTGTACTGTTGTGCCTGATTCAGATGCATCCGCAAAGCGTAGTTATTCACCTGTCAACAAAATCAGAGATACAGCATTCATCGGCATGCCCAAAAGAGATTTTAAATACAAAATATTTTATTAATCTTATAATTTCATCATGTCTTTGCCTCTTTTTTTCTATCTTCCATTTTACAACAGAAAGGAATTCAAACTTTATACAGTTATTAGTTAAAGTTTAAAAAATTTAAAACCAAATGATGAGAATTATTGAAACGTTCTGATTAAAGGGTAAACTGTGTGAACTGAACTGGGATAAAAGCTGATCTAACCTCAAGAGTTCTGATCTGCTCCTGGTATTGTGACACCAACTGCTTCAGCTGTTGCAACTCTTGGTTTTTATCCTCATAATCAGAAAGACGTTCAAGCTGGATTCTAAAAGCACTTTTAAAACAATTTTTCTCCTTAGTCAACACTTCAATTTGCTCCTTCAGCATCAAATTTTCCTGAAAATAAAAACCTCTGATCACAACTACTATGCAAGCTCAACACTTCAGCTATTAACATCATCCAACTGATAGTTCAATAGTCCCTTGCCCATAGCATGTATTGTGCGTTTATGTTGCTCCTCAAAGAGGACATTTACTTAGTTACAAGCAAGATGCCAATACAAACCTTTAAAGGGGGTATTGGCTAACTCAGTAATGTCTACAGCCACAAGAATCAATTCTACTCCATAATTGCCTTCCCAAATTCTAAAGGGCTGTACAATAAAGATAAGAAATTCTAGCATGAACACATACCCTTTGAAGAGCAGTTGTTGCACCAGAACTTGCATGTGCACTGATCGATTTCTCTAGAACCTCCAGCAATCTAGCAGCACGAGCTCTGGCATCATCAACACTAGTAGCACACGTCATTTCTCTAACGAACAAGTCAATCCATTCTGCTCCATCTGCAGGAAGATTGTTGGAAGCTGACTGATTCCCAGAAGCAGAAGCATCGCCATTATCTTCCAATGTACCTGCAAATTTTTCAAAAAAATAAATAAATCCATCAATTCCCAGTGAATATCTAATTGAAATTCTAAACCCGTGTTTTGTTTTCTTATGGCGGTTAATACGAGTTAGAAATACGCAGAGATTAAAAAAAAAAACTATCACACAATAACGCGTTTCTTCTCATAAAACATTTAAATAAACGTATATACCTAATTTCACGGGTATAATTCAAAATTGACAATCCCTAATTCAATAGAGAACATTTGAACGAACTTATCGTACCTGTGTCGATGTTAGGCTGAGATTGTTGAGCAGTTTCAGAATTATCATCGGCAGATCCCAAGCAGAGGCCGTGCAGGCTCTTGATGGCGGCATCTAAGTCGTTGCCACATTCTAGAAGTGCTCTCTCAAGGACCTAAACCAACGAAACATGGCAATAATCATAAATTCTATTATCCAATTAAGCAACAAAAAAAAAAAAAAGGAAGAAGAAGAAGAAGAAAACCTGGTCATCCATATGAGGAAAGAGAGGGCGAAGGTGATCGATGAGGTTTGAAATCGAAAGACGAATAGGAGAGGAGGAACAACGGAGCCTCTTGGAAACTGGGGGGGAAGGAGGAAGGTCTTCGAAGAAAGATCTCTTGCTTCCGCACACCGCAGCAGACATCGTTCAATAACAATAATGCTTCTTCTTCTTCTTCTTCTTCTTCTTATTCTTCTTCTTCCCCAAATACCAATTTTCAATCCGAAATAGGGTTGGATTAGGGTTGCGCTCCCAAACAAATATATGAAAGGGAAGAAGGGAAAAAGGTGATTTGCTATTTCTTGATATTCAATGTATTAATTGATATTCCTCTCTTGGATTGGTCAAGTTCCCAACAACAAGTTACGTGCTGATAGAAAATAAAATTCTGGGTTATATAAATTCTCATGTGCGTTGTTTATCCCGTCACATCCTCTCATTAATAACTTTTTTATATTTAATCAAAATAATTATAAGAATTACAATTTATTCTTTATACTTATGGTCATCACTCTGTGTTGCTACCATAGAAGATAAATATTACGTTAAGAAGATGTATGTTAAGCCTTTATACACGGCATTTCAATTGTGCACAGCCTATAATTAAATAAGTTTTACTTTTTTATATCAATTTAAACTTTTAGTAACAAAATATTAAAATAGAGTTGCATCGTTTGTAACTTTCATGATAAAATAATAATAACCCTTGAAAAATGTTTTAATCTTTTAATTATTTTTTTTAGAATCACATCGCCTCTATATGTGATCTGTATTATATGCTACATACCTGAACAATTTATATATGTTTCAGGCATCTACTGGCATTGTTATGTGTATTTTTATTTTAATATGTGTTACGGTTAAAAAGACAAAAATAAAAAAATTCCATTAATACTTAAAGTAGAGTACTCTATGATATAATTATGCTTCTTTTCTTAATAGATGACATGTGTAGAACTTAAATTTATCTTATTGTGTTAATATGTATAAGTTTGTGAAATAACTTTTTTATAATCGGTAAAAAAAAAATTATAATAGAAAAGTATGAAATATAAACAAATAAAATATATTATATTGTTCTATTCCACTTTATCTATTTCAAATTTAGACTCTTGTAAATTGTTTAAAAGATTATTATAAGTCAAACTCCCAAAAAATATTATTATCTTGTCGATAAAGAAAAATCTTAAAAGATAACAAAATTATTTATATATTTTTATTTTCTCCGTCAAGTAATTCTTTAGTAACATTAATAAGTAATTTTAAATACTTATTATATTATTTTTAATATCTCTTGTGATAGTTTTAACTCTCCATTTGAATTCAAATTCACATTAAAGCTATACCAACTTTAATTATACCACAGATAATTATCTCAGAATACAAAAACTTCACTAAAATCTAAAAAACATAAAAATTAGTATACGATATAAAATCTTATAACAGTTCATGCCAAACTTTTACAAAAGCTTTTGATCTTCAAACTAATATTTGTTTCGCAAATTATAATACTTGCAACAAATAGAAAAAACAATGGTGAAAAAAAGGTAGACAAACAAAAAGAATAAATCTATATCTTTACTTCAAAATAAGCCTAAGTCGTGTTTACAAAGAGAGTTCTTCTGGTATAGGTTTTTTACTTTTTTTTATTTATTTAAATGTGTTTTTATTTTTATAGAAATAATTCTCTTTATAATAAGTTTTTAAAAAATTATTATCATTTAGTCTAACAGTTTTAAGAAGTTTTTAATTAATTTATGTCATCAACTATCATGCATTAAGTGATAAGTTGAATTAAATTCAATTTCATTACTCTCACGTCTTTTTATCTTATTAAATAAATTTTAATATTTGTAAAAAATTATTTTTTTAACTTTTATCTTTTTTTTATCATTTATGAAGGAGGAAAATTGATCAGAATAAAGATAAGAATATGTTAGATCGAATTAAAGTTAAGATTAAATGAGCCTAATTTATTATATAAAACTGGAGACTGAACTTACGCTTATGACCTTATACTTATGACTTATATACGTTAAATTATTATCTAATTTTTTAAAAATTTTGACCTGACTTAATAGTCTATTTAAAATTAAGACATTTAAATGATACTAATTTAAATTTAACTGACCAATAGATTAATGAGCTAATAGTCAACAGACTAATAAGTCGAAAGAATTATTATTAATAAAAAATATATAATAAATAATTATATTTAAATATTAAGTTTTATACTTTAATAATATAATTATAATTATTATATTATTATAGATTAAATACTAAATTATGTTATATATATTAATATGTACAAAATTTTAATCGATAATTTTTTTATGATGAGTTTTAATTAATACTTTCATAGTTTAATTATAATTATTATATTATTAAAGTATATATACTAAACTATGTCGTACATTATGTTACATATGTATATATAAATTTTTCTAAAAATATTTATTACAAATATATAAATTATAAAATAATATAATTATTTAATTAAGTGTCTTAATAGTTTTAAAAGATTTTTTTAACTTAAGCCTGATATTTTTTAAAAGTTTAAATCTGACATTTCTAATAAAGAAAGTCGAGTTAAATTAGGCTTTAAATAAATTAAGTCGTAGACTTTAACAGAGAGTCTGATCCATTCTCATTTATAGTAATGAGCTTTACTATCATAAATACAAAAAAAATTGCACCAAAATCAATCACTATGCAAAGCCTAGTGAATAGCGGAATTAAGAGAAAAAATTAACGTGACACAAAATAAAGTCCTTTGATCTTCCTTTCATTTTACACTTTATTTTCCTTTGCAGACCCAAACAATTTTTTTGTTTTTCTATTTGTATTTTCCTTTAAGTACTTGAATGCAGTGTTCTTTACCAACATGTGCAACCTAATTGTCACAATCAACACTGGGCAACTATTTTATGCAAATGTTCTAAGATGGGAAGTTCTTGTGAAAAATATTATTAAATACACGCAATGCATTGTTAATGTGGTCAAACTGAAACTAGAGATCGATCTATCGATTATCTAAATAAGTTAAGGTGTTAATTGTTCACTCTTATTCATTTGTGCTAAAAGACGTACTAAAGTTATTTCACTTTTTGGTTATTCTTCTTCTTATTTTTTTCTGCATTAGTATGTTCACGTGGTTCTTCCTTCCCCACTTGTTGGACATCCTTTTCGAGTGAGATCCTTTGATTGCCCATGTTGGAATTGGCAAAGATAATAGACCTAGTAGTAATAGTAGGCCAAACTGTGTTAGTGTTGACAGGGAAACATGTTACCCAACAATTGCCCTTGCCAATATTGTCTCGGTTCTATGTTCTGTTTGTGCAAGTTTTTGTTTGGTGTTGGAATTTAAGGGTGGTAGGGATGTGAGTTTGTCTCTTTTTGTTGTATCTCTTCCTCAGGGTTTAGCTTGGGTTGTGTTGAGCTTATGGACATTGCATTATTGTAAATTAAAGCATGATGTTAGATTATTCTTTTTCTATCTCTTGTTTTATCTCATTCTACATCAACTTAAGGGTATCATCCAACCCATGAATTTTTATGACAAGGAAGAAGTGAGAACAAAAGAATCACTATTTAGGAGACAGACAATACAAAAAAGTTACAACTTTTACTGTGTAATGTTGTTGGCACTGATGTAAAAGAGGAATAATGTTTACGAAGAAAATGTTAGAAATGTTTAAGGACTTTTTTAATAATTAATTTTTTTAAAACAATATAATTTTATGATTTTTTATAAATATTATTTTTTAATTAATAACACACTGAAAATAGCGATAATGTAACAGTAGTAACTTATACTCAAACTATTCAAATAATTGTTTAACAAAAGATAGTTGATAATAAATATTAATTTTAAATATTTAAAAACAACAGAAATCAAATTTGAACATATTTTTAAAATATAAATTTTTAAAAAATTATACTATCGCAGAAACAAAAAGATATAATTAAACAATTTTTTCATAGAAGTGATATTTATAAATATATGACTAATCTATAACTTGGAATAAAATATAAACCAAACAACAGATTATGTCAACCATGACTTTCCAACAAGGGCAAAAAATAATTTTGAGTTATGCGAGATGGTTTAAAATGAAAAAGGAACAAGAAAATATCTTTATCATAAAATTTATTACAGAATATTGTATCGGTATCTATTAATATGGATCCATTTTGTAGAGGGAGTTAACCATCATTCCATATCTTAATTCCTTCTTTCCTATCAAATAGTCAAAATACGCATTTTTCAATAATTATTTTGGATCCATGGACATTTCTCCAATTTTAACTCAATAATATATTGTATGAATATGTAAGAATAAAGAATAATAATATGCTGTAAAAGCTAAAAGTAACAATAAAAATCACTAAATTTTTTAAAAAGTTGCTATGTATAAAGAATAAAAGAGACAAAATTATCAATAAGACTGAGGTTAATATTTGTGGTGACAATGCTAAAAGTATTAGTAATAGTATCTTAACGACAATAACACACGTGAGATAATAGGACTAGAAAAAAGATGTTTATTATTATTTTTTAGTCAACATTGATTATTGATTATAAGGAGCGATTTTTTTTGTAAAGTTTAGGCCTATCATACAGTTAGGCCCAAAGAAACAGCCCAAATAACGGCAACCCAATTTTGAAGGCGGTATCCAAAAGGCGGCACGTGCGGTAGCCATCATCGATAAAACTAAAAAGAAATTTTCTCAGCGCCCAGTGTTGTTCCACTGCTTCGTAGCTCTGTTCATTTTATCTTTCACTCGTAAACCCTAGAACCTGCAAGTCGGTGCGTAGAGCCCTTCAAGGCTCTTTATTCACTTTAAAAAGAACATGCTCTGAAGCTATTCCCAATCATTACACACTATATTACCTCATCCAATTTCCCAGCTTCAAGCTCCGTCAGAGTAGAGCATTTTCAAGATGTGGAACAACGGTCAGCTTGTGCCCCCTGGAACTTCTGTTCCTCCGATTCCTCCGCCTCCGGCCGCGCAACCGTCGTATACGGTGCTTCCACCTCCGCCCCCGCCTCCGGCCCCTGCAGAGACAGAGGCCGATGCAGAGGCTCGGCTCGAGGAGAAGGCCAGGAAATGGCAGCAGCTTAACTCGAAGCGTTACAGTGACAAGAGGAAGTTCGGGTTTGTTGAGACGCAGAAAGAGGACATGCCTCCCGAACATGTTAGGAAAATCATCAGGCAAGTGTTCTTTCTTTCACCAGTTGTGATCTCTCTCAGCTTCTTAGAAGTTCTTTGACTAATTACTGCTACGAGTACTCTGTCCTTTAGAATCTGAATTTTTGGTCGTGATGTTCCACCTACCTTGGAAATACCATGTTGTTGAATCTATTTGTTTAATTTTGAAAGTTATAAGTGAGTTTGAAGTAGTTTGATTTTGCCCGAGAGAGGACGCCGGGCACACTTGTTAGGATTAGCTGTTAAGTATATTCATTATTCCGTGTCGCGAACTATGACAAGGATAATTCGTTATTTTCCCCTTTTTCTTATGAAGAAATACATTGAAGTGACATGGACATTATATTTTCAGTTTAGGCTTCTGTGATGCTCAATTTTAGCTTAAAGACATTAGGAGTACATACTGATAAACGTCTTCACTGTTTTGTATATAAGTTCATTTTCATACCACAGGCTGTTTCCTTGTTGGCAATAAAGGGAATATATTGAGACTCTGACTTGTTATATATATATATAGTCTTTCTCTTAGCAATACAAATTAAATTTTATCTGATAATAGTAAAGGGACTATAGATTTAACACATGATTTTCTTTGCTATTCTTTATTTCAGGGATCATGGTGATATGTCATCAAAGAAATATCGTCATGACAAGCGTGTTTATCTTGGAGCACTTAAATTCATTCCACATGCAGTTTACAAGCTCCTGGAAAACATGCCTATGCCATGGGAACAGGTTCTCTGCATTTTCCAGTTCCTCAGACATGATCAATCATCGCTGTCCAGTTTTCTTCATCTCTGTTTGATTTACTGTACATTGGTCCCTTACTTATAGCATCTATCTATTTACTTTTGTGAATGTAGGTCCGAGATGTGAAGGTCTTGTACCATATTTCCGGTGCCATCACATTTGTCAATGAAATACCATGGGTTGTCGAGCCTATTTATCTTGCTCAGGTTTGACTTTCTCTTTTCTGCTTAGTGTAGACATGCAGCAGCTCAAAGATGTTATTATTATAAAGTCAACTTTATTGTGTATGATCATGACACAGCATTTTTTTTATCTTTATTCTTCTCTAAACAAACTATTGTGCAGTGGGGTACAATGTGGATCATGATGAGAAGGGAGAAAAGAGATCGTCGTCATTTTAAGCGGATGCGGTTTCCCCCATTTGATGATGAGGAGCCTCCGCTAGACTATGCTGATAATCTTTTAGATGTTGATCCTCTAGAGCCGATTCAACTGGAGCTTGATGAAGAAGAAGACTCTGCTGTGTATACCTGGTTTTATGACCATAAACCTCTCGTGAAAACAAAGCTCATTAATGGTCCTAGTTACCGGAAATGGCATCTCTCCCTTCCTATAATGGCAACTTTGCATCGGCTAGCTGGGCAGCTTCTGTCTGATTTAATTGACCGCAATTATTTCTACTTGTTTGACATGGAGTCATTTTTTACTGCAAAGGCGTTGAACATGTGCATCCCTGGTACATGGATTTCTTTCATTATATTTTTTGCTACTAATATTAAAAAGATTCAGTACTTACTGTTATTTACTGAGTTAGATATTGATTGTGCTTAAATCCCCGTCAATCTAGATATTGCTAGATATAAAACTGGGAAACAATGCTGATTTTAATGAACTGTAAGAGAGACATAGAAAGTCATGTTACAAACAATATTATGCACATTAGAGTATAGTGTGAAGAGCTGATTCAAAATCATGCATTTATTTTTCTGATATTTATGCCCTCCAGGTGGACCTAAATTTGAGCCTCTCTACCGTGATATGGAGAAGGGAGATGAGGACTGGAATGAGTTTAATGACATAAATAAACTCATTATAAGGTCACCACTTCGGACAGAGTATAGAATTGCTTTTCCCCATCTTTATAACAACAGGCCTCGCAAAGTTAAGCTTTGTGTGTATCATACTCCCATGGTCATGTACATAAAAACTGAAGATCCTGATCTACCAGCATTTTATTATGATCCCTTGATACACCCAATAACCAGTGCTAACAAAGAGCGGCGTGAGAAGAGACTTCCCGATGACGATGATGATGATGATTGGATATTGCCTGATGGTGTGGAACCTTTGCTTAGAGATATACAACTTTATACAGACACCACAGCTGCTGGAATCTCCTTACTGTTTGCTCCTCGTCCTTTTAACATGAGATCTGGTCGCATGAGGCGGGCAGAAGATATTCCTCTTGTGTCAGAATGGTATAAGGAGCATTGGTAAGTTTAACCCAACCTCCTTCTTATGCTTTTTAGTGTGTATTTCATTTTTTATTCATGCATATGACAATGCATTTTTCTCAAATAGATGGACAAAAATTAACTGTGTTCTTTTTTAATTGTTTAACAGTCCTCCATCATACCCCGTTAAAGTTCGTGTTAGTTATCAGAAATTGCTGAAGTGTTTTGTGTTGAATGAGCTGCATCATAGACCTCCTAAGGCTCAAAAAAAGAAGCACTTATTTCGATCTCTCCAAGCAACAAAGTTTTTCCAAACCACAGAACTTGATTGGGTTGAGGCAGGTCTTCAAGTTTGTAGGCAGGGGTATAACATGCTGAATCTGTTGATACACAGGAAAAATTTGAACTACCTTCATCTTGATTATAATTTCAATCTAAAGCCTGTGAAAACCTTGACTACAAAAGAGCGAAAGAAATCACGATTTGGTAATGCTTTTCATCTCTGTCGTGAGATTCTTCGATTGACAAAACTTGTGGTTGATGCCAATGTTCAGTTCCGTTTGGGAAACGTGGATGCTTTCCAGCTTGCTGATGGTCTGCAATATACTTTTTCACATGTTGGTCAATTGACTGGAATGTATAGGTACAAGTACAGGCTTATGCGACAAATAAGAATGTGCAAGGACCTGAAGCACTTGATTTACTACCGCTTTAACACTGGGCCTGTTGGGAAGGGACCTGGCTGTGGGTTTTGGGCACCAATGTGGAGGGTTTGGTTATTCTTTCTTCGTGGTATAGTTCCCCTTCTTGAGCGATGGTTGGGCAATTTACTTGCACGACAGTTTGAGGGGCGCCACTCCAAAGGAGTGGCAAAGACTGTCACCAAGCAGCGTGTTGAGAGCCACTTTGACTTAGAGCTTCGGGCAGCAGTTATGCATGATGTGCTTGATGCTATGCCAGGTATTATTGCTGTTGATTTAACATTTTTTGCGCTTTCTGATTTTAGGTTTCTTTCACCATGTGATATACTGAAGTTGTTTTTCTCCCTGATGGCAGAGGGTATAAAGCAGAATAAGGCAAGAACTATATTGCAGCATTTGAGTGAGGCTTGGCGATGCTGGAAGGCAAATATTCCTTGGAAGGTAAATAACTATTTGATTGTAATTTGGATTAGTGATATGTCTGTTTCTGCTTGATTTTGAGGAAATAATTTCTTAGGAATATGAAAAGACATTTTTTAATACACTAATCCAAACATCAGTTAATTGTATTGCTGGTGAATTCTTAAAATTAAGACTCAGTGGGGTTAATAATCTCCTAGGAAGTTGAACTGTTGAAAAAATGTGTTTTTTTTTTTTTTTCAATCCAAATGTGCACTAAGAGGTGTTGCTATATAAGCCTTTATGGGTCCTCAACATAATGAGCTACAATAAGCAATGCAAACTTATTTCTGATAGTTTTCTCAAATATGGTTAAACTATTGTAGCCAAGAAAGGCTACTTATTGGAGGGTTTTTTTTTTTTCTTTTTGGGTTTTATGAAGAATTAACTGGCCTCATTTTAATTTGGTTCACTCCGTCACAGTCTTTTTTGTTGATTTACTTGATTTTTAATGCATAGGTTCCTGGCCTGCCTGTTCCCATCGAGAACATGATCCTTCGGTATGTGAAATCAAAAGCAGACTGGTGGACAAATGTTGCTCATTACAATCGTGAGCGTATAAGAAGAGGTGCTACTGTGGATAAGACTGTTTGTCGAAAGAATCTTGGAAGATTGACACGCCTCTGGCTGAAGGCAGAGCAGGTATTTTCAAAGAATTGTTCTGTGAATTGTTTTTATAGAATCCATTTTTGTTATTTGTTAAGTTGGTTTACAATGATTTATCCCTGTTGCAGGAACGTCAACACAATTATTTGAAAGATGGTCCATATGTTACTCCTGAAGAAGCTGTTGCTATCTATACAACAACTGTACATTGGTTGGAATCAAGGAAGTTCTCCCCAATTCCATTTCCACCTTTATCATACAAACATGATACAAAGTTGCTTATCCTTGCACTTGAGAGGTTGAAAGAATCCTATAGTGTTGCAGTGAGGTTAAATCAACTGCAAAGAGAGGAGTTAGGGCTGATTGAGCAAGCGTATGACAATCCACACGAGGCATTATCTCGAATCAAGCGGCACCTCCTTACCCAGCGTGCTTTCAAAGAAGTATGTCGATATGATTAAAATGTTAGCTTTAGATGTTCATTCCTAGCACAAGACAAGTACACTTATGTTTTATTTTGTTTTGACAGGTTGGAATAGAGTTTATGGATTTATATAGCTACTTGATTCCAGTTTATGAGATAGAACCTCTTGAAAAAATTACAGATGCATATCTTGATCAATACCTGTGGTATGAAGGTGACAAGCGTCATCTCTTTCCCAACTGGATCAAGCCAGCTGATTCAGAGCCACCTCCCCTTTTGGTTTACAAATGGTGTCAAGGCATAAACAATTTGCAAGGTATATGGGACACCAGTGATGGACAATGTGTTGTGATGCTGCAGACTAAGTTTGAGAAATTTTTTGAGAAGATTGATTTAACAATGCTTAACAGGTATGCATTTTATAAATCACTTTGTGGATATATTATTGCTTTCTTTGCTTCTAAATTTATTTCTGATGTTGCAGGCTTCTGCGATTGGTTCTGGACCACAATATTGCTGATTATGTCACTGCAAAAAACAATGTCGTGTTGTCATATAAGGATATGAGTCACACAAATTCATATGGTCTTATACGTGGTCTACAGTTTGCTTCCTTTGTTGTTCAATATTATGGACTGGTATTGGATCTTCTGCTGCTTGGATTGACTCGAGCCAGTGAGATTGCTGGCCCACCGCAGATGCCAAATGAATTCATTACTTATTGGGACACAAAAGTTGAGACCAGGCATCCGATCAGGCTTTATTCTCGGTACATAGATCGGGTTCATATATTATTTCGCTTCACTCATGAGGAGGCTCGGGACCTCATTCAGCGTTATCTCACTGAGCACCCTGATCCTAACAATGAGAACATGGTGGGGTACAATAATAAGAAGTGCTGGCCCAGAGATGCTAGAATGAGGCTCATGAAACATGATGGTATTGGTTTCTCCTTTTACCTTGTGTGGGTTTTGATATTGTGGACCTTTGGTTCTAACTTTGTTTCATAATTTACTTTTTTGTAATTTCAGTCAATCTTGGGAGGAGTGTCTTTTGGGATATGAAGAATCGTCTGCCTCGAAGCATCACAACTTTGGAATGGGAGAACAGTTTTGTTTCTGTTTACAGCAAGGATAATCCAAACTTACTTTTTAGCATGTGAGTATTGATTATTTTAAACTGGCCTTGGATGTCTAACCTGCCATGATGGTGATTGAAAATGTAGTGTTTATAATGGTTGGCTCTATCAATATCTTTTGGTTTATGTCTTCACCCTCCTCCATTGGAAACTTGACTTTCTAATTGTTAATTTCCTTGGTACCAGACTGTCATTACTGACTCTGGATTGTTGGTCTTCTGTTTTTTGCTATGTATAAAATGAATGAAGTTATCTTTATTAATACTTATCAATAACCTTCAGGTGCGGATTTGAAGTAAGGATTCTTCCTAAAATTAGAATGACTCAAGAAGCATTTAGTAACACCAGAGATGGTGTTTGGAATCTCCAGAATGAACAGACAAAAGAAAGGACAGCCGTTGCTTTCTTAAGAGTTGATGATGAACACATGAAAGTGTTTGAGAATCGTGTGAGGCAGATTCTTATGTCTTCCGGTTCTACTACATTCACAAAAATTGTCAATAAGTGGAATACAGCTTTAATAGGTAAGTGAGGTTGAATTGTAAGAGCTCTTTGAAGAGGTTACATCAGTTTTCTCATTGTCTTTGGTTCTTATTAGGACTCATGACTTACTTCCGGGAGGCAACTGTGCATACGCAAGAGCTGTTAGATTTGCTAGTTAAATGTGAAAATAAAATTCAGACTCGTATTAAGATTGGACTCAACTCAAAGATGCCTAGCAGGTAACTAGTCACATTTCTAAACACTTTGGAACTATTGGGTTTAAATATTAAAAAAATATGCTGCTGTTTCTTCTGTCAGGTTTCCCCCTGTCATTTTCTATACCCCCAAAGAAATCGGAGGGCTTGGAATGTTGTCCATGGGTCACATTTTGATTCCCCAGAGTGATCTGCGATACAGTCAGCAGACAGATGTTGGAGTGACCCACTTCAGAAGTGGGATGAGTCATGAGGAGGACCAGCTGATTCCTAACCTTTATCGTTATATACAGGTGAACCTCAGTTCTTTCCATTTTATGCTTAATAATCTATGTGCATTACTCTTGGTATGATTTGTGTAGATTTATATACTTCTATTTGGATCATGCAGCCTTGGGAGAGCGAGTTCATTGATTCACAGCGTGTCTGGGCTGAATATGCATTGAAAAGGCAGGAAGCACAAGCACAAAACAGGCGTTTGACCCTTGAAGATCTGGAAGTGAGTTTTGGATGCCTTCTTGATGATTTTAATATTTGGGTTTTGTTTTTTGCGTGTTAGGTCAACACTCCTGTGTGTTCCTTTAGGGGAAAACTACTTCTTGTCTTATTTATTGTTGATCTGTTTTGCAGGATTCATGGGATAGAGGAATACCGCGTATAAACACTTTGTTTCAGAAGGATAGACACACTTTGGCTTATGATAAAGGATGGAGAGTGCGCACTGATTTCAAGCAGTACCAAGTTCTGAAACAAAATCCCTTCTGGTGGACACATCAGAGGCATGATGGGAAGTTGTGGAACTTGAACAATTACCGAACTGATGTTATTCAAGCCCTTGGAGGAGTTGAAGGAATTCTTGAACATACTTTATTCAAAGGAACATAGTAAGTCTGACTCTCCTTTGAACTTGTGCTGTTTGGGTATTCATGTTTAGTATTTAACTCGTGCTATTTTGTGTCTACTACTGACAAAGTTGAAATTTACTTGCTGTTATTTTTCACTGTAAGTTTTCCAACTTGGGAAGGTCTCTTTTGGGAAAAGGCATCAGGCTTTGAGGAATCTATGAAGTATAAGAAGCTCACCAATGCTCAGAGATCTGGTCTCAACCAGATACCCAATCGTAGATTTACCCTTTGGTGGTCTCCAACCATTAACCGAGCCAATGTTTATGTGGGTTTCCAAGTGCAGCTAGATCTGACTGGTATTTTCATGCATGGGAAAATACCCACTTTGAAGATATCTCTTATTCAGATATTCAGAGCCCACTTGTGGCAGAAGATCCATGAGAGTGTTGTCATGGATCTCTGTCAGGTTTTGGATCAAGAGTTGGATGCTTTGGAGATTGAAACTGTCCAGAAGGAAACAATTCATCCGAGGAAAAGTTACAAAATGAACAGTTCTTGTGCAGACATTCTTCTCTTTGCTGCCCATAGATGGCCAATGTCAAAGCCTAGTCTGGTTGCTGAATCTAAGGATGTTTTTGATCAGAAGGCTAGCAATAAGTACTGGATTGATGTTCAGCTTCGATGGGGTGATTACGACTCTCACGATATTGAGCGATACACTCGTGCCAAATTTATGGATTACACAACAGACAACATGTCTATATATCCATCTCCAACTGGTACATCTTTATTATTTTCCTATGCTCCTTTATATATTTTTTATGTGTAGTGTGTAGAGTTTACTTGATCATTGTTTTCCATGCAGGGGTAATGATTGGCATAGACTTGGCATATAACTTGCATTCTGCATTTGGGAACTGGTTCCCTGGGTCAAAACCATTACTACAGCAGGCCATGAATAAGATCATGAAGGTAAATAACCATCATACATTGGAAGTTTGTTACAAAATTAATAATCAAATAGGTATATTGACACTTTTTTCGGGATTAAAATTGTTCTCGTGATTTATGACTTGTCTAATCTGTATTTACATAATATTCACTAAGCTTTGATGACTAGTGTTGAATCCAAGCGAGTGTTATCTAATACTGTTGTTATAATGTGTGTGCAGTCAAATCCTGCATTGTATGTGTTGAGAGAACGGATAAGGAAAGGTTTGCAGTTGTACTCTTCTGAGCCCACTGAACCATATTTGTCTTCTCAAAACTATGGAGAGATATTCAGCAACCAAATAATATGGTTTGTTGATGACACTAATGTGTATCGTGTTACAATTCATAAGACTTTTGAAGGAAATCTTACAACAAAGCCCATCAATGGTGCCATATTTATTTTCAATCCAAGGACTGGACAGTTGTTTCTTAAGGTTTGTTTATGTGCTTTTGTTCTTACTGGGGGTGTTTTAACATTAGTTGTGTAGGTATTGATCTTTCATATATCTTGCAGGTTATTCATACCAGTGTGTGGGCTGGTCAGAAGCGTCTTGGGCAGTTGGCTAAGTGGAAAACAGCAGAAGAAGTTGCTGCACTTGTAAGGTCTCTGCCAGTAGAAGAACAGCCAAAGCAAATTATTGTCACTCGTAAAGGAATGTTGGATCCGTTGGAGGTTCACCTGCTCGACTTCCCCAACATTGTTATCAAAGGAAGTGAACTGCAGCTTCCTTTCCAGGCATGCTTGAAAATTGAGAAATTTGGGGATCTTATTTTGAAGGCCACAGAACCACAAATGGTGTTGTTCAACATCTATGATGACTGGCTGAAGAGTATTTCATCATACACTGCATTCTCCAGGCTGATCTTGATTCTGCGAGCACTTCATGTAAATAACGAGAAGGCAAAAATGTTACTGAAGCCTGATAAAACTATCATCACTGAACCTCATCACATCTGGCCCTCACTAAGTGATGATCAGTGGATGAAGGTAATTTAGTTTTTCATTTGCAATTTTCTGATATTTAGTGCTTTACTGTAGTAAGTTCAATTTTTAGAGCCTAACAAATAGTTGCAAACCTTTGATATTAAATTTATTCACTTGGTAGAGTTCATTGTAGTAAAGTTCAAATTTCTGATTTTGCAGCTCTCTGTTTTGTCTTAGTATATATATCTGAACCTGATGTATTTACAGGTGGAGGTTGCATTAAGAGATCTTATACTTTCAGATTATGCCAAGAAAAATAATGTGAATACTTCAGCTTTGACTCAGTCTGAAATCCGTGATATTATACTTGGAGCTGAGATTACTCCACCTTCGCAACAGCGCCAACAGATTGCAGAGATTGAGAAACAGGTTCATTATTTTTACTGCTGCTCAACCATAATATTTAAATATATGTTCATCTCTCCATCGTTTTGTTCCTTTTTGATCTCTAGACTTGATTTTTCCATCATCTTGTTCTTGGTTTGCTTACCTGAGTTATGTATTATTTTGCAGGCGCATGAAGCAAATCAAGTGACAGCTGTGACAACAAAGACCACAAATGTTCATGGTGAAGAGCTTATAGTAACCACCACTAGTCCCTATGAGCAAGCTGCTTTTGGTTCTAAAACTGATTGGCGTGTCAGAGCGATATCAGCCACCAATTTATACCTTCGTGTTAATCATATATATGTTAACTCTGAGGATATAAAGGTTTGTGGTATTTTTATTCATTTATGCCAACCATGTTACAGTTGCAACTCGTATCTTGTGCTAAATATCGATTTTGTGGTGCAGGAAACTGGATACACCTATATTATGCCAAAGAACATTTTGAAAAAGTTTATTTGCATAGCAGATCTTCGAACACAAATTGCTGGGTACTTGTATGGCATTAGTCCTCCTGACAATCCTCAGGTTAAAGAAATTCGCTGCATTGTGATGCCACCACAATGGGGGACTCATCAGCAAGTCCATCTCCCTTCAGCTCTTCCAGAGCATGATTTCTTGAATGATTTGGAACCTTTAGGCTGGATGCATACTCAACCAAATGAGCTTCCGCAGTTGTCACCTCAGGTTTCGCTTGCTTCAATTTGCAATTTTCTTTTGATTTTAATTCAATTTACAAGACATGCCAAAGTTTTATAAATTCTCTTTGGAATATAGAACAGAATGGAAAAGGAAGATAGTCTAGCTTTTTAAACAATTGTCCGCTACCTAAAAAATAAAATTTAGATTATCTTGTTTGTCAAGGGAATGTATTTATGATTCCTGGTACATTGTCTCACCTGAGAAATGACCATTGCAGGATCTCACATCACATGCCAAGATCCTAGAGAACAATAAACAATGGGATGGAGAGAAATGTATTATCTTGACTTGCAGCTTTACTCCTGGTTCTTGTTCTTTAACTGCATACAAGCTCACTCCCTCGGGTTATGAATGGGGACGTGTCAACAAGGATACGGGAAGCAATCCACATGGTTACCTTCCCACTCATTATGAGAAGGTTCAGATGCTCCTTAGTGATCGCTTCCTTGGTTTCTATATGGTAAGCTTTCCTGCCTGCCCCAAGTTTTATTGTGCGCGGTATGATTATGTGTTATGAAATATTTATACATTATTTTGAAAAATGATTATTTATCTTATTAAAAATGGTTTTATCATCATCATTAGTTTATTTTATTTTTCGTATTGATTTAATGATTGTCTTGGGTTTTTTTGGCTACAATTACCTAGGTTCCTGATAATGGTCCATGGAATTACAATTTCATGGGGGTGAGACACGCATCAGGTATGAAATATGGAGCGAAGCTTGGGACACCTAGGGAGTATTATCACGAAGATCATAGACCAACACATTTCTTGGAGTTCAGCAATATGGAGGAAGGGGAGACAATTGCTGAGGGAGATCGAGAGGACACGTTCTCTTGAGATAATACTGTTCTTTATTAGATATATTAGTTCCTCTCTTTTAATATTTGAAACATGTCAGAATATGTTGTATTATCTTTTGATTGCTCATCCAAGGGATCTTGTAATAGCGGTATAACTTTGTAAATATTTACGAGCCAACAAGTTTAACTAGAGCATTTAAGGCTCTTGCAGTACTAATGTTGCTAAAACGGTCCGAGTTAATCTTCGAGTTCACTGTTCAGGGAGTGGAGTCATTTGGTGCCCAATTTCTACTGGCTGATTAAACCCCCTCCGGTAGCTATTGCAACTTTCATAGCCTGCGTCAAAGCGTGGGGCGTAAAAATATTGGGAGAGAAGTAAGAGGAACGAAATTGTGATTTTTCTTGCGTTATTTTAACGTTGAACCTATTACTTTCTACAAACTTGATTACGAGTTTTAAAGTTATAAAGTGTGAAGACTAGTCCAATTGGGTGTTAGTGGCCTAATTTTGAAAACAGAGAATTTGAAATATTGTCTATGTATCAAATGCATATGCTTAAAATGAAAATATTATAACCAGTAAAAAAAACAAAATTAAATAAGAACATTGCCTAATGTTACAATATATTTCATCATAAAGATGTACAATTTTTTTTTTTAATTCTTGGAACTACCAGACTCCGTATGTCACACGTCATGACAAAAAGTGGCCCGGAAGTGCATCATTTTAAAATCTTTCAAGTCATGACTCAACCAAGAATGGTGATAAATATTACTTGAAAGTTACATATATAAATAGTAAGATATTTGAAGTTATTAAAAGTTTGGGATCTCAGTATTATAGTACTGACTGCTACTGTTTTAAATCTGGCTAGAATCGCTCCTTTCCCTTGTTTTTCCTTTAGGACATAAATTTTAACTACTGAGGATGGGACACTATATTTAGGACCTTAAAGCCTAGATAATGGCCATGCATAGCGTCTGACTTAGTTTAATAAATTATACCCCAACCAAAAGAAAGAGTTTTCTACCAATTTTAAAAAAGTTACAATTTCAGAAAACTTCACAATCTGTATTTAAAATATCGAATTCCTAGTTTCAGGCCTTCAGCAATTTTGCATGGTTCATAGCCACATTCATTGTATGGCTAAGCCAAACATGCAGCCGCTGCCCCAATAAATAGGCGCCAAGTGTTTCCCTGCACAAACCAATATTAAAAATAATACAAAAAAGCAATCCCGAAAATTCACAATCTGTATTTAACATATGAAATCCAAAGTTTCATCTTTCTTGCACACTTCATGGCTCTCTATTCTATTCCAACTCATGTTTTGATTCTTTCTCTTCTGAGATTAAATCTGAACTGGCATCAGCAGCTGAGGTCCCATCATCATGTCCTACAGCAGGAGGGTTTTGAAAGAGTTCATTATTTTCTAGCTGAGCAAACTTATCTTTGGATTCACCCTTCAGTAACTCTACCACCTCAAGGATGGTGGGTCTCTTTTCAGGCTGACTCTGGGCACACACGAGAGCAACTAAAATAAGCCTTTTGAGCTCTTCTTCGACATAGTTACCATCAAGTCTTGGATCTGCAAGTTCACTAAATTTTTTCTCACAAGCCAATGGAAGTGCCCAATCATTTATTGATCGCTTCAGTGCAGAACTAAGTTTTTCAAGTGGTTTTTTCCCACTAGCAAGTTCTAGAAGGAGAATTCCAAAACTGTAGACATCGCAACTCTCATTTGCTTTACCTAACATGGCATATTCGGGTGCAAGATAGCCAAGGGTTCCCTTAACTCTTGTAGTCACATGTGTTGCTCCATCAGGGATCAACTTAGCAAAACCAAAATCAGCAACCCGTGCTTGAAAATCTGAATCCAACAACACGTTACTTGCCTTAATATCTCTGTGGATGATGTGTGGCGTTGATTGGTGGTGAAGATATCTGAAAGTAATTAAATTTTAGTATTAATGTAATGATAGAGGCAGATGAGCATAAGGAAGCCAGGTTGGCACTCACGCGATTCCCTCAGCAGATCCAATTGCAATATTCATCCGTCGGTTCCAATCAAGAAGGCTTTCGGCTGAGTGCTGTCCATGAAGATGAGAGAGCAGGCTCAAATTCGGCATGTAATCGTACACGATTAACCGTTCCTGACCTTCAGCACAATAGCCACGTAGACTAAGAAGATTCTTGTGTCGTACTCTTGCCAATATCTCAACTTCAACAGCAAATTCCATGTCTGCTTTGTTGCTCCAAACTTTCAATCTTTTCACTGCAATCTGCATGTGTACACAGATCAAAATACATATAATTGCAAGCAGCCATCATGGAGAGATCTTGGAAAAATTAAAAAAGGTTACTGTGGTGGCCATCAGCAAATTAAAAAAGGTTCATTTCTTAGGAAGCAGCTATAGAAATCATGTGTTTTAGAAATCACGTAAGGTCAAATCACAACTTACAAGTAAAAAAAATCATCCATCGAGGTACAGGTCTCATACTTATTCAATTTTATAAGATTCAAGCAGCAATCATCCTAGCTCAACAGTAGAACTAAGAATGGAAACTCGGGGGAAAAAAACTTATTAAGAAGGAAGCTAAGCAATCAAGTTGCTTTATTATGTTCACTCACAAATCATTACAAGGAGTCTTTTGTACTTACATTGGAGGATTACTGCAATAGCAAAAAACAAAGCCAACGGAGATGCTAGATGTAGGTTATTTTCCCTTCTATCCCAAATTTTATTGAGAGAAAAAAAAACATAAATCCCTTATACTCTGAACCTTCTGAGTGTTTCATGATATAACCATCACAATTAAGAGTCATTTAAGATTAAGAAAACCATACGAAATGTTTTATGGGATGTTTCAATCTATCAAATGGCCATAAAATTTGAAGACACCCTATTGAGTTAAATTAAGTAAATTAACCATTACAAACGACTCAGCATTGCGATCATTACTAGATTGATGAAGACAACCATAAACCGAAGCTGACTTGGTAAGATAAAACAAAGAATAAAAGAGAAATTATAGTCCTACTTGCGATCCATCCCAAAGCTGGCCCCAGTACACACTGCCGAAACCCCCTTCGCCGAGCTTGTTATCATAGTTGAAATTATTTGTAGCTGAGTGTAATTCCTTCAAAGAAAACACACGCCATGGAGGTTGTTTCTTCCCCCTTGTTTTGCTGCATTGACAGAGACCCTTATATCAACTATCTTTTGAAAAAGGCATAACTGCGACAAGAGTTTGAATCTAAAACTGTACTTAATAAAGTTTGCAGGCATTGGATCAATGAAACAGGTAACTAGGTATATCCAGAATGATTAAACTATGCATGTCATGTTTAATTAAGTTATGAAGAAGAAACTCAATCTTCCCTCTATTATTCACCCTTGAGAATTTACCTACCAAACCTTTAATAGTCTGGTTTCACACAGCAATTTGAAAGGAATCTCAGCAAAGCGCAGAATCTAAAATCTCTTTTAGAATTAATTATCCTCAAAAAAGAAAGAAAAACAAACTAGAAGTGACATGAGACGAATATCTCACATGTGATCCAAAGCAATAATAATGATAACAAAGTAAAAAGAAAATGTAACAAAAAACAGTTATTCTAAACTAGAGACTAATGAAGCATTGTCATACCGATCCGAAGCATTTCCACAACAAAAGATTGGGCAAAAGGCCATAACCTTCCCACCAAGCAGCCCCCACTGTCACTCTCTCTCTGCAACTCAACCTTCTGAATCGACCAGAGAAAAATGAACAAAATTCAAACTTGAGGATGACCCACCAACCCAAATCAGGCGCTCCACTCAGAAAGCCGTTACCTTGTGATATTGTCCACTTAGCGACAAGGACCTTTGAGAGAAACTGGAGACATGCTTCCTGGAATGTTTTTGCAAACTTTGTGTTCTGTGAAACTGAAAACCGAAAAAGAACAAAAGGTTAAAGCGAATCGGTTATTCCTTATTATTGTTTGATTGAGTAGATGAGATGAGATGGTGTGTAAGCTAAGTCTTCTTCTTCTTCCTCCTCTTTAACTTAATTCCAGCTGTTTGCACATTTCAAAAAAGAAGAAACGCACACGTGGGCTCCATTTTCTTTTTCTATTATTAGAAAAAGGGTAAGGTTTATTAAACTTATTTATTTAAATTAACTTTGAACTATCTTATTTGATGTATATCAATCATCAAAGACCTACTATATCATATAATAAAAATAACAGTTTTATTAATATATGTCTTCATCATTATTTTTTAAATATTTTACATTGATATAATAAATGATTTTTTAATAAAAATATTCAAAAAGATATTAATCCTTATTTCATAAAAGTTTCTTCCAGAACATGCAAGACTAGATTAATGGATTTAGTAATATGAGGTGTCTTGGATTAGGATCAAAGCGAAAATCTCATGATCAGAAAAAAAAAAAAAAATCGTCACTTCATAAAAATGCATAGGAAAAATTTCATACTTCAAAGTAAAACACTCGCGAAAATATGGACATGCATTATAAGGCAAGGTTCCTATATGTTTCTTTTATTGCTTTTGTTAATTCCTTGAAGTTTATGCAATTGTATATATCTGTTCTTAGCCAAATATTGTCGTTAATCTGTATTAAAAAAATGATTGAACAACCAATCATTACCTAGTAAAAGATAAATTTTTCCTTGATTAATATCATAAGATAACATTGTCCCCAATCTTTTCATAGGGATATTCGTTTAGATATTATTTATCACTTGTTGGCAGTGCTTTTCGACCATTGACAGGTAAAGTCAAGTGATGCATAATTGTCATTGTTATGCACTTTCGTTCAGATGCGTAAGCATAAAGAGACGGAAAGTTTTGGCTGCTATAACTTGTCAGTGTGTTTGCAAGCGAATAAAAAGATTAAATAACTTCTATTTAAGACATACAAATAAGAGTTAAATAACACCAATTAACCTTTTCCTTCACATACTACAAGGACATCAACTTCTTAACTTAAAAAAAATAAATTGAAATTAGTCACCCCATCTCTCCGCAAGTCCCTTTATAATGTCACCCTTAGGATCATCCGAAACCCATGGTAGGGCCTCCTTGGTTCCTAAAAATAACCAACAAATCAGTTACCATCAAGGCAATGCCTATCAAACTAGGTAATGATATAAATAAGTAGACGATTCTCCAAAATAACAAATCAACTTTATCAGGAATGTAAGTGTAAGGCCATGTTCAACAAGTTTGGAGAATGAATTCCTATTTGCCTAGGTGCCAGAAAAAAAAATTAAAAAGAAGAAATAAAAGAAGGGTAAGATGGCTAGTTGCATAATTTATTATTTTTACCACACTGCTTGTTGTAGGATACTTTAATATTTTTATATCTAGAAATTTTGTTTGGTTACATGAAATTGAAAAAATAATCTGATTTGGTTTGTGGGTTTTGTAATGTTCAATGTCAGGTGAAGGTGGAACAGTTACATAATTTTCCTAATTAGGTAGGCCTGTGATGATTCAATGATTGAAGTAAGGGCTGCAAGTTATTGTCCTCAAAGACATGCTAAAATGAGTTGTTCTAGAATTTTTTTAAATGTTGCCTTGACCTATAGCAGACTTGCGCAATAGAATAATAAAAACCAATCATCCTATCTTACTTAAACCGTTTAAAATTAATACTACAGATCAAAACCAAATATTTAACTAATCAATCCCTTCCAAAATTATCTTCTGTAAAGAAGTTTTTTTTCTTTCTTTCAAATTACTACGTCATATAAATATCTAACAAAACACTCTCCCCTTCTAGATCTCATTCAGCATTGAGTTTTTTCTGCACCCCTTTTAGGGGTTGCTCTCTGACTTCATAAGTGTTACAAGTTGCTTTACAAATATGTCCATACATATATATATACGGTTCTATATATTCTTGCTATAAATGTAACCCACAATGTCAAAAATGTTAGATAATATATATATATATATATATGCTTTTCCAGTGATGGGACTAAATTTGGTAGAAATGAGGTATAACTTCTTTTTTTTCCTATTGAAGGTGCAACTTGAAAATTCTAATCACTGCCAACATCTTTTCTTAAGCATATGGCCCCTTCAAAGATAATCATAGTAGCCATTAATTTGACACAAATAATGATTGATACATAAATGGGACGCATAGCTGTGAAAGAATGTGATGCTCTTCTGACTAGCCACCGCGACCCGTTTGAATTAGTCGCTACTTGTAATGACGCTGACAGATTACGAACTTTGATGTTGTAGCTCTTAGCCTTACAGTACAGTATTTACTTTAGTATTCATTTCATCGCACTGAATTTAAAGCAAACGAATAATGCTACTCAGCCAAATATCGCTTCACATCATCCATGGTAACATCGTTTTCTGTACATTTACATGCCCATTTTGCCACCTACTCCGTGATGTGCCCCCCCGGAAGATGTGTATCAAACATTATTTAAGGCAAATACATCGAGTCGATTTCTTAATCTTCCTTCATTATCATAATTATATTATAGCATTCTAACAGCGACTATTTTAAATGTCCATTTTAAGTATTCTACCTCGTGTCTATATTTTGTTACATGACGTGTTTTGGATAATTTTTTTTAACATAAGCATTTACAGGGAAAACAAATAACTTTCTTTTAAAGCTTTCTTATTTAATTTTTTTCATAAATTAAGGTGATAACTATAAGAAAATAGCACACAAGGTAAAAGGGCACCAAATCTATAAATTAGGTGACATTAGACGCGATGAACAAAATATTTTCCGTACTTAGTGCTGACAAGGCCATTCTTGGATTCTTTTGCTATGAATGTGAATATTTACTTACAACAAAATTAAAGTTAAGAGTACAAAAGTAGTTAGTCTCAATGACATTGCAAATGAGTGCAGAGCCGAGACAGCATCCGATGTTGTTGTTGGGATGTGGTTCTTTTCGTTAGCTGCAAGATGTTGCACTGTCTTAACCGAACCTGGATTTGAAGTGTCACACAAACTGATACCTAAATCAAACGTGGGATCCATACTATCCCCAAAACCAATGCTTGGATCATAACAAAGCCCAGAATTGTTATTCAGCCTTAGCTTTCTTTTCATTCTCCAAACCATTTCTCTATCAAATGGGACTAACCCACTTAGCGTATTATCATTCAGCCTCAGTTCACTTAGGTTTCTTAAATTTCGGAAGCTCTTTGGAATTGATCCATTGAGGTGGTTCCCATCAAGATGAAGCACTCGAAGGTTTGGTAACCTACCTAGGGAATCTGGGACAGGCCCATGCAAATTCATGTTCGACAAAATTAGGATCATTAGGGCCTTCATACCATCAAATCCATCATCGGGTATAATCACCGAGCCCATTGGATTTCCTTTGAGGATCAAGGCTTGAAGTGAACTAAGGCTCCTTAGTGAAACTGGAAATGGGCCCTGGATTCTATTGTAGCTTAAATCCATAAGCATAAGGAATTTCAGGCCCACGAGTTTGTCCGGCAAAGGGCCCACAAGGCGGTTGCGGCTGAAATCCAATTTGATGAGAGAATGGAAGTCCCAAATGGTAGAAGGGATTGAGCCCATTAGAAGGTTCTGGCTCAGGTCCAATATGTTCAAACCGGGAAAGGTTAAACCGGGTATTGAACCGGTTAGTTTGTTGCTACTTAAATCCAACGACCTTAGACCAGTGATCCGGCCCAATGAGATAGGTATAGAGCCGTTGAGATTGTTTTTATGAAGATCGAGAACCCTCAAGCGAGTTAGGTTGCCCAATTCAATAGGAATGGGCCCCACGTGGCCGTTTTCTCTGAGTACCAAGGTTTTCAAGGACGGGCCCAACTGGCCCAAGAAGGGTGGAATGGGCTGGGGTTTGTAACTGAAGCAACGGTAAAAGAACAACGTCTTGAGATGAGGGAGGTTGGTGATGGAGGGTGAGATGGATGAGCGGGTCGGGTCGCACGTGGGAAAAGCGGTGTCGTCGGAAAGAGCACCGAAGGAGAGAGAGACAACGTGGAAAACGTTGTCCTTGTCGGGCATGCACTCGATGCCGTGCCAACGGCCACGACACACGTCGGGGATGTCGGTGGCCCAATCATTTCCGGTGGCTCTCATGATGTCGTAGACGGCTTCTTGTTCTCGGGTGTCGGTTCGGGCCCCGTCTTGCTTCATGGAATACCCGGTTTGTGGGCCGTCGACTAGGTTGGAATCGGACATGATGACAGTGAACGGCGTGACTGCATGTGGAAAAAAGAAGATACAATAACATAGTATTTGTAGTGTATGGAGAAGACACGGAGTCATTTTGAAGTTTGGTCATGTGATACGAAACTATGTTACTTGCATTGCAATTTTTATAGAGGGTGTGGTTGGTCCATTGATAATAATGAATGTTTTGAGTGAGTGAGAGATTTTAGTGCATAAATGTGAAGTTGGTGATGTTCATGGATTGGAGTAATGTGTGCTCACGAGAAAGGAGTCGTGTGTTATAAATTATGGAGAATTTGAGCATTTATGTGTGTCACGAGATTTATGCTCAGTTGTACTATGGAGTATGGACCCCCACCAGTGACTCATCACCATTCCATTATGTTTCTTTTTCACCCTTCTCTTCCTCCATTCTATTCAAAACTCGTTGTTCGTTTCCTCTTCACTTCATTCAAACCGTTCTTCTAAATACTACTTCAAATCTTATATTTATATTCATTTTTCTATCGTATTATTAATTATATCTATTCCTTTTTAAAAAATTTTAAAAATATGTTTTGAAATGTGTTTATTAAAATAATAAGTATATAAATATTCCATATGTCATTAATTTCAAATATTTAACTAATAAAATTAGTATAGAAATACCGTTGTTGTCATTGAAGGTGCATGACACTCAAGCTTAAAAATATACAAACGAAGAACGTTATTCTTATATAAAATTTTTATTATAATTTTTTGTTTTATTAATTATTTTGTCTTATTTCATATATTTTTAATTATGTAAAGTGTCATAAGTAATATTATCCAACACAGTATTATAAACCTTTGAAAATGGTGTCGCCATATATAGCATGAGCCTTTGATGAGTCATCTAGTATAGAATCACAGATGTCAAAAGCAGAACATGCATGCACAATATTGAAATTCTCACCGGACTACACGTATAATACCCCATCAAAGCAAAATGAAATAGAGCAATAACATAACATCCAAGCTACTACTTTAATTGATTGCATGCTTATCTCTGATGCTCGCTCTATATTTTTCCACCACTACCCATTTCTGCACAAAGAAGCAAATTTTAGATTTTTGTAAGTCAAAGAAAACTGAAACTATACAGCAGATGGAGGAGGCGAAGCCCGGTGGCGGAGCCACAATGCAACGCAGTGAAAGCATGAGACTAAAAGAGAAGAAGGTGAAGGATTTGATGGTGGATAAGAAGAGGCTAGTGGAGGTGCCGTACACGGCGTCGCTGGCTGACACCATGAATACACTGGTGGCGAACAAGGTTGTGGCGGTTCCGGTGGCCGCGCCGCCGGGGCAATGGATCGGGGCTGGAGGGTCGATGATCGTGGAGTCTGATAAACAAACCGGGGCTGTACGGAAGCACTATATAGGAATCGTGACGATGCTTGATGTCGTGGCCCACATAGCTGGTGAAGACCACTTGAGTGGTGGTGATGATATCAGCAAAGATCTTGATCAAAGGATGTCTGTTCCTGTCTCCTCCATCATTGGGCACTCCTTTGAAGGCCTTAGCTTGTGGACCCTCAATCCCAATACCAGGTTAATTGCGCTTCTTTCATTATTAGTGCACTACAAAGTTACTATATACTAGTCAAAATATGAATATAATTTCTGTTAGTTTCACTTTTATCTAATAAAAATAGTATAATGTATAAATATTATATTTTAATTTTTTTTATATTAGTAGAATTATTTGTTAGACTGATGTATCATTTTTTACTATGCTACCTAATGTAAACTTAGCTAATAAAAGGGTTGATTGATTGTTATGGTTATTCTGATGATCTCTATATATTATGTGTTAGCTTGTTAGATTGTATGGAAGTGTTCAGTAAAGGGGTGCATCGTGCTATGGTACCGGTTGATGGCCAAGTGGAGAACGTGTCAGTTGGGGTGGAACTTGTAGAGTCTGCTTCTAGCTACCAAATGCTTACTCAAATGGATGTGCTTAGGTTCTTGAAAGATCATGCTGCCGAACTGCAGTGTGTTATGGCACGTTCTGTTCAAGATTTGGGGGCTGACACTGAAAGAATTTATGCCATCACTGAGCGCACAACACTCATTGATGCCATAAAGTGCTTAAAGGCAGCTATGTTAAACGCCGTTCCCATTGTTAGAGCCTCAGATGTTTGTGAAGATGATCACAAGCAGCATATAAATGCAAGTCTTCATTCTATCCATGCCCTTTTCTTATTATTGTTAGTATTGTTGTCTTGTGTGATATAGAAACATGGGAATGATCCTTTGATGCAAAAATTTGGTGCCACTTTTTGCAGGGTAGATGCAGGAAGCTTATTGGTACATTTTCTGCTACTGATTTAAGGGGATGCTACTTAGCTACATTGAAATCATGGTTGGGAATAAGTGCACTAGCATTCACCGAAGAAGTTGCATCTAGTCCTCTGTACACATCATCTGACACACAGGATAGAGCCTCTAGAAGGGAACTTGTGACTTGCCATGCTGATTCACCTTTGTCAGAGGTAATTGACAAGGCTGTGACAAGGCATGTTCATCGAGTTTGGGTGGTGGATCAAGAGGGTTTGCTAGTGGGGGTTGTGTCTCTCACAGATGTTATTAGAGTTATGAGGCATTCTCTGCTATTAGATTCAGATGATATGTAACGAACAATTTTGTTGCAACTTGGTGCCTTGCTCAGTCAATATTACAGTATATAATGTTGTTGGGTGAGAACTGAGCTTTTGGGAATGCTACCAAACTTTTTGTATTGTACGTGAGGTATATTTCAGCATCTTCAAAATAGTCTACTACATGCACATGAGAATGGATTTTTTTATTTTTTTTTCCAAAGATCAAATTTACTTTACCAAACCAGTTATAATGCTCTACATGTTTTTCAGAGAAAAATGTTTCTTAACACAAGTTCATTTGATGTTTGCACATATTTGTGATATATATGTATAAAAGAATTAAAAATAAGGTAAAAAAAAGATAATTGTACATTATGTCAATTATATAAAACTTTTTAACAAAGAATTTATGTTAATATACCTTGAAACATCGAGGGGATGTAGCTCAGATGGTAGAGCGCTCGCTTAGCATGCGAGAGGTACGGGGATCGATACCCCGCATCTCCATTAATTTCCCTTTTCTAATGGTGAAAATTGGAATGAATTATAACATGCATACAACTTCAAACATTTAGTTATTCTGTAATAAATAGAGGGTGATATATATTTATTGTAATGAATAATGTTTCTTACATAATTTAAGAGCTTGACATTTAGTATCTCATGCTGCCTTATTGCTTGTACACTTTTTCCTCTGTACAGAAAATAGAAACCTCGAACGCATCCTCTAATTGTTCTTTTTTAGTGTGTGTGTGTGTGTTCTCTACAATTTTTCAAGAGCTAAATTACAATATATTATTCATTATTGTTTATGGCATTGCAACAAATTCGAACAGATTCTTCAAAAGACCAAACAAAAATGGAAAAAGAAGGGAGTGGGTGGCTTGCAAAAAGTAAGAATAACGGCAAATAATTAAAAACTTACAAGATAACAACCTCGAGCACTGAGACCATTTTTTCATTATTTTATCATCTTTGCAACTTAATCACCAAAGCCTAACAAGCTATTAGTTATGTTAATTATTTGAAAATGAACAGAGTAAAAGAAAGGCAATGTTTCAACTTTAAGATTCCAAAGAACAAAACTCATTTAGAATTTCGAAACGAAAAAGGAATTGAAACAATAGTCATATAAAGACAGACAAAAGGCATAAATTGGTTGTTGGGGTGGAATAATGGTCACTGTAAATAAGCACGGGAGAGCAAAAAGTTAGCACGATTATGAAGCCTATGCACTATACACGGTTATTTATTATTTATTACTTTAACTTTAACATTGGTATAGTCGCCTCAAAAGTACTTCCCTTAAACTAATTAGCAATTTTAAGATGTTTAACAGCGGTCTGCTTACGTCAATCCAAAGCATGCTTCCATCTATATATATACTTAACACAGGTATTGGCAAAATCAAGTCCTAGGATGATAATTTTTTATTGGGCGTCGATGTTTATATGCATGTGCTATATATAAAGCTAATTTTCAATTATAATATCAATTATGTATTCGTTCCCTAAAACTTAACATAATGTTAAACTATAGACGTTACATATATATTATACACACAAGGACATGCGATATAATCACCAAAACTTAATATTAGGACTTGACACAAATTATTATTAACTCATTATTAAAAATGTCCCAAGGGTTACTTTTCCTTGACTATATAATTGTGCAAGTAAAAGATGATTTGCTTTACAAGGAAAAAAAAGAATTATCAGTAAATTCACCCAATTCAAGTAGTGATCAACAATATCTGTTATCCAAGGTTGACCCAATTAAGGGTGCCTTGAGCATAAGTTCTCATAAAAGGGTTACCAACATTAACTATTAGCTGTTATAATCTCACTGCAAACAACATCGAATGAATACTTCATTTGGCAATTAAGTGTATGTTTGGTTTGAGCATATATAATTAATGAACGATTAGGCCAACACAAATACTATTTTTTTTTCCTTTTCATGTTTTGTTCTTCGTAACATATACAAATGACTAAAACACGTTAAGAAGAATTTGCTTCCGTCGGTAGACTATGGCTTTCGCGCAATTTCGAGGTTTCTATGATTTATAAATCAACATGCTTCTCATTTTGTTTAATCAAACTAAGTTAAAGTAGACGTTCACCCATACCAAAGGTTGGGTTGCGTTCATTTTGTAGGGTCAATTAAAGTGCATATTTAACGCCCTTGCATGTGTGTACTTGTACACATAAAAAGTCTGCAATGCATGCACTCAACTCGTGGTTCACCTTTTAGCTCGATACCAATCGAGAGACTGTTACTTTATTAGGATCTATTTAATTTTAGTATATACGCTCACCTCATTTTCGAGTTTTCTCCTCTTTTATGTGAACTATAATCTTAAACACCCATTCTTAATATTAGTGTATTGCGTAAGAATAATAGGTAAAAAAACACTGCTAGTTTTAATTTTCAAGTTTGATATGTTTGCATTTATTTTTTTTCTTTTCTATCAAATCATTCTTCATATCTTTTATTTTTCTTTCTTTTTCTTCTGACCATTTAAGTAAGGGTATATTATAGTCGAATATTTGAAGTTACAGAAATGCTCAAACTTAAACTTGATGGCATTAAAATTCTTACATGCGTACGTCGCATGGGATAAGCATATGTCTCATTTTCCTTATACAACAACCACTTGCAAGACCAAGTGTGTGTGGTAATTCATAAAATATATATACCATAACCTATAATTTTGTGCTTGATTCCCCCGTGTGTAAAGTAGCTGCTTGATCGAGTCTAGCTAGTTTGCTGTTCAGGCCATCATCAGTTGAAAAGTGTATGCTTCATGCCCTGCTCTGCAGTTTTAAGTTGCACAAAGAGCCAAATTCCAATGCCCCGTGCAAACTTTGGTTAAACTTTTCAATGCGCCACCTGTCACATAGAAGTTAGTACCCTGTTTAAGGAGCATTAACTTTCCTCTGTGCCCAGACCCAGACTTCAAGGGAGCAATCTAGTCCACTGAGCTAGTAAGGGTTTTCTTAGCTTGTCATTTTATTTTATTTTATTTTTTTATTGAGAAAAATAAACCTAAAGTAGTCTTTTATGTATAAAATTATACATGCTTTCTTTAGAAACTGAAAATGGATTAGTTTCTATTTTTGAGATACTAGTTATAATTATGACTGACATGTTATTAAAAAATAAAAAATCAAATATTATTATTGTTAGCTTTTTTTTTTTTTTTTTTTTCTAAACTACACATATTTGGTACGAAATACAATTCTATTCGAATTAAGCATGACTTACTTTAAGTTTTCCTCTAAATATTTAATATTATCAAATTAATTAAAAATTAAATTCGCGACTGTTAATTAAACTGAATTACTAAATAATAAGAGTTTTATTTATTTATTTTATAGAAGAGTGATATGAAAGTCTTCTTGTACTAGTGTAAATTTAAAATTTTTTATTTTTATTTAATTTAGATTTAATATGTTATAATTTATTATTTAAATAACTGTTAAATTTAAGTTAAATAAAAAATTTAAATTAAGTATAAAAATTTTTAAATTTATATAAGAAGATTTTATATATATATATATATATATATATATATATATATATATATATATATGTGGAAGGTGAGTGAAAAGTTACCGGCCGCAGACAGTTGTCGGATGAATGGAGCATGAAGTGGGAACGGAGAGGCGCACGCGAAGTGACCTGAGACGGGAACAGAAGGTGAGGAATTGAAAGACACCACCGTGCGTGGGGGCACGTAGAACAATGGTCCGGTAGATACCCCACATTCACCTCGATAACTCCCACCACATTGCATGCCTTCCTTCTCATTCATCATTTCGTGCTCTATTTTCCTTTTTTCAATTAACAGGAAATACCGTTGCTCAGCATTTGCCAATTATTTTACTTTGAATTATATCTTTATGATACTCATTAGGCATTTATGAATGGTTAAAAAAGGATAACATGAATGGGGTCCTTAATTCCCACGCTTTAAATACTGCTAGCATTCCCGCGATAGCAATGGAAGCTGGAATACAAAACCTAAAAGAAAGAAAGAAACTTGTGGGGTGTGTGTGAGTGTGAGTGTAAGTTTCCTTTGTCTTCACTCCACAGTCGTTGTTGGTGTTAGTTATTGCTTACCCTTTAACTTAATTCATTATTAGTAGTGGTGTTGATTAAGTTTAATTCCCATTCAATTTGAGTGTTTAATTAGTTAGCCAAAACGGGTCTCCCTCTGTGGATGCTTGGTTTCGGTGCGGACCTCTTGTGGGCCGACATGAACCGCCTCCTCGCCTTTCTCTTCCATCAGGTATATACCTTCCTAACGCAATTACGCTAAGTTATAATTCTATAATATAATAGTCATATATTATAATGATATAAAGGAATAACTATTCATAAATGAATTTTGGGGTTTCATGCAGGGAGTGTTGGATGAGCATTTTTTGCAGCTTCAACAGTTGCAAGATGAGACCTCCCCTAACTTCGTCTCCGAGGTCGTCAACATTTATTTCAATGAGTCCGAGAAGCTACTCAGGAATCTCAGAGGATTGCTGTAATTAGTTTCTTCTTTTTTACTTTACATGAATTTGGATATTATGAATTCTCGTTGTGTTAGTTATGATCATACTATATAATATATGTTATATTTTGTCGATTAGTAACTTATTGATGCATGATAATTGCAGAATGGAAAGGGAATTCTCTGACTATAAGAAAATGGGAAGCCATTTGAATCAGTTGATGGGTAGTAGCTCAAGCATTGGTGCCAAGAGAGTCACCAACGTTTGTGTTGCCTTTCGTGCTGCTACTGACCAGAGCAACCGTGCTGGGTGGGTCCCTTATTCCCTCCCTCTAAATATTAATTTCTTCATCTTTTTCTCAACCCAACAAATAAAATAATAATAATAATAAAAACACTTCCTTTTCATTTGTTATAATTAATCACTTTGTTATATGTTCTCTCACACTGTCATAATATCACAATAATACAAATTACATAATGGCATAAATCATATCTCGCAAAAATATTTAATGATAGTTATATCTGATTTTGGTATAGCGCAATTGTAAAAATCTCAAGGTAGTGATTAAATAGCGAATAGTGACTACTAATTTATCTATCATTGGAAGCTAACGGCAACTATTTGTACGTGCCCAATTGCAGATGCTTGCGAGCGTTAGAGATGCTGGAGCATGAATATTGCTATCTGAAGAACAAAATGCATGAACTATTCCAAGTAATGTTACATTGAATCTAATTAGGATAACTACTGCATTGTCATTATTATGATTAAGAAGTTAATACTAATTTACGATGCCATATATTCTATGGTTATATACATGCAGATAGAGCAGCAACGTGATTTGGTAGCAGGAGTGAGATATCCTGGGCAGAATCAATAAAGCAAACGAATTGGTGGAATGAATAAATATCTGGATGAATGTTTTTGCCCTTTTCTTCTCTTTGAACGCTAAAGGCACGCATTTCTAGTTTTAGGTCCTAAAACCAATTATGTAGGGAACAGAAACAACGGATTGTCACCGCCTTTGGTATTTTGAATTTTCCTGTAAATAGTTGTATCATGCTCTCTTCTTGCAGCATGCTTCGCTGTGAGTCGTTTAACTTTTGAATGAAAATTGATCAGTGAAAATCAATCCCTAGTCAATTTAATGCTAACTCATTGCATATATTGTCGATCTATGTTTTGCGTAAAAGAAAAGAAAGGAAATTATCAGTGATATTTTTACTCATTTTATATGAAATGTGATAGAAAATTGAAAATTTTATTGATTAAAAAATACGTTACTCCCTCATTTGTAATTGTTTTATTAAGTTTTCCCTTGCAATCCCTTCCCTGACAGAAGGATTTGAAGAAAATGGATTTCACAGATCTGCTGCAACCCTTTTCTTTTCTTTTTAAACAGGCTATCACCCACTTTGAGTAAACTTCTAAAATCAATTTTATAAGAAAAAAAGTAATATAATAAATAAATAAATAATTTTTTTCATAAATTAAAAATAACTTATATTTTTCTATGTTTTTAGAAGTTCTCTCATTTGACATTGCAATTGGCTGATATTGCAAGACTCTATTAATTAATTGGATATTTATTTTTAAAAAGAGTAAACTTACTTTTGTTTTGTTTTATTTTATTTTATTTTATTTCCTTGCATAGTAAACAGGTGGGGGAAAAATCCACTGTCTTGTTTTTTCTGTCTGTCCACAATATTTTCTATCATTTATTGCATAACTACAAAATCTTATCATAGCTAAGCGATATGCTAAGCAATATTTTATTTTTACTATGGTGGTGTTAATAGTTGATTATGACTGCACCATTTGCTACATATTTAGAACAGATTATGTACGCTTTCTTAGGTAATTGGATATCAGCTATAAAGTATAGTTTTAGATTATCAAGTATGATCATTCATATGCCATATGGAATCGCTACCAAACAGAAAAGCAGGTGTCTCTTAAAGCCCAGCTAGTAAGCCCATTACCAACTGCCACACCAGAGACTAACCCCACCAGACCTTACCGAATCATGAGGAAAAATCGACCTTTTCACCGTATGATAGTCTAAATATCAATACCTGCCAAATCTTCCTCCACAACGTAATAATATCTAGATATGGTAATGTTTGACAACGGGGAAAAGTTCCTCTAAACATTTTAAATTAAACTAATAATAAGTGTATTTTACGTGTTTATTAAAATAAAGTTACTTTTCAAAGAAACTTTATTCGTTTACCACAAAGTGCTTTTGTTTAGGTGCCATTAATGCTTGGTTTCAATAGTATGAATCGTATCCGAGCAAAGTTATATTCGTTTATGGTGCTAAATAAATTAGTATGAATCGCATCCAAGCTAAATTTTAGCCGAAATATTTTCCACCGACAATGAAATAGCATCAATTCTAGGGTGGACAAATGTCTTCTCGTAAATGGTTTTGCACATTAGTTATTCACAATTTCACAAACAGAATAAAAAATATTTAAGGTGACCGATGAGTGGATGATGTTATTATAAGCTATAACATCAAAGAGCTGCTTGTCAAGAGGGACATTTTCTATTTGTTATATATTGAGTTGCAACTGATAACGTGGTAACTGGTAAGTTGGTCAAGATTACTGAGAGCCACTGAGGGTGGGTCAAATATAAACCTCAGGTTCCATTCTTTACACACCAACTTGATCCGTTGGTGAATTAAACTAAAACCATTCAAATCAAACAATTTTATATAATTGATATGTAGACTAGCATCACTATTCTTAGTGTATATGGTTGAAAATATGTTATAAAATCTATAAATGTAATTTCAACTATTAAAAAAGTACATATAAATTTATAACATTAAAATGTGAATCTATACAGACGCATATCTACATTATCAAGTCCACTAAAATTATTAGACTCTTAAAATTAATCTAATTTACACTTTAATAGTATACATGTTTATTTAACATTGATTTCTTTCTTTATTTTTCAAAACATTCAATATACCTAAAACAATGTCCAAATAACATTTTTCTTTCAAAACATGTGATTGAGTGACTTTTAGCGCTTTGTGACGGTGGTAATGGAAGTCGCGGTAGAGATCCACTCCAACAGGCAACAACATTTCATGGGTTTTGACTTTGAGCAATTTTAATGATAGTTTCTATGGTTAGCATTTGAATTTGATGGGGATCGTGGCGTTAGTCATTGTTGGTAGGGACTTGGGATGGGAGAAGCTGGCATGCCAATGCAAAAGACCTTGTCATTATTCTTTCTTTTACATATAAATTTTATAATTCAGTTTTGTATAAAATATCGACCATTCTCGCATGCAACGTGGACCAAATCCTTTACATTAATATAATTTTCGTATATTAATTATGTAAAACTAAATATCTAACCCGGCATGCCACGGGTCAAAAATGATAGTGTGAAACATTAGCCATACATTTGTTTTTCTTTTTGTCATTTTTGGCCAAAGAAAAATAAGTAATTGACAAATTTTTTATTCAGATTGGGATATTCCCCAATTTCAGTTTTTCTTGGAACACAGGAGTCAACAACATCAACTAGTGGCGTTGAGTTAGCGCAAACGAATCAAGTCAATCAACACGGCTACACTGAACATTATTTTACAGTCACACCCAAAACTTGTAAAATAAAAGTAACACTAAAATCTCCAAACCACCATTTTTGCTCACTTTTTAATATCTCATTTATTTATCTTTATTCCTACGTAATTAGGTTTCATATTCCTACAATAATATATTACTTCCCTTCCTTTTTACTTATCACTGAAGATTATTTCACTAATTAATGCACTAATAAAAATAATTCTTTAATTTTCAATTTAAACTTTTTTCTTTAATTAATTAATGTTTTAATAGTAAAAAATATTTACAAATAACAGATAAAAATGAATATATTGAGGAAAATAATTAATATGTTGAAATATTAAGTTGGAAACTTTACAGGAAAAAGTGGCGTCGCATCATCTTTGTAGATATTTTATATTTCTCCCCACATTTGCAGCAGTAGAGATAAACTCCCATGCATGCACCCATTTGCATACCCCACATTATGAATTATTAATTAATTGGCACCATACATATATTGCAGTACACAGTGTGCATCATTTGTGAGAAGAGAGAAGGGTCTTCTTCTTGCTTTCCCTTGCTTCAATCTGTATTCACAGTTCCAATTCCAATTCCAATTCCATGACCCTTTGTGCTGCGGAAAACATGAGTGATGGATATGTGTTCAAAGAAGAGATCCATCTCACAGTCCTTAAAACCTCTCTGTTCTTCGCCGGTGATGGATTCACCGTCTACGATTGCAAGGGTCAACTCCTCTTCCGCGTAGACTCTTATGGACCCGACACTCGCGACAGAGACGAACTCGTTCTCATGGATCCTAACGGACGTTGTCTTCTCACCGTTCGCCGAAAGGTAAACAACGCCTAATCACTCTCCTTATTCTTCCTAATCATGCAGTTCGTAATTAATTAATTAATTAATTAATTAATTAATGATTTGAGTTAACTCAGAGGCCGAGTCTACATCAACGGTGGGAGGGCTTTAAAGGGGAGAGAATGGACGGTGATAAACCCATCTTCAGTGTGAAGAGAGCGTCGATCATAGGGCGGTCACGTGCGAGCGTGACGGTGGAGATGTACGATAACCCGGGTGAGGAGTACCAGATCGAAGGGTGCTTCTCGCAGCGTTGCTGCACGATTTTCAATGTAACCAAAGAATCTGTGGCTGAGATTCGTCGCAAAGTAGACCCCACCACCAGCGTTGTGCTTGGCAAGGAAGTCTTCTCTCTTTCCGTTAAGCCCGGCTTTGACGCTTCTTTTGCCATGGGATTTGTTCTTGTTCTCGACCAGATCAACGGTGAGGATTACGTCGATAATACTGCAACCGCAGAGCCTGCGGTGCACCCTGCCGCAGAAGATTAGAAACGAGTAAGTAGAGTGCATCACACTCGTTGTTCACAATGCGTAGATCTACTTTTGGTGATTGGCACTTAATTTAATTTAACCCACTAATCTTTGGGCTTTGGATTGTCCCTCAAGAAGGGAACCTCTGCCCCTTTTTCTGGGTCGTGCCCTAAATGAATAAAAATTTCAATGCCCTTTGCGGTTGTGTAAATTTTATATTATGCATAAAATTATAATGTATTAGCTGGGCTTTCTATTTTCAATTGATTAGCCCTGTTGATATATGAAATGGCGTGTTATATATATATATATATATATATATATATATATATGCATGATTTGAGTACAATTTATATTTGCAAGTGTTCATGAGCTTACTTCTTGGCTCTTATAACAAAAATAATTTAAAAAACAACCTCTTTGCGCAATCTAATTTGACTAGAACAATCGCTGTATCGATATAAACCATCCCCTGGGAATTGATTGTGCAAGACACAAGTTTCAAAATTATTATAACCCAAATAAAAGTGCTTTTTTTGATACTTTCCCTTGATTAGAAAAGAAGAAAGGGCTCAGTCTTAATCCCTTTGCTTACCCAGCAATCTTGCTTTCCATTAATGTTGTTTAGCCTTTTTAGTTTAGTGTGCATTGAAGTTGTGATAATGTGATTACTTTTTGTTACGGCTTCCAATCAATTTTAAGAAACTTTTATCATTTACATTTCATTGTCTTTTATTCTATTTCCACCGCTCTTTTGTTTTTGTTTTTCTGTTATGAAGTAAGAAATATTACTTTATTCTCACTACTCTTTTTTTAATCACTATTTATGGCAAGAGTAGTCAATAATATTTGAACTTTTAAAATGGAAAATAAATAATTTTGTTCTAAAACAATAGATATTTACCTATAATATTAGGGAGTTTGAGTCCTGCAATGATAATTTTGAATTATGAATTTACAATAAATAACTCTTTTTAAGTGTTTTACATGAAAAAAAATTCTGCAGAGATTACCATGAAAATGTTGGACGATCATCCACCATTTTGACCAAAACAATGCGCAGAAAAAGTAGGGAAGAAAAAGAAGAAAGAAAGGCAGAGAAAATAGATAATAAAAACTGAAGATAGAAAGCTGCTACATACAAATAGTCTATCACAAGCAATAATTCATCATTTATGCATACAACACATATACTATATCTCTTTGTGCCTTTAATCTAATCTAAATGCAGCCAATCTCATGTTTAATTGTCCCTTTTGTTAAACTTGGCATTTATAATCAGAACAATGTACTCACGAGGACCATACTGTATAATTATTGGTCACGTTTATAATATCGGATATGCAAAGTCTAATGTACTACTTGAGAATAAAGCTATTGCTTTTTTAAACTTTTTTCGGTTAGTCTAAATAAAATCAATTCAACTAGAATCGAATTAGTTCAGTCCAGCTTATCAGATTAAAATAAAGAAACGGGTGATGATGACGATGTTTGCTGTTTGTATTGTTATTGTGTGTGTAATTAAGTTTCATCCTTGCTAATTGCAAGAAAATATCAATTCTTTATTCATCCATCTTCTGAGATAACAATAAAATCAAACCCAAAGATCGATAACAACATTTAACTCTTGCATTTCTCAAGTTAAAAGAATTCTTTTAAGGTCTCAAATTAAAAGTTGACACGTCACGAATTTTAATTAATAAATGAACTAATTATAATTAACAAAGTTCGAATTTAACAGTTACCCCCAGCTCCAGCTCCTTGAAAAGCAATATTAGGAGCGTGTACTTTAATGTTTTGAAAAATGTCTAAAGTTTTATAATATGCATCATCCTGAGTGTGGCTAGTTTTTGTTGATTTTCGTTTCTACCATTCTAAGGTACCTGCAATTTTGTGGATAATAATTAAATTGATAAATAATTAGGACAATTTTTACATGATTTTGACAATTACCTGCATTCTGAAACATATTTTATATCTAGTAGTCATCCCTGATGGTACATGTACACAAGGTGATATACACACAATAAATTAATTAAAGTTTAAAGCACGTCTTAATTTTGGTTTTGTTTAATTGAACCTTTTACTTTGGCATATACACAAATTTATTTTAAGTCGGCAGTAGTTAAAAGCACCTGCTAGAGATACCATACCAACGAACATTCTTGGGTGGCATAACGTAGACTAACTATTAGAAGTTATATCGATTATGATTTTGTCAAAACATATCTTAGTGATTCGTGACATCAATATATTAATTCAAAAAAGATTTTAGATTGATTAACATATAGGATATTCATTTTCTTACATCTATTTTCTCTTGCATTCTTTTCATGTTCTCCTTTTCTAATTTTCTATTATGAAGTTAACAATAATATATTTTGTTAGTGATTGTTTCATCTTAGGTAAAACACAATAAGGTTGAATTTTTTGGATCAAACAAGTTTTAATCGTAAAAGTTACACAAATAAATACATGAATTCTAACTCTTAAAACGATTGATTGGAAAAAGGTTTAAACTATGAGGTAGAACTGACAAAATGAATCGGCTCAGAACTTATCCTATAAAATGCAGAACTTGAATTTTATTTTTTTTAATTTGAATTAAATTCAAAACTTTTAAACCCAAACTGATTAAGCTCAAGTTAAGCCCGTAAAACTTGCTAAAAATCAAACTTTTAACATTTTTGTGTACTATTTTTGCAGCTCTAAATCATATCTGAACGTTTTTAGTATCTACATACTAGAGTCCTCTACCCGTTATGAGCCAGCCCAAATGGGACAGATAGCACATTTTGCGCTGATGGTAAAGATGTATCATTAACATTACAGCTTCATATATGACAACAAACAAATATTAAGCAGAACATGTTGCGCTTTTTCTTTTTTCTTTTTTTTTTTTCATATTTTCACTTTCTATATAGAGCATATTGACACCGCTGAAATGTTGAAAAAACAGCAGATTAACAGCAGTAGACAAGATTAAACGCCTAATGAAGTGTTAATAAAGGATAGGAAGTTAATCAGCAACACAATGCGATGTACACATATCTTAGGCATGGAAATTCTACAACTTGACATGTTTAGAAGTGCTGAAAACTGTTACAGAATCCAAAGAATCAAATCACTGAATCCACATGTACCTTAATCTTATGATAAATAAATTACAATGCTACAAGAAGAAGAGCAGCAAAACTTGTGAAAACCGTTATGGACCAGGATCCAATACCCTGCAAAGCATAATTGTTAGAAACTTGAAACTGAAGAAACAAATTTAGATACAATGTCTTTAGAAATTAGAAAATTGGTTCAATAGTGAAAGGAGATATACACACCTTGAAGGAAAGGAAAGATGAAGTTGCTGAAGAAGGTACAAGACCCGTGAAGCCAATATCATATGCAATGCTTCCATCAGGCTTAAACAATCCAAAGTTTCTTTCTGATGTTGGTCCAGGCTTCAAATTCTCATTAAACAAAGCAAAGATATAAGCTTTCACCACATTTTTTGGCCTATAAGGGGTCCCTTTCTTCTTGAGCAAACGTTTTCGCAAATTTCCATTGTAAGTTCTTGCATTTTTCACTGTTGCTCCAGCTTCATTCTCATCACCATGAGAAGCCCAACCAGTCTCAGAAACAATAACCTCCATCTTGTCAAAGCCAGCCTTCTCCAAGGCAGCATAAGCTGCGTCAACTTGTGCATCAAACATGTTACTATAATGTAGTTTAGTCTTTGCATCATAAATCCCAGGACTTTTTTGGAAGAGAGCATAGTTAATGTCAATATGCTGTGGATCATTCTTATAGGCAAGGAAAGGGTATGCATTTATGAAGAAAGGAGTGCCAATCTGTGAAAAGAATTGCAAGAGAGGCTTCATATATGGGAGAACATCCTCCTTAAAAGTGCACGAGGATGGAGGAAAAGAATTAGCAAACACAGCTTCTGAATGTGGACTTGAGACCTGAACATCCTTTGTTAAACCAAGCTTATCAAGGGCATTATAAACATTTTTTGCTGCAGGCAACAAAACTTCCCACAATTCTATATCTGTGCCTCCCAAGATTTCATTGCCTACAGCAATTCCACGAATTTTAGTTCCTGGGAGGAATGACTGAACATTTTCTTTGACCCAACTCATGGCTCTATCCTCTCCCACACTCATGTCCTTGAGAAATTCATTGCCTAGTCCAACCACAATTTCAATGCCAGACCCTTTGAAGGCACTGAGGACTTGATGATCAACATCATATATCCTAATGTTTTTAATTTTTGCTGCTTTGAGAAGGGTAACCACACTTTCTGGGGGAGGTAGGTTGTCAGCTATCCTACCATAGTTTACTCCATATGTTCCCGTGAATGCTTTATCCCCTAAAACTGCATCACATAAGAATGTGAAAGTTTGCTTAGAAATTCCATGTTACACAATACATTTTAAAAAATAAACTTTTCTATTCAATAGGGGAAAAAGTAACATAGGCAAAAAGTAGTGTACAGTATCTAAAAATGATGTTTATCTCTAAATAGTATTATTGAACATGGAAGCCATCCATTCAGGAATCATCCATCATTCATTTCAAATTTTAGAATACAATGTGAGGAAAAAAAAATGGTCTTTGAGAGAGCAATGCATACCATGAGAGAAGAATGGAGAGAAGAGAAGAAGATAAAGTAAGTAGGAAGAGAACATCATGTGTAGTTTGAGCATATCAAGAATGGAAGAGCATTCCAATTGTAGGAAAAATCAGGTTACTTGCCGCTATTATGTAATTCAATGACGGTAATGTCATTAGCAAAAAATGATAAGCAGTTCTCAGTATGATTATGATGCAATACTTTTCGTCTAGGCATGCCATAAACTCTAGATTCTTTGTCTTTAACCCAATATGGTTGGAATAAGTGGTTGTTTTCAGGGGATTAGAACAGATTCTTCCTTTCCTCACCCTTTAACTCCTCTTTTAAGTATACCTTTTCCACTTTCCACTCTTGTTCACTTCTACTTGCTTTCTCTCAATAAACAAAATATGCATGCAACTCGTCTTCGATACCTTTCGTGGCATCATGGGTGAGGGAGATCAAATGAATGTACATTATATCATGTTTTTGTGCCCCGGTTGGACTACGTTTTCGTTATAAAAAAGAAAACATCTTAAATATTTAATAAATTATAATTTTGTTTAATTATTGAATTACAAAAAAAATATATATATATATATAATAGAATAAAAAATTATACGTGTAAAGCTCCACATTCTATTTTTGTAAAAGACATCCCAACAAACTTCTATGCCTATCATTCCAATTGCCAAAAATTCTGGGATATGCACGGCAATGATAATAAAGTGAAGATAAATGTAGTAGTTCACAATAACGCGTCATTAATAGAGTTGACAACACAAACTGATGTTACAGAAATAAAATTATGCTATAACATCAAGGAGCTCTTGAAAAAGTAAGAAATCCTAAGGCTAGTCAAGTACAAGCCGAGAGATTAATGATATATATGAAAACTGATGAACACAGCCTTCAAATACGAAGCTTTTGTCCTAACAAGAAAGGCAAATGATAAATTACAATTTCAGTCTCGCATTTACCTTCTGTAACATTAAAAAAACATTCATAGATGGCTATGAAATCCGGTTAATATAAAGTTTAAATGACTACCAACACATGTGTGATATAAGTCTACAATCTACATAGCTGCACTATGGAAAATCAAAAGTCCTAATCTACAAGGAAGACATTTAATTTCCTAGGTAGTAAGTACAACCAAATCTTTAGATAAAATACGAGACTACAGTCATCCATGAGGTCACAAAATAACTAAAATAGCATCACAAAAGTCACGGGCACTAGGCAATAGTACAGTACATTTCAGCAGTTTACAACAACGGTATGATGAGTCTTTAAGTGCTTCACTGAGCACAGCTCCAAATAACATTTCCATTGTCAACTAGCTCCACATCATTTTTTGTGACTTGTTCATCTGCTTGAATGGTGTTTTTACCATCAGTTACTGGGACTTGCTTAGGATTTGTCTCTTCAACAGATGCAGGCAGCAAAGTGTTGGGATTCTCTTTCTCAACTCCCCCATTAGCATCTGCAATAACAGCATCAGATTGATCCTGTTTCTTGTCGACTGCACCATTTTCTTTTTCTAACTCGGTCAGTAGGCCCCCCTGGGATTCTTCTTCAGCACCTTTCTCTGCTGATTCTGCTACTGATATGTTGTCTTGCTTTTGAGCTTCTTCACCGTCGGGCTTTTCAGCAATCACATTTTCCACATGACTATTATTAGCTTCCTCTGAATCATTCTTTATTTTCTTATCAGAATCATTCAGAGCAGCATCTTCCATATCTACGTCTGGCTTATTGGTCTGTTCAATTTGTTGAGTTTTATCTCCATTCTCAAGTTGCTCTTCTTCAGAATTATCGTTTCCTTTATTACCATCTTCCTCTGCAGCCTTGAGATCCTCGGTATCAGACTTTGCTTTGCCTTCCTCTGAAGCAGATTCAGTTTCTTTGTTATCCTTCTTTGATCCTGATGATTTTCGAGCTCGTTTTTTCGGAGGTTCACTATCTGCTGGTGGGGTTGATTTGGCCTTCTCACTGATCCTTGCTGATCGCCTAGGGGTCTCACCAGTTCCCCAGTCAAACTCTGATATTGCAGCGTTGCCAGGATGTGCCTTCAGGTACTGCTCCAACTGTTTTCTGGTACTGATCTCCCCCCCAGTTGGAGCAACAAATACAATCTCACTTTTTCTGGGTGATCCCACTTTCTTAGGGAAGAACTGCAGCATTAAACTAAAACTGCATTATAAACAGTTTCCATTTGGCATACAAACAACCGAGTAAGGTTTCTCAATTTCACCCACACAGCTTAACAATTTGAAAATAGTCTTGTCATTTAATGATTTTGAAAGCTTAAACATATATCCAAAATTCACATGCATGCAAATGATAAAATCTCTCTCCAAGCGTTCCAAAAAGAAGGAATACATTAGGGAGAGGGAAAAAAGTGTGTACATACATGCAACAACTGGTTGATAAAGGGATAATGCAGAGCACATAATTCTTGCAAAATACTGAGTAGATAATAGAACACAAAACCTGAAGGACCTGATCATCATTAAGTCACTAACCATCAGTTTTCAAAGTGCTATTGTCAGGATGAGAGTAGTTAACACTCTTAGTGAAAAATATAGAAAAATATCATATTGATTTATAGATCATCTTATCCTGAGTTAAACTTGATCCTCAAGACAAATTATTCCAAGCCACTCCAGTTGCTCATATCTATCACAAATTCATAAACAAATTTTCATTGATCATTGTTTGTTTCCGCAACAAATTAAATGCCACAAAGTTTATGACAGCTATTTTAAAGGGGAAAGAAAAATGCGCAAGAAAATAAATAATATCTCCTACAACATTCTACAACTATGCCAACGCTAGGAAATATAAGAATTTTGCCATAAGCAAAGCCACGCTGATATCTCAAATTATTCAAATCCTTCTCACTTGCCACAGCTATTTAAAATCTCACTGGATACAGTCTCAGTTAGCAAGAGGCTGTGGTAAGTTTTGCTCCAACCTAAAGAGAGGGAACATAACTCCCGCTTTTCCCCCTTATTCGCATTAAGCTGCAAATCACACCTAGTGTCAAATGTAGGGTAGGTAAAAACCTAGGCAGATGGTTAACTAATTTGAGAAGAATGTACAAGCAATTACAGAGATGAGACCCACAAACATGTAAGCCAAATATGGCGAATAACCAAAGCATAACCAGATAAAAGCATACAATTGGAGGGTGAAATCAATAGTGATTGATGTATGAGGGTGACATGATCTCATTCATCCCAACAGCACTTGCAGCACAAATCAAAACTGTAAAGTATAAAAATTCTAGTACCAAGATTGATGTACCAACTATGAATCAAGAGCTAATTGACTCGTTATCAACAAAATGGGTTACAGTGACTGATTGCCGATCATCCAGATTCCTAATTCCGAATGTTGTTAAAGGATTAGATGCTGCAATTTGTTCTTTGCTATGAAGTATGCAATACCAAAAAAGTTGACAGTTTTACTAGCTAAGGGAAGCCATAAAATAATCCAAGTGATAATACTTGATTCATAAAACTGAAAAGTTACCGAAGGCTATGAACAATGCAATGAAGACCCTCACCAACCAAAGGGCATTTAACTTTGCTGAGGGAAGAGAAGGTTCAAAAACCAAATGAAGCATACAATTTTGCTAGGAAGTGAGCTTAGCTATTGTGATATCATCACATTATCACCATCTCAAAGAAAGAAGGATGGTCACTGTTCAGGGGGTGGACCCTTTTCAAAAAGAAAAACCCTAGAAACAAAAGTTACTACCAAAATCACCAAACAATAAATTTAAATGTACAATTTGTGTCAGTAAGAGAACTGAAGTAAGGAAAGACAGTAATGAAGGCAAGCCAACAGACATAATAATAGTGATTATGAAAAAATGAAGTAAAATTGAACAAAGTAGAGAAACATGATGCAAAACGGAAGAGAACAAATGAAAATAGTAACGGAGAATGAGATTGAAGAAAGAGACCAGCTTGTTCCAACCAGGAGGAGCTGGAAGCTCGACCGACAAAACCTCGTCTTTGGAAGCACTTTGTGTCGCCGCGTTCTCCATTTGTCTGAGTTCAGTTTGGTTTGGTGTCAAAACCGTTGTGGGAGTTTCAGTTTGGGATAAATAGAACCTTTGTTTCTCTCTCCTCTCGGAACGTGATAAACTCACCCAGCTACCACGTCTTCCCATTTCAAACCCACGCGTGATTTGTCCGTTAATTAAATTTGAACCTCACACAGGCCACGTTGATTTTGAAAGCAACACCGTCTCAAATTTAAATATTAATTCCAGTCTACGTTTAATTTTAAGCACTGTCGTTTTTCTTAATTAATGGGTGAATGTGAACGTGAATATAGACACGTGCGAGACGCTTCCACCAAAGTTGGCGTGCCAGCGAACCGTGCGCTTCGTCGTGGGTGCACGCGCTCTTTTGTGAGAATATGGGGCTTTACTTGTAACAAAAATAATGGTAATGGCCACATGTCGCTCAGAGGTCAAAAGTTAGCAGATAACGTTGGGTTTAACTGAATTTAAATTTTGGTTTGGGTTCCGAACCGTGACCTCTTCGTGACCGAACCACCCATTGTTTATTAAAACTACTTTTCACTTTAATATTGCTTCCTTATCCTAAATGCATATCCTAACCAAACAATTTGCTTTGATTTTCCAACTAAATGTGATTAAAAATATTTTATGGTTGTTATATTTTTCTTATATATGAGGACAAATATAAATGTTGTATTATATAAATTCGTATAGTCATTTTTTATTTAATTCAATAAAGCAATAAATCCGTGAAGGCGTGGCATTTCAGCACGTTTTAGTTGTCTTTGAATATGAATCGACAACTACCTTTTATTCACTTTGTTACGGTCCAAAATATTAAAACTTGTTATGTTATTAAGACATTAACTAATATTGTTTAATTCACTTTCTCTCCATTGGGCCTGGCCTTTACACACACCGCAGACAATTTTGAAAATTACTATACGAGTCACTACTTGGGCTCATTCAGTATTGGTAATTTTTTATTTTCTTTGCATTTTGAATTGTTTCTGGAAATAAGAAGAGAAAGAGCCCAAACGTGAAAAAAATAAATCAATTTTATAGCCCACAGCTGAACCTCAGCCATTATAATTGAAGGATCCACTTGACGGGGATGGTTGTTAGGGGCCATCAAGGAACTCTTCATCTAAGACATTTTATATTTTTATTAGATGATTTGAGATTATATAATTCCGACTATTTTAATTATGTAGTAATCAAAATTACTTAGTTTCGGATGACAGAAAAATTTCACCCGTGAAAATGTTTTGATGTTCTTTTCAAGACGGGAAGGGGGAGTTGGAAAAATCCTCACTAATCCCCGTTTTCAGATTACTAATTTTGACTTTAATTGCCTTTTGAAGCCATTCACATTCATGATCCTTATTTTGACGGTGCTTTTACAGATTTTATATCTGTTCATGAACTGCACGTTGGGTCATTGAATATACCCAATGGTCAAATGAAACCAAACAAAGAGGATAAATTTTCTTCAATAAACTCCACAGTAACAATCGCATATGATTTATTATCTTTGTGTTTTTGCTACCTTTAACTGCAATCTTAATTAATTTGGATACATAGTGAAAACAAACAAGTGTTCAATTGCTTAAAGGAATTATTACTAATTCTTTCTGCAATTTCTTTTTAATAATCCTCTTAACTATTGAGTGTTATAAAGTACTCATGAAATAACAGAGTATTGAAATAAATAGGGTTTGGTCGAAACAAATGTGGCAGGTGGCTGGGAACAATGCCAACTCATTCTGAAAGCTTTCCAAACAGAAAAGTTCAATCTATAATCAGTATTCAGAATTCAAACTATGCAATTTTCTGCCTGAGGGCCTCCTCTTGTGGAAATTTGGAATTTTTGCCTCCAAAAGTTGGATACCAACGTGCTTCTTCATCATCTCACAATAGACTTTCTATTCCACAAGTCCTTTCAATAATTTTTAAAAAAATTACCAGGGTCTTTAAGATATTAATTTAAAAATTCTAAATTTCATCAATTTTATTATATTTTAATCTAATATTTAATAACAATGACGTCTTTTCAAGGGCTGAATCTGTTATTACTTTAAATGTTTATCATTATAAATAAAAAATTAAATGTAGAGTGACAAAAAATATATAATAATAGACATTCCCTTCTATAAGAGCACAGTATTTCTAAAAATAGAAAAGAAAGGAGGAAAAACGTTTCCTAAGCGTAGCCTTCTGAAAATTATTCCAACGGACCTTCTTAAAGTTTGTCCTCAAATTACTCGAAAGAAGGAGGTTGTCAAATATTGCAAGTTTTATTTTATGAAATCAGATTAGTCCAATAAGAGGAAATAAAGTAATTAGTGGTTATACATTTGAATAGTCCATGTCCATTACGTTTATGTGTCAATTTGCAAGATATTATTATTCGAAGGCAATAATACAATTGGAGGTTTTATGGTTATGCAAGAAACATTAGTGACTAAGACTTGTATATTCAATGATAAGTGAAATAGAATATAATGAAATCAATTAAATCACCATTTAAACAATTTTATAATGAAATCAAAATACTAATTTTATTTCATACCCTCAAATTAAAAAAAAACTTAAAAAAAATAAAGGCAATCTAAATAATTATTTTTGTTTTCATTTTTTATTCTTTTTTTTTTTTTTTTCATTTTTAACAATCCAAGCATAAACAGTGAGCGATCAAAATGGGCAATAACCTTAAAAGAGGGAAAGTTGAGGACTATAATGCAACTACGTAACAATTTCGTCCCTACCATTTATTACACGTACAGTGGACGCTCAACATTTCAACCATATCTTCTTATGAAGAACATACACAGAACTCATTTGAAGTCAAAATTTCCACAACCTGCCAAGACCCTTCCTTCTTAGTTTCTTCTTGCTAAAATTCCTCTTACTACTCTATGGTCTAACAAGGTATCATACATCACTTCTGCAACCGAATGGAACATGAGATTTGTCACATTCATACATATGGTACTATTTCCTTTAATGAACATGTTGTTTTGTAACCTGCCTTCCTGCACATTAAACAATATTTTCCATGAAAATTTCCATTTATTTATGGTAGTTTCACTCTCATGATGTGGTTTCCTTTTATTTCGCTGAAGAAAACACGTCCACGTTCTTAGTACTGAAAAAGTCTAGCTATGTTTAAATAGTAACCGAATTATTAATTTTACCAGATCTTTGAGAATTCACTTGTTGAACTATTTAGTAAAACCCATTGTTTTAATGCAGGTACTTAATCATGGGCTTGTTCAAAAGTGGAACCTTGTTTTTCTATTTTCTCCTTTGGTTTAGAACATGCCTAGCCAATGACCAACACATTGGTCAGATATATCCTGGCTTCAGTGCTTCTCGGGTGGATTGGCAAGACCATGGTGGGTTTTTCTTGCTATCTAACAGCTCAGCTTTCGCTTTTGGATTCTTTACTACGTTGGATGTTTCACTGTTTGTTTTGGTTGTCATTCACTTAAGTAGCTACAAAGTGGTTTGGACTGCCAACAGAGGCTTACTCGTTAGAAATTCTGATAAATTTGTGTTTGACCGTAGTGGGAATGCATATTTGGAAGGTGGGAATGGTGTAGTTTGGGCAACAAATACAACAGGACAAAGAGTGAGAGCCATGGAGTTGATGGACTCCGGGAATTTGGTGTTGCTTGGGGAAAATGGGACACTTATTTGGCAGAGTTTTAGCCATCCCACTGATACTCTTTTGCCCGGTCAAGCGTTTGTTGAAGGAATGAGACTCAAGAGCTTCCCTAACCGCATGAACTTGTTTCATTATCTTAGTTACTTAGAAGGTGATTTGGTTCTCTATGCTGGATTTGAAACTCCACAAGTGTATTGGTCCTTATCAGGGGAAGCCCAGAGAAGTCCAAAAAATGACACTGGTAAGGTTCACTCTGCATCACTGGTGTCCAATTCATGGAAATTTTATGACAAAAATGGAGCTTTGCTATGGAAAACTGTCTTCTCTGATCATTCAGATAATAAGACATTGTGGGCTGCTATTTTGGACCCAAATGGTGCAATCTCTTTCTATGACCTTAACAAAGGGAAGTCTCCTAACCCTGAGGCAATTAAAGTACCACAAGACCCTTGTGGCATTCCTGAGCCTTGTGATCCTTATTATGTTTGCTTCTTTGAAAACTGGTGTGAATGCCCTGCGCTTCTCAAATCTCGTTTCAATTGCAAACCTCCAAACATCTCAACATGTTCTAGGAGTTCAACAGATCTTGTGTATGTTGGTGAAGAGCTTGATTATTTTGCTCTCAAGTATGTTGCACCAGTTTCAAAATCAACCCTGAGTGCTTGCAAAGAGGCTTGTTTGGGAAACTGCTCATGCCTTGTGCTTTTCTTTGAGAACAGTACTGGTAGATGCTTTCATTTTGATCAGACTGGGAGTTTCCAACGCTACAAGGGGAGCACTGGTGGTTATGTTTCATACTTGAAGATCTCGACTGATGATAATGGAAATGGTAACAAAAATGGAAGGAATAACATGATGCTAATTGTTGTCATAGTAGTTCTCACAGTTCTGGTTATAGTTGGTCTTATAACAGGATTCTGCTATTACAACAGAAAGAAGAAATTTGAGAAGTATCCTGAAGACGCCTTGGAGGAAGATGATTTCTTAGACAGTCTCTCTGGTGTGCCTGCTCGGTTTACTTTTAATGCACTGTGTAGAGCAACTAAGGATTTCTCCACAAAAATTGGGGAAGGAGGTTTTGGCTCAGTGTATCTAGGTGTGCTTGAAGATGGCACCCAATTGGCTGTGAAAAAATTGGAAGGTGTTGGACAAGGGGCAAAAGAGTTTAAGGCTGAAGTGTCCATAATTGGAAGCATTCATCATGTTCATCTTGTCAAGTTGAAAGGGTTCTGTGCTGAGGGTCCTCATCGCCTTCTTGTCTATGAATACATGGCAAGGGGTTCTTTGGACAAATGGATCTTCAAGAACAGTGAAAACACTTTCTTATTAAACTGGGACACAAGGTACAACATTGCAATAGGCACAGCAAAGGGACTGGCCTATCTTCATGAGGAGTGTGAAGTGAGGATTATCCACTGTGATATCAAACCACAAAATGTTCTTCTTGATGACAATTTCACAGCCAAAGTTTCAGATTTTGGATTGGCTAAGCTAATGAGCCGAGAGCAAAGCCATGTGTTCACAACTCTAAGGGGAACAAGGGGATATCTTGCACCAGAATGGATCACTAACTATGCAATCTCAGAAAAGAGTGATGTGTTCAGCTATGGCATGGTGTTGCTTGAGATAATTGGAGGAAGAAAGAACTATGATCAGTGGGAAGGCTCAGAGAAAGCACATTTTCCATCTTATGTATTCAGAATGATGGAGGAAGGAAAACTGAAAGAGGTTCTTGACCAAAAGATAGATATTGATGATAAGGATGAAAGAGCTGAGACTGCCCTTAAAGTTGCTCTTTGGTGCATACAAGATGATGTGAATTTGAGGCCTTCCATGACTAAGGTGGCTCAGATGCTTGAAGGTTTGTGCCCTGTACCTGATCCCCCTTCATTATCTCAGTCCGGTACTTATTCAGCTTTCATGAAAATGAGTAGTGGTGAAGCTACTTCGTCAGATTTTTATAGTAATGTACCCTTGTCGTGTGTTCAGTTATCAGGACCAAGATGAGATCAATAAAAGTAGATGAATCATGCATACGTACCTTTTTATGTTCATTTTCAATAATATGAACATCTCTAGTTTGGCACTTTTGGTCTTGTCACTGTTTATTTTTAGAAACCCTTATGATTTTTTAACTAAAATTAATGAAATGACTTTGTTCTGCCTGGTGAATCCCTTGTTTCGGGGAAGGACTGGGGATGACCAAAAACAACATTTGCAACAGTGATTAATTTAATTTAGTATTTGTTGTAATTATAATTTAGAAACTAAATTCTTAACATCAAATGGTAGTTAGAATAGTCATTATATGTAGCCGGTAGTAAGGTAATTAGCTGTGATTTTGTTATTTATTAATTAACCAATCTTCCTCTCCCTAACCATCAGTCACTGTGTGTGTATATATACACACACACATAATTTGCTTGTACATATGTAGAAAAATAATATTCAATCAACAAGAACTCTCTTTCATTCCATCTCTGAATCTCCTTATCCAATAAGAAACATGCCAAGTTGATGTTAAAAACAAAGGCTCCATAAAATGTGCGCCCTAAAGTCAAAAACTCAAAAATGATGCGGATTGAGACTGACACAAAAGGGAAAAATCAATTGTATTTTTCTTCAATATTGTTGTACCTAATACATCATCGTCTTAGCGGAATTCTTATTCGACTCGAAGAAAAGTGGTGGAGAGGTTCATTTTCTCACCTGTTTAGACGTGAGACCAATGAATGAATCATTATTAAAGATAAGAAAGAAAGTTAAATAGGTAAGTCCTAACTTTATTGACAAGAAATTTGATCACTAAGGCATGTAGCATAATTTGACCCCAGAACTTAGCAATCTTCATTCTGGGCTCTACCTAAACTTTTATGTGCCCAAAATGGGTGAGAACACTTGCAAATTTACGCCAAGTCCAAATGCTACATGGATTTGTAATTGCACTTACCGTTAACACATCACTCATGACTCATGGAAGAAACATATCTGTTGATGATGAAGTATAGCACATAGATATGTACTTCCAAAATTGTATTTCTTTCATTTATTGATCTAAAATCTAAATGAAAATATCAAGCTAAAAAATCACAATGGAAAAGCTACTTGAACGGTTCAAAGGGGTAGGTATTTTGTGTGAGAGAGATAGGAGGGGGAGAGGAATATGATTTACAAATGAATTATCATAATTGGAAAAAGAAGGATGTCAAAGTGTTGGATGGGTATATCAGTCTAGCAAAAAACAAAAACATGTCATCATTAATCGTCAAGCCTCAATGATATTTGACATCCAATAAAAGGGTATAATTTGAGTGCAAGAAATACAGATATAAAAACAAGTCAAACATGTGATAAATGAAATATAAAATAAATTAGATGTGAAGATAGTATTACTGATTAAAAATTATGGCCAAATAACAAAAAATTTATTCCTCATTTGAATCCATATAAAACGTTGCGAAGAGGCAATTTTAAGAGAACACTGTTAAACACGACATTTATTTAGCAATGAAAAAAATATCAGATGATTCAAAACTAATATGCGTCCATAATCTCACTCAATTATCATGGGGCATCTAAAAAAAAATTTCAATTTATAAGGAAAGTCATCAAAACATACCCACGTGTTGCATGGTGATTGCCCTAACCACCTAATCAAAATTCACTATCAACAAGTCTTGTCAAACGGGCGAAATGAAAAGGAAATCAAGACAAGAGAGACCCATTCATGCATACAAACCATTGGCTGAGGGATAGAAAATATTGCAGCCAATGAAGATACAGTATTATAAGAGAGAAACGACATCACATTTTTCAAACCCCGTCAACATTTGGAGCCAAATATTAATGTTATTTAAGCCTCATCCCACCTGCTAGAATATTTATTTAAACATGATATCACCTTGTAATTGGCTCTTTCCCCCCTCCTTTGGTGTCATAGAATTGGATCAATATGCATTACGCCGTTACCTGCTTATCCATTGAATTTAATACTTGATTAACAAGCTGTGGTGCAATATAGTAGGGTCATTTTAAAGCAAATATTGTGTTTTAGGTAAGTTGTCACCCATTAAACCATGGAATTTGTTTTATTGAAGATATGGATGCAACTTGTAGAAAATAGACAAAATTTAATATCCCATATACTCACCACAGCCTTAGCTCTCTGAATCGACTATTGAGCTATACAGAATTCATGGCAAGCTATTATACGTTTTGACAGGAAAAGAAGGCTGGAATTACACGAATTTCATATGAACCAACTCGTGTCCATAAAAAGTGTAATCATATTGCATATAGGTGATTACGCTTTTTAAGGAATCGAGTTTAGGATAAACAATTAAAAGAACATGATATAACCCTAAAAGGGTCGTTCTCTATTCCTCGATATCTACCAAAATTTCATATTCTCAAAAGATACGACAGTGGAAGCCTCACTAGCTCATATGACAACAAACAGAATACTGCTCTCTCTTATTTATGCGATAAGCTATTTACATCTTTACTCTACTATACTAAACTCTACCCACTAGCCACTTCCAAGAGGTGAAAAAAGGGCACGGATGATTGTTGAAACTATACGGTCATTTGTCTTGCATGATATCCAAGATCACCCAGAGAAGTGAGATTTAGAGGCTGCAGTAACATGAGAGCGACCGCTATTATCTTGAAAGAGATCAGGTGGATATGCATGGCCACGATCAGTTTTATGTTCACAGCCTTTATCTTCATCTTCTTCAACATCCCAGAGGAATTTTGCATACGAAGCCAGCACATAGCTGACCAGTGACAATGATTAAGGTTTTACATTAGTTTTATAAACAACCAAGAAAAATCAGGACATGCCGTTGTTTAACAATAATTTGGAATCAAAACCAGAAAGTTATGCAAAATTTCTAAAAAAATTTCTTGGATGACAGATCATTTAATAATAACATAGTTTACCTACTCCACGAACAAATGTCACGACTTTAAAATATAACAAAACATGTCTATTTTGGAGGAAAAGGTAAAAAAAACTAACTTCATGTGATGTCTCTAGTGTCTAGACTCAAATCATCTAAACACTTTTTTTCTTGAAGCAAAGTCATCTAAAGAAACAAATACCGCATTAAAGAAAATGTAAATCTGATTCTATAAATAATTGGGAGAATGTATACAAAGAAGAAAAGCCGTAATCCATGTAAATTTATCTTACCAATCATCCGGGGCACTTTTAACAGCTTGGTCAAAATACCCTTCAGCTCGTTCAGCATTTTTCTTAGTTTGCCATATTAAATCCGCGTAGAGGGACAAAACATTAGCATCGCCAGGATTAGCCAAAATGGCCCTTTCAAGATACTCCTCAGCTTTAGTATAATCTCCACAAACCTATTTTGCAAATTGATTATGAGAAAAGCACTAATAGTAACAGAAAGAAACAATAAATTTCATTAGAAAATGATATATTTTAATCATGATTTGCCACACTTTTCTTTCCATTTCCAAAGCTAGCTTGGTCTTTTTTTGTTTTTCTTTCCTTTTCAGTTAATAATAATAACTTACAGATTAGAATGAAACTTTTTCTTTGTTTTCTTTTTATTTCTCCATCTTTTTAGGAGAAAGAACTTAACCAAGCTGAAGCACCCTTTCAAACAATTCTAATTACCTCCTTCAAGAACTTAGCATAATTTCCAAGCAGAAGAGCATTATTGGGGTTTGCTTCAATCATGTTCTGGTAATAAGCATCTGTCCAATCCCTACCATGATTGTTTTCTTCAGAGAAATCCCACCCACTTCCATCATAACCACCACAAATCCTGCCACCATCACTTCCCATTCCACCACCCATCACTAAAGTCTGCAACCTGCTACCTTTCTTCCCTTCACCACCCTCTTCATCATCCACAACACCAGAACTTGAAAACATTTCTCCAACTGAAGAAGTAGTTGTCTTCTTGTAATTCTTTTGCTTCGGTTCGTCCACTTCATCACTTCCTTTTACCTTCATACTCTTAAGAACGTTACTAACTGGCATCCAATTTTTCTTATGAGGCTTTGATGGGGTATGGCTATGAAGATCTCCCTCAGCCAAGTTGTGTGCTGGACTCGAAAGCGTCCTAGGAAGTTGGAGAATCGATTCTGGCTCAGGGGAAGACTCTTTAGAATAAGGTAGCAATGAACTAGGAATTGATACGGTGGAACTTCTTAGTAACATGTTTTTGCAGTTCAGAGACAATGGCCACAGAGAATGGAAAAAAGAAAAAGGAGTTGAAAGGATATAACTAATGAGAGCTAGCCAATACAGAGGATATATGGTACTAAAAAATACACGGTACAAACTGAAATCACGTAGGAAAGGTGAAAAGTGCTTAACTAGCTAGGCAAGGAAACACTGCAAGACAAAGTGAGAGAGTGATTGAGAGTGAGGGAGAGAAAAGAAGAGAAGAGAAGCCTCCTCTATTGAGACACAACACAAAAACTAACAAAAGGGGTGACACATTTTTATACAATATAATGATTAATATATATGTAGCATTTAAGCATAGGAAAATGCAACTTGAAGAATAAGACCTCTGCGGCGTGGACACGTTTGACTGTAGTTTACATTGACACGAGGAAGTGTTGTTGTGAGCTGCAAAATTGAACGGCCATGAATTGGTTTTGCATGTGACAGAAATGGCATCACCATCTAGCCACAGTCTCTGCCAATTGCTTTAACTACGTGTAGACACTTGCTTGGGTGAACTAGCTGCATGCTTTGTTCGTACACGGCGTTTGCTTGTAATTAACTATAATATAGTATAGCACATCTTTAATTATTTCATTTTTTCTATTGAGCTTATAATTATTACAAAGAATGAAAAGTTGTAAGTGGAAAACGATGTGAAGGGATATTTCTTTTTTATTAAGCTTCAACTCACCTTGCTAGTGGGATGTCAACGTTGATAATTTGAGCCAAGATATGTATAAATCTTATCGATATCTTGTCACTAATCAGTTCAAACATTAATCATGTAGTAAATAATGTTACGTAAACCAATTTTGCTTTAGCAGTTCTACTTTACATATTCGAATACACTCTAACTTTCTTTTCACAAACAAGTTAAATATATAAATAATTCAAATTTTATATTGTAAGCACTATATTTGTATTGTTTTGACAGATAAAAGAAATTAATGGAATCACCAAAATATATGCACACCTTTTTCTTTACACTACTTTGTGCTGTTATGATAGTAATGTATGCTTAAAACTCCCTTTGCTAATACAATATTGCGATGTTATCATGGAGAATTTGAGTTGAGATAAAATCTTATTGATAAATTCAAATATTTGCTATTTTGCAGGAATATTTTTGTATTATTATGATAATAATCATTTGCTTAACTTCTCAGTTGTTATCATTATTCTGAGTCAATAAACTTTGATATTAAAATTAGCAAAATAATATTTAATTGGGAAGCTCGTTTGTCTCTTCTGGCCCTGGAAAGCACACAGATATAACTGATTAATATTTGAAGGGAAATGACATGAAAGCAAGCCAGTATGCTGAATGCATGCTAAAACTATATTTGTATAAAGGTAGCAAAACCGGGTATGTGGGTTGATTTAAGTTGGCTGGACTGTGTTAAAAAAAGTCAGTTTTGTATTTGAATAGTAAAATAAACTTTTATGCCTGATTTAAATTTAAATTTTATATTTAAATAAAATTCAACCCAATTATTTTTTTTTTATATTTAAATGGATGCTTAACCTCACTTTGCTGGTGCAATGTTAACATAGACAATTTTACTTATTTTCGCTCAAGCAGTACACAAAATATTAATTTTGATAATTAAAAATTACATACTCCACCACACTGATTTTCTTTTCCTAAACAAATAAAATATAAAACAAATGAGCAAATATTATTTTTGTATTGTTCTGAATCCATAGTATTGTGGATTATTACAAAGAAGAACCCTTTTACAATCCTGATCCAATAGATAAGATAGACACATGACAATTCTCGATGGAATTAAAAATATAAAATTACTTTGTCTAACAGTGTCACCTATATATATAGAAGTTCACATCTGCCCTGCGAGTTTTAGCTAAGTGTGTATTTAATTCACTTCATCATAAAAAAAGTTATTACTATTATTTTCTTATTAAGAAAAACTATTTCTAAATACTAACTACACAACAGCTTAATTTTTATTCCCATGGCTAACAAGAAAGTTATATTCCAAACATTCAGTAAAGGGATAGATATATATAAAAGAAGATCAAGAAGAATAAACAAGCTAAGATAACAACATAGAATTAAACACCTGGCAAAAAAATGATAGAGATAGTGGTTGCACATGGTACATCCCACTAAGATGAGACCATTTTAATCTTATGCATGAAGGTCAGAGCCAAATCAAGAAAAATCTAAGCAGCAGTAACTTCAATTACACATCAACCTGGGAAGATAATTAACTTGAAGTTTATGTTAAGAGTCTTCCTGTGATATCATCATCTAGTTTCTTGTGGTGTTTTGTTCGTAAACAACAAAAGTGTCGCATTCATTCATTTCTCACTGGATGAAAGTGAGGAATAACCTCCTTAAAATGGACGGTTGCTAACCCACTTTTCGCTCCCATCAGTAACATCTATCAGCTATTGTGTCTTGGAAAAAATATCAACTCTCTAATCTAATCGTCAATGAATGAGCTAAGGTCGTTCTAGAAAGGCATGCCTTTTTTTCTTTCATTTAAAAAATGTTACCATAATTTTATTTTAGCATCCAAATGCAATACTATTTTATTGAAAAAGTAAGAATTTATAAATTTAAAAGTAAAAGTATAATAAATATTTTAAATAAAATGTTATTATTTTAATATGCATAAAATTAATTAAGAAGATACTAATAGAACCATTTTTTTTATCAATTTCAAAATCAATCAACCTGATTTCTTCTTGTAAATTATTTTTACTTATATGTACAATATACTTTATTTTAGTCAAAATAATACTTTTCTAAATTAATCAATTTGAATTTTCTCTCTAATTTTTGAAAAAAAATAAAAATAAAAATTCATTTTTCAAGTATGATGATCACTTCACCGTCGACTCAAATATAAAGGTGTCAATGGATTGAATTTTTTAAAAATTAATTTAAATCCATTTAAAATTTAATTATATGAATTGAATTATAAACTAATTTATTTTAATTTAAAAAAAATTAATTTAAATTTAAATTTAAAATTTAAAGTTAGTTTAAAACTGGTTTTAAATTTAGTAAAAATATACTATAAATATTTTTTATATTATTATTAAATTATTATATTAAAAAATATTTAAATTTTATAATAACTAATATAACATTATATATATATATATATATATTTTATTAAACATAAATATTTTATTAAAAATAAAATATGAGTACAAGGGTACTCTAACCCATTACATCTCTAAAAAAAATTAACAATATATGTCAAGAGAAAATTTACACATATTTTAATTTATTAATAATATATTTTTATATTTTATCAAACTAATAAATATTTAGATATATTATACTTTTTATTACCTATTCATCACACAAATTTATTACATGAATTAAATTTTAAACTATTTTATTATATTTTTTTAATAGTTAAAAATAGTTTTAAAATTTAAATTTAGTTCAAAATCAGTTTTAAATTTGGTTTTTGTTGAAACTAATTTTAAATTTAATTTTAAATTTAATTTTTAATGTAAAACTGATTTTTAATATATTTGTGAATTTTATTTTTAAGGTAAAACTAATTTATTGTACACAACATTACAAATTTTTTTAGCAATATTTATTAATTATATTATATTTTATATAAATTTATAAAATATTTACTATTATTTTTTAACTTATTTTTAATAAATGGAGTTGATGATAAAATTTTAAATTAAAACCTATAAAAATAAATAATAATAAAATTATTATGTTATAATATTTTAAAAATTAAAAAATAAACATAAATATAAAAAAATAGTAGCAATTAATTTTAAAATATTTTTCATATTTTAATATTTTTAATATAATAATTATATTTTAAAAATATTATTTTAAATATTTAATTTTAATTATAAAAATTAAGATTAATAAAAAATATTAGTAATAAAGCGTAGTTACAGTAAAATTTTATTATTGATATTGCACAAAAATTTAATAAGTAAAGATATAAAATATTACTTTTATATATATATTTAGCTAAATAAAAAAAATCTAATGTTTATATTTAAATCTTTAAAATAAATTTAATATTAGTTGTGAATTACTAAATTTTTTCTCTAACCTTTCCCAAGTGGATTGTTTCTTAGGCTGTGCCGAGATCTACATTTAGTACTTGTTCTCCTTAAGGCCCGAGAATCCCTGGCATTCATGCTTGACCAAAGGAAAAAATAAGTGTAAAAGGAAAAAGGAAAAAAATAAAGGAAATGAGATAAAAATGCCAACAACTGTTTGGCAGTTTATCTGGTTAGATTGCAAAGAATTTATTGTAAGATGCTTAACTCTGAATCAATTGTATTAAAATATTCTAACAATTACGATTGAGTACTGAGATATTACTCAAACGTCAAAAGATTTTTTTATTTTTATTTTTGTGGTTACTTCATGACGTTGAGCTGAAAACTTGCATCTGACATGAATTTTACACTATGAAGAAACCACCTCTTTCACAGCTTGGTATTCTATTTTCATATCTATAACGATTAGTTTGCAGTCAAATCAACTTCCTCTATTTCCAAGACCAACATTTGGTCTGCTATGTATGAATCCATGACCACACTTCCACTATAGACTACCGAGCCAACTGCTGCATACTTCTCTCTATTCCGAAGTATATGTCATGAATAGTAAATTTTAGCCAGGCGAATATCTAATATACTAAATATTTCAATTACTATTTATCATGAATAAATATTTCGTTATATTCAGATATCTGTGTTTAAATTAGAATAGAAGAACACGCGCCTGGTGTGAGTGACACAGGCAGCAACAGTGTGTGAAGAGATAAAGTCTTATATAATCATATATATTTAAATTTTGAATTCAGAATAGTCTATAATAATAATAATAATATAAGAAGAAGAAAGAAAACTACCCCATCAAAATAAATTGAAGTAACTGAAATAACTAGCACATTAATTTATTTACATAGCCATATAACAAAGGGCGTGGCATATTAAGCGACCAAGGCAAATAAATACTAACATGTATGTATCTTAAATGGATAGAGACGAAGACAAATTCAATGGTCCATCCACTAATCATCAGAAAGAAAGAGACAAAGATTGACAAACAGAGGCTCCCTCCAACCAACTACAAGTAGGGTTCTACTTTTCTTTGTACAGTGAAATGGAAATAATACTATAAATAGCAATAGAAATATATATAGAAAGAACAACGTTCATTCATGGTTGAAACAACTTATTCCCACATCTGCATTTCCATGAAAGGAGATAATAGCTATCATCCTCCACGTAAGAGGACACCTTGACCTTGAAGCCCTTCCTTTTGTGATTAGGAACGACCACAGTAGCTTTGCAAGGCCTACAATTCATGCACTTGTTTACACACGTAGGAGGCTTTGACCCTATCACCACTTTGCTCTCGCTGCTCTCAAACAACACAATTCCACCTACTCAAAAAACAACACGGTTCACCAAAACTTAGAAAGATCGCATACCATAATCGTACGGAAGAGGAAAGACAAATTAGGGGTAGAAACTAGGTGCATCATGCATGTTTACAACATAAAGGGTAAAGAGAAGTTAAAGGGGTTATGATCGATTTTCTAACTTCTTTGAGTTTGTGTTTCAACATACGTTAAAAAACATGCAAATGTAAACAATGCTTTATTATTTGAATGCAAAATAAAAAAATGCTATAATATTTCTCAACAGAAGCATAATCAAATAACTCTCGACTTAAATAATATAAATAGGTTGTTACTATGTATATAGGTTAAGGGGGCAGTTTTTTACCTGATTTGGGAAGTAGAACAATGAGGTAAAAAATGAAAGCCAAAGTGGTCATAGCAACTTTGAATCCATGTAGAGGGTAGGTTCTAGCAGGTGGAGCCATCAGTATATGAAAGATTTTGATGTCTTGGACACTGATGTAAGACACAGTGCAGAAAGTTGGAAGTGTAGGATGTTTGAGAAAGGGTTGAGAGAATCAGTGAAAGAGCTTCATGGTGGTTGAAATTTGATGGGAAAAGAAGAGCTTAAAATGAGTTGAGGGATGTTTCCTGTGGGAGAGACATTGGTCTGGTTCAATGTTTTGTCACCAATGAAAATGGAATTCATACAGTGAAAATGTGTTGTTGGGTGCTTTTGGGAAATCGGTGACTGACTTTGGATTGTTAGTGAATAGTGACTGACTGAGGAGACCAGAGTGTGAAGGATGAGATCCCTTGGCAACATCACTGTCTTTTCTGCTAACATCAAATTACTTTTTCATCCTCATTAATAGTAATTGCTTTCATGCTCAAGATTATATTTAATTAATGAAGGTTACCATTATTTTTATCAGTGTCGTTGAGTACCCTACAATTGGTAGTGTAGCCACCAACAATCTTCTTTCATTCAATACTAAATTTTGGCTATCAAGGACACAATCTTTTGGTTATCGATCCCTACCTACTCTTGTTCGTTGGGTCACTCAAAACAATAGAACTAGTGAGCAATTAAATTACAAGGTAACACACTTTAATTCATGTAATTTGTTATCTTCTAACTATATCAAAGAGTGTTAGACCAACACTAAATGAGAACATTAAATCTAAAATATATATAAAAATTAGATTAAAAACAACTACCACTTGTAAATATTTAAAGATGTGTTTTAATCTTCCAATAATTTCTGTGCATATCCAGATAACTGATCTTAAAACAAAATACAAACAAAACAAGTACAATGTTTTATTTCAAAAACATGTAATTTGCACTTACTTAATTAACGGAATAATTTAATAATACGATTCCTTCTAGACCTGACACAGTGTTGAGGTTCACTGTTGATCCTGACACAGGAGGCTTTTCAGGCAGCTTATTGCTTAGTACAGAATAAGGCTAAAGGAAGGGTTGAATTCAATTTCTATTTTAAACTTTTTACCCCGTCTCAGGCCTCAAGCGTCCCTCTTGGGTCTTGAACTTGCTTGTGCCTGAACAAACCTAAGAAAAATCATCAACTTTTTGGAAACAACAACCTCATTTTCCCGAATAAAGAAACAGTTCAACGTCTCCTTTTTGCTAAAAAAAGGGGAATGAAAAAAGAAACTGGTCTATAATAATTTAATCACACTGGGGGCTATTTTCCACACTAGGTCTCAACATGAATTGCCATAGAAATATACAGAAGATTAATTTTGTTGTTTTTCTAATTGCCTCCTTAATTATAGAAAAATATTTTCAAGCTATAATAAGAATAATTTGTATTTTTCTTTCATTCCATTCTTGTGTATAGTGTTGAACAGAAGGGGCACACTGGCTGAGGGTTGTACAAGCAGAAGCGCATCCAAAGGCCGTTATTGAAGTCTTTATGAATGGACGGTGCAGATGATGTCTGACCTATCTTTCTTTGATGATGAGGATCAGGTGTGGTGAGGCGTACGGTTAAAGCGAATGATTTCACAGATAACATAACTGTAGAGATGATTAGGGTAACGTCATCACCGCAGGTTTCGCTCGTCCGGTCTCTGTCTCCTTTTTTTTCAGATTTCCCAAACGCCAATTTCATCTTTTTTCACAAAAGTTTCTGCAATTTCCATTTTCTATTTTATTTCGATTTACTTATTTTCATTTTCCTTTATCCTTTGGTCTACATGTTTGTTCCGAGTCAATTTAAGGTACCTCAAAGTCAACGTCTTTAAACAACCAGCCTCACGGTACAAAATTCAGTTTTTTTTTTAATATATCATATATTAATATTTTTAACTTCTGGTTAAAGTGTATGTTTAAAAAATTAAAAATAATATTTTTCATCAGAAATTATAATATTTAATTATTTAATAAAAGTTTATTATATATCCTATACATAATTACTTGCAACTTTCAACACACCATGTCACTGCTTCACGATTTACAAATTATTCATAATAGATTAAGCAATTGATAAATTCTTTTAGAAAAAATAATTGACACATTGCAAACTAACTTTTTTAAAGATAATACACTGATTAAAAAATATATCATTAATACATATGTATTTATATTCAAATTAGTTATAATTATTTTTTTCTTCTTATTATCTAATTTATAATAAACTAGTACGTTGGATTACATAATTATCAAATTAAGATTTTTTAAACAAGATTAAATTAAAAATATGAAGAGAACAACTAACTTTTAAAAACACTTTATATTATATAAATTTTTAAAATTAAGACTCAAATTATATATAAAAGTAATAAATAAATAATTTTTATAATTTAAAATAAAGAAATATTTTGAATATTGATAATAAAAATCATACTATATTATACGGGACAAGATTAAAGAGATATAATTTTTAAATCTAACAAATATAAAAAAATTCCAAAAAGAAAATTCAAGTTAAGATTGAATAATTTTTTTTAAAAATTGATTGACAAACATTTAAAATTATTTATCTTTAAAATGACATTTAAATTAAGGCTCACAAATTAAATAAAATAATTAAAGATAAGAAAATAATTAATAATAACATTAACTTGATGTTTTGAAAATACAGAAAAATAAAATAAAAGGAAGTATCGAAGTAGAATGAAGGTTCATGCTTTTCGTTCTTCGGCGCCGTACCCTAAAACCCTACATCGATTGAGAGATCCCCGCTCAACGAGAACGACGCCGTTTCAGAGCGACAACCTCAAGAGCGAGCTTCAGTGATTCAACTCAACAGGTATTGTTCAATTGACAGCCCAGATTTGACTACAATTAAAGGGCGTAAAGTTAAACCCTCAGACACAGGACATTATAATAATTTTTGCTTATGATCAATGGAATAAATAATTGCAACTATCTTACCCTCAATTTTGTTTTATCTTAAATTTTCTGGGTTTTTCTAAATGTGGTTTACAGTGACCCACAGGCAAGGAAAGAGCTTGTTTTTTGTACTGGTTGTCACCTTTGGCCATGGATTTTGAATCAAATTACGACATTGCTGCCTCTGCCCACTTCATTCACACTCACAACTTCACCAGAGTTGCTTTACAAGTAAGACCCTCTTTTTCCATTCTTCACTTCTTTTCAGCTTTGGCCTAAATTTAGAATTTTTTTAACCCCATTAGTAGTTAAGACTTGAGAGTCTACTTTGGCACTTGATCGGTTACTGCAAAACCTGAAGAAAACTGGTAATTGACGATGTATAAATTGGAAGGAATATGCAAAGCAACTGAAATACTTGTTTTCATTCCTTGCCCAAAGTAGAATTTGAGATTTGAAGGTTTCCAATATGTAGGGTTACCTTTGCAAAACAATTTGAAGCAACTTGTCTTTATCAGTACTATACCCCTGGGATGGGGGTTATTACTATATTAAGCTCAATTGCGATGATATTTTTGCGTGAATTTCAGTTTCCAGACAATCTCCTAAAAGATTCAACAAGAGTGGTCTCTGCTCTGCGCAAGAGACTTCAATCATTGAGGGAATTTGATGTCCCTGGAAGTGGGGATGAGATAGATGTTAGATTGTTTGTGATGGCGGACACGACCTATGGCAGTTGCTGTATTGATGAAGTTGGAGCATCACACATTAATGCTGACTGTGTCATACATTATGGGCATACATGTTTTAGTCCGTGAGTACTTCTTGAACGTGTTTTTTAATTTTGAATTTGAGTATATTATAAATCCTGTATCTTTCTTTCTTCATATCTGATTGTAGAGTGTAGAGATGTATTTGATATAATTATATACACCTGTTTATGATATAGCCAAGTCTATATTGGGTGTTACATCATCTCGTGTAATATGGAAAGTGCTTGACTCTCAGTTCCAAAGTTTCTTTTGGATTCAATTCAACGTCTGTGACAACACTTGGTTTCATAGTTTAATTTTCTTACATTGCTTAAGGGTGGTCGGACTTATATTCTATTTTGTATGCTTCATTGAAGTCCTCTTTTCTCTCTGCAGAACAACAACTCTACCAGCGTTTTCCGTTTTTGGGAAGGCTTCCATTTGCGAAGCTGATTGTGTTGAAAGTATGTCAAAATATGCTCAGACAAATTGTAAGCCTGTCATGGTATAACTATTTTTTTAATCATTTATGGATTTTTATTTATTTAAACAACTGAATTTTTTTATGTATGGAAAATAATGTAGCTGTGATTGTCCTCTACTGACATTTGCTCAGACTATAAACTGGACTTTCAGTATAACCATAAAGGGAATACAACAATAAACTGGACTTTCAGTGTAACAATAAACTGATCCCATATAATTTCTTATTGCTTAAATTCTCCATTCCAATTGCAGGTCCTTTTTGGGCTGGAATATGCGCATTCAATACAACAGATTAAAAAAGAACTATTAGAATCATCAATGTCCTGTAGATTTGACCATAAGCCGGAAGTTCACTTTGCTGATGTTTTGTCTTCAGTTATGTTTCCATCAAAAGATATTAAAAAAATAAATGGGCTTCAAGAACCAGCTAGTGGTTGCAATGGGGCAAGTGGGACTATATATAGCATTGGAGGATTGACTTGGAAATTACCTGAGGGACAAAGAATGGAAGACTACTTGCTCTTTTGGATTGGACAGGATGATTCGGCTTTTGCAAATGTTGTGCTCACTCTCAATGCCTGTGAAATAGGTTGATACTTACCCTTTCCTTTCCGAAATTTGTCCTATGTGTCTCTGTATTTTTCTGATTTTCTTTCCATGCAGAAATAGGTAAACAGATGCCAACTTTTTAGTCATGCATCTCGAACATAAAGGATATATTTTGGGAAATGAATCTCCCCCAAATTATTGCATCATTTGAAAATTTCTTTTGTACCTATAGCATGTATCTGGCATACTGAGAATTTGAATGTTTATTTACTTCTTTTTCTGCTATAGTTGTTTTTGTCAACCACAGTTTAAATCACAATGCTCTTTATTTTAGTTAGATATGATGCAAATGAAAATCGAATGGTAACAGACTTGTTTCAACAAAGGAGGATTCTTAAGCGGAGGTATGTTTCCCAATATAAACACACTACTTAGTGTTGTGTAAGCCATCAAGCCATCATATGTTTATAAAAATTTCTAAGTTCAGAAGATGACTATGCAGATATTACCTGGTGGAGAGAGCCAAGGATGCTAATATTGTTGGGATTTTAGTTGGAACTCTCGGTGTTGGTATGTTTTACTGTTAAAGATTTTGGTTTTCTAGCATGCTTATTCCTAAAGTAACACGAGTGACAAACTTGTTTTGTCATGTACCTTGTGAAGCATAGTCATAAATTTCAGGAGTACAATTGATTTGAATGTTGTTCTCAAGTGAGAATGGGTCTAGAGAATGAAGCCTTATGTTTACTAATCTTGAATGAAACGAGAAGAATATATGTTGAGGAACATTATTCTGTGAAATAAGACATCATTTGATTATTGCCTGTGTTTACTCTGAATATTGAATTACATATGGATGGATCATAGTCTTAATCACGGTTAGGTAGATAGCAGAAATGAAAAACAAATGTGAAACCTATCTCTCCAGCCTCTTATTATAATACATCAGTAAATAATTTATTTTCTTGTTTTTACAAGAGAAATGAGATTTGCATATTGATGCAGCTGGTTATCTACATATAATAAATCAAATGGTGGAGCTCATTACTGGGGCAGGCAAGAAAGCCTATACGTTGGTTATGGGAAGACCAAACCCAGCTAAACTTGCTAACTTTCCTGAGGTGAAGTTTGATTCATTCTTAGTATATACTTTGGCCTGCCTTTATATCTAAAACTTGCTAACAGAGTTTGACTTTCATCAGTGTGATGTTTTTCTATACGTCTCGTGTGCCCAAACTGCTCTGCTGGATAGCAAAGAGTATCTAGCTCCAGTTATTACTCCCTTTGAAGCAATGATAGCTTTCAATAGGTACACTATCATATTTGAGAATACTTGTATACTGGAAACTGTCTCTTTGCTAGTGTCCTTCTCATTGATTGCTGTTAGTTTTATGTAACTTATCTATTTTTAATTTATTGTAAATTTGTAACTATAGTAATTGGATAACATCTTATACCATGAAAAAGAGGAATAATCAAATATTCTATCTAGGGGTTGCTAACTTCCATGTAAGCTTGAAACTTTTTTTAACTCCCAGAAACTTAAAATTCATTTAATTTGTTTTGCATGAACTACTAAATTGTAATATCTTTTCTACATTGATTATCACATAACTACTTTTGATTTGTAGAAATCTTTGATCTGGTCACTCTGTTCTCATACTCACCATCACTTTCACTGAGTCACTTGTATGCAGTCAAATGCATTGTCTTTGATTTTCCTGTATCTTGGTAGAAAACCAATTGTGTTTTATTCTTCATTGTTTGGCTTTATTGAATACTCATCGCTGTGTCTTCTACATGCTTTCTTTCTATGAAGATATGTGGGGTTTGGAAATTTCATGACTCCAAAGTCCAAACATATCACTGAATAAAAATATTTTGACTTTTATGGTTCCTCCATGGACTACAGATGGATTTTGATACATTGATATATATTATACCTAATGATACTGTGTTAATCTGTTTCCAGGGGAAGCCAGTGGACAGGAGCCTATGTAATGGAGTTTGGAGATCTAATTAATTTGCCTCAAATTGAAGTTGGAGACCAGGAAGAAGAAGCACGGTTTTCATTCTTGCAGGGAGGATATGTTGAAGATTTTGAAAATCAAGGTAGTTTCTATTCCTTGCTTATATGTTTGCAATTAAATGATAATTAGGGAGGTTTTATCATTCTGAGATAATAGAAAAACAAGTTGGTGATGTGGTTATTGAGATTGGACAGTCTGCATGAAAGAAAATTTCCCTTTGGAGACATTTAGTTCAGTTGTAATTCCACCATACATATTGGAACATCGAAAGGCATGGGATTGTGGGGTTTTGTTTATATATAATACTGGTAACTTAAACATAGCAAATATGAATGGTATTCTGTTGTTTATTCTGTGTTACCAAATAAGGTCATTTTTATTCAATTTCATTTCTTTTTAATCACAAGTCTGTATTTCATCAGAAAATGTTGAGGAAGAAAGAGAAGCTCTGGCTTTAGTCAATGCAACAGAGAAGGCACTGCAGTTGCAAAATAAGTGTAATTCTCTTATCAAAGGGGATGCTAAATCAGGAGCTGAATTTTTTGCAAATCGATCATATCAGGGTCTGAATATGCCCAACGAGAACACCTCTCCAGAGCCATATTTCGTAGGACGGAGAGGAAGGGCATCTGGGTATGAGGATGAGAAGAGCAAACAATGAAATTTGTGACAGCCTGCTGAGAGGGACGGTAAAGGCCCATGGATGTGGGAGGACTGACTCCGTGATGTGGTTTTTTGCTTGCATTGTATAGAATGAGAATTAACAAGGTCAGTGTCTGACAGGGAGAGAAGAACATTATTCCTTGACGGTTGTCTGAGCCTACTTGAGCAGTTAATGCATTTTGGCTGGAAAGTTTGGTGAAGCACGAGTTTCTTAATAGCCTGCGGTTGTACATCTATTCAAAAGGATTTGAAATGTCTTTAGCAAGGTTGCTCCATGGCATGACGGAATTTGCAGCTGTTGTTACCTTTTTTTTAGTCACGGATATGTCTTCCTACGTTTTGTCCAACTATGCAGGAACGATATAGAAACACTATCACGTGCAGAAATTTAACATATTTTGCTTTCTCTATTTTAGATTAGTCATATACTCTTTCACTGTTTTTCTCTTCGCAGTTAACGGAGAGGAAGAACTATAGTTATTATTAATGCCACTCATATTAATATTTCATAATATTATCTTTCCTCTGTTATCTTCAATGCACGTATTTAAATTGTGGGGGGAACAGAAACTCGAGACTTCCTTTGATCCCAATCTCTGTTCAACACGTTGATGATGGACTTTTTCTGAAATGGACTATAAAGGAATGAATTTGGGCGCTTGGCAACAGCAGCAGGGTGAGAAAAACAAGTTCATAAATTTGACAAAATCAAATTGTATTAGCAAACATTAATTTCCATGTTTGGAAGTTTTAACAATAGCCAAATATATGACATAAGCAAACGTTGAATTCTAGGGGCGAGAATTCATGGATAGAAGTTTAGATTAACATTCTATAATCCAAGGTCATAATCAATTTCATACCATTATCAAGTTTAGTCATACTTTAACTGTTTGAAATTAAGAGCAACTATTAAAAGATACTGTAAGTTGAAAATTTCTTAATACCTTGGTTATGTCATGTGTTCAGTGGCAGTAATATTGATTATCCGATTATGATCGAAGAAACCTTAATATAAAAATACAATAGTCGAATTCGAACACGTTGATTTTGCCGATTGTTGACTTTGGATCAGGATTCTTGCATTCTTTCAAAAGTCAAATGTTAAATTTCAAATAAAACTTGAAAATTTCTAATATAGGTCCTAAAAGGTGGCAAAATAGTATTAATTTGTTACATCACACGCGCACTGGTATAACAAAGGCTAAATTATATTAATTTTGTGCATTAAACAATTCCATTAAAGCTTAACTTTACGTACATGACTGCTCTTTCCTGCATTATCATTTATAGTTTTCGGCAAATCAGTAAAAGATGGATACTGAAAATGACTAACTGAACAATGAAGTAATTTATTCAAAACAAAAATTTAAAATGAAAAAAAGTGACTTTTAAATGACATACTCTTATTTTTATGTATTTTTAAAAGTAATTATGTTCTAGTTAAGTAGAATTATTATGCATAATAAATTTTTTTACTGAGTATTTAACATAGTTATATTATTAAATTTTAAATTTAAGAATATAAATTAAGCTAAAGTAATTATACACTAATTAATTTACATGTTTAGTAGTTTTATGAATAAGTTTTCAAATTAATTTTATTAAAGAGACCACCTTATCATATCTATTTTTTAAATAGAATAAAATATAACTTTTTTAATTAAATATCAAAATTTTTAAAATATTAACTTAACTCTTTTAATAAATAAATAAATATAATCTAACTTAATTATATAGATTAAGCCACATCTCTTGACGAGCTATTTGTCTTATTTCATCTCTTGATGTAATTTTCAAGATATAAACAAGATTATCTTTAATTCACTAATTCATTTTAGAATTGAAACAAAACATAGCAATCAGTAATACAGATGTAAAAAGAGCTTTAAAATATATAACATAAGCAACAAATGAAACTTAGTTTAATTAGAGTGGTTGGAAGTGGGTTGATTCCGAAGAAAACAAAACTTCTGCCCAATATTTTGTAACTCAGCGAAATAGCAGGGGTTGGGTTGGACAAAATCGAGTATGTATTTACATCCACAAGAATACCCAAGATTCTTCTAGCACTTCACCACAAAATTAAATTTCAAAATTCAAAGCCAAATAAGTAAAAATAAAAAGCAATCATGAGAACATTGTAAGTGCCAACAGAAATGTGCAGGGTTGATCTAGAAGCCTAGTAAGAGCATTGAATTCTATGCACTCTATCCCTCAAAATCCCGTTATACAAAGCGATTCTGTTGGCCGGCATTCCACTAGTTTCCGAGGTTTCTTGTCTGCAGTTGTTTGATACTCCGTTTTGCTTCCTCTGTTTCTCTATGCTACCCACCTCACTCGTTTCTCTTGATTCCTTCACATTATCAGCAAATTGAACTTTCTTCTTCTTTTTCTTTCTCTTCCTTTTCTTTTCCTCTACTCACCATGCCACACAATCAGAACTGAATATTTGTTATCACAACAAAGAATTTAGGTGAATGAAAAGAAGGGGAAGTGATTTAATTTACCTGAATACAAGCAAGAACGTAGAGTCCCTTTGTTAGAGTCATGGAAATGGGAATTCCAGTGAATTAGAAATGATGGGGTGGTCTTTTGGGTGGAGAAAGCAAGATAAAGGACAGTGCTTGACACAAGCATGGCTGTGGTAAGAACAAGACCCTGTGAGATAGAAGCCATGTGTTGAGAAACAGAACAAGCAGGGGAAGGAGCTGTTCTGGGATTGTGATGTGAACAAGAAATATAAAAATATTAAATGAAAAGGAGTTTGAAGAATTGTGGATTATGGAAAGATGGTGGAGGAAAAAAAGATGGCAGTAGTTAATTGGTGGTTGGTGTGTGAGTATCTTTCTAGATTTCTCTGATGAGATTTGGAAAATGGAAAAGAAAAGAGAGAGAGGGAGAGAGGGAGAGAGAGTTTGGGTGTGGATGGGAGTGTTTGGTTTGGCTTTTGCTTTATAGTTAAAGGAAGAAGTTGGAAGAAACCAAACCAAACCAAACCAAACCAAAGGATGAATGCGGTTGCGGTTTGTATTCAGCTTGCTTTGGTTGTCTTGTGTGGAGACTGAGGTCACAGTCAACCACCACAGCCTTAGCATTCAGTTTGGATTAATTATGCAAAGAATCTGAAAATCACTAACTTTGATTTAGTTAACAGTGGTTAATTGCAATCATAAAAAAGTATGACTTGAAACGAAATATTTTAAAATCTTAAAATATTCATTTCAAAAGAATTGTACGTAACCATTATTTTGAAGGACTGTAAAACTACCGAATGAAGATAAGAAAACGTTTTGACGTGATAAAACAAAAGGCTTAATGGTACGGTAGCCATTAAAACGGGGTATAATAAAGAAATGATATTTTGTAGGAATATCAGTAGTCGAGTACGTATTTTCCAATCTGTTTGCCAAATTAAGTTCTCACAAGTGTGTGACTCAGAATGATTAAGTGTCTACGAACACTTGTGTTGCCATTATATCATAATCATAGGACTATGACAGGAACGTTGAATTAAGTCTGATATAAGACATTTTTGACGCGTGTGAAGCGAGTAAGGACAACACGTTATCCTAACCGTGCAACCGAGTGTAAGGTGTGTACGTGGACACTGACCGTACTAATATACCCCAAGCCCACGGTTCTAGCACTCGGTGATACCTAACATGAGCACACACTTGTACCCTTCAGTTATTCTAGAACTTATATTCAGAAAAAGCAAAATCCAATTTGTTAAATTTTAATATGTAAGAATATTAAATTAGTTTTCAGATTCAAAAAATGGTCTACACGTGTTGTTTTGCATATTATGATACATGGGCTACTTGGAGCCAGCATGTCAATTATATATCATTGCATACTCCTTTTAATAGGAAAAGAAATAAATTAAAAGAAGATAAAAGGTGTTCCTACTCTTTTACAAAGCAAAACCCAATCATAATATGGTGCTTACTAATTGCTTCATATGTCATAAAGGACAAAGCACACCAATCTAAATTAAAGAGGTCCACATCAGTCATTAAATTAACATGGCATTATTAATAAGTAATTGAGTCAAGTGATATAGATAAAGTTTTTGGATTTCAACTTTTGCAATATAAAAAGTTCTTGTTAATATTTATAAAATTTTGTGAATAAATTATCTGTACGTGGCCTTCAACTAATTTGATAAACAAAAGTTTACTCGTCATATATAGTTTTCATGGATATTGATTGATTGAATATTTTTCCGAAATTAAACAAGGAAAGATCATACGTACGTACTTCACATGCACACAATCTTAAAATCAGCTACACGTGTTGAGTGGTCAAGTTAATTTCATATTTTCTTGAAATGAACAGAATATTGGTCGAATATCTCTCTACTTCAGAGAGGACATGTAAGATATATGACAGCAAAAAGCAAAAGATTCACTAAGTAAAGATGGAGAAAAGAAATCAATTTTTTAAAAAAAATTAGCTACACGTGTTGAGTAGTTAAGTTAATTTCATATTTTCTTGAAATTAGACATTGGCAAATGAACAGAGTCCACATAGAAATTCTACAAACAGCAACATCAACTATATATCCAACAGAATCAAGTTCAATCTACATATCCCAGAGAAAAAGGATAGTGTCAGAACAGCAAATACAAGAGGAACATTATTAAGAAACCTCACAATAAGAGTCAAAACATGTTCACAGGACCGTTACCATTATTACATACTCTGACATCGTAAGTAGAACAACATCTTATGAACAAAGTAGAAAATGAAACTAAGTAGTGAGGATGGGGGGCAAGTAATCAACTTTGTTGCCAAGGACACGAGCCTTGGTGTCAGGGAAAAACTCAAAACCTGGAAGCTCTGTGACTATTCCTTCGCTTGAAATTCCAATAGGATACCGGAGCAGGTGTCCAGGAAGGTCATGCTCAAGTGACTCACTAGAATAGAGATCCCAATATTTGTCAGCAATCTGATTCACCTTCCTTACACATTCTTGACTTTCTGGGTGGAGGAAAGAGTCATGAAGCATGCCAAGGTGCTCATACCACAATGACATGCGCAAACCATGAATCTGTCCCCTTGCAGGCTGCCTAGTAGCCAAATGATATGGTTGATAGGCACCCATGGCTATCTCAGAGTCTCTGGCACCATCCATTGATCTCTGGTTGATGTTGGCAGATCCAATGATTATGTATTCATCATCAACTGCACAAAAAAGTTCAATCACTTTATGAATTTTTACCATTAAAAATATTTTATTGGAGTCAGAAAGAGGGATTTTGTAATGTTTATTGGCTTCTTTTAATGCATTTCAAATTTGGGAAAAAACCTCATGAAGAAAGAAAACAAAATTCTCTGACTTTCGCAGTTATGGCAATGTTTTTCTTAATGAATGATAATGATAATGGAGTTAAAAGAATGATTCCAAATCCAATAAATGGATTCAAAAATAAATCTAGATTATAAGCGAGGTCTTTGTTAATTGTAAGATTGCTTTCACAAAATAAGCCAGATTAAATCAATGACATACCTATCATCATCTTGGCATGAACATAAATCATGAAGCGCCGGGCCTCTTGGGCTCTTATATAATCTGTATCAGGTTCTGGTCTTTCTGAGGGCTCATACTCTCCTTGTTTCTTCACCTCTCGATTACCAAGGCAGAAGAATGTCAAATAGTTACGAGGGTCTTCCTGAATTCCCTTGGCATTGAGTGCCTCAATTACATCCTTGTACATCATATCCATTGTTCTCCTTTGCCAGTCCAATATTGCCTGAACTGATGCACTTTCGGGGACACCCTCTGGCCACATTGGAACCACAACATACACACTGAACCTTTCTCCAGCTTCAATCTTACTAACAATCTTAAGTGATAGCTCCTTAGGGATTAGATGCAAAGCTCCAATGTCTTCAGGCTTGATACCATCTGGACTCCAAGCAAAACAGCTTCCAAGGAAATATTGATTTTCAATATAAATGAAATTCTTTGCACGTCTAATAGCATTAATATAACCATCTTGAATACTACGATCTATTATATTATCCTTCCCACTAACAAGTCCCGCTTTCGCAGCTTCTTCAGGAGTTTCTGGGAACCCAAAAGCAGCTCCACCATCAATAGATCTAAATAACTGAACGTTCCATGTCTCATGATCATCAAGGTAAGTTACTGGGGATGGGGGAATGATGACATCTTCAAGGTCTCTTAGTGGAATAAGTAAGTCCTTTCCACCTTGCTTTCTCCATCTCTGCTCAAAGTTGAACAAGACATCCCAAGCAATGGGTCCTTCAAGCCTAGAGTGGATGTCATGCCAAGGTTCTCTTGGACCACCCTTTTGTATGGAAGAACCAGCGAAGTTTGGCTGATGAAAATCATCATGATGTGCTGTATCCAAGGTTCTAAAAAGTGAATGGAATTGAGTGTCATATCTTCCATCACAAAGGTCAATACCCCCTACAAAACTCACAATTCTTCGCTTATCAGGTTCTCCACTCGGCAATTCGCTGTCCACGACTACAATTTTTTGGTGATGCGTAAACATGGCAGAAATTTCTAAATCCTGAACAATGCTTCCACCATCATCAGGATTGCGAGGGCATAAAACACAATGCACGTCAGTGCCGTGAAAGTACCGGTCGGTTTCTTCATCATGAGTGGCCATCAACCCATCTTTTTTCAACAAAGGAACCGATGTTCTATCATCCCAAACAAGCATCAAAACCCTTATACCTTCACTTGCTTTTTTCTTGAGAAGTTCGCCAAGACTTGTATCTCCTCCAGGCTTTGGCCTTCTAGAATCCCTTACCAACGTAATCTCAGTATAAACAGACCAGCCGGTAATGTATATTAAGTGTTTTGCATTATTGATTGCATCAAACACATCCTCCCAACATCTGTGAGGTTTGTAAGTCTGGCCTCCAGCAAGTGGTATTCTAGGCACAAAATTGTCAGGCACATGAGCATCTTGGTATAGAGAAACCTTACATCCTCTTCGTTGGGAAAAGAAAGTATAAGGAACTCCAGGAAATTTAGGACTTCTAATGCCCAGAGCCCAGTTGCGGTCTTTTGAAACATCAAAATATTGCAGCTTCACGTGGATCTTGGAATGCCCATGTATTGGGTTTTTATGCTCATCCAATATTTCAACCCATCTATCAATTTCTTCACCACCCAAGATATCCTCAACAGGCACGTATGCTCTTCCGATTAAGGTCGCCCCAATAGGATTATCATCTTTCACTGTGAATATGATGTTTGAAGCCATATGGGCACAATAAATGTGAAAGGACTCGTACCATCTTGGATTAGAATGCTCCTTCTCTAAAATTCTGGTCCTCCCCACTCGTGCCTTCTCTAGATCAATGGTTGCGTATAATTTAGTGACACCTTTTCCAAGACCAACAGTCTCCTCGATGTTTTGTACGATCTAAATCAGAATAATATATATGGAATTAGACATGCAAGTGTTAAGAATAATGTACATGGGAAATAAAGGTGCAAAGTAAAACAATTGGATATTATCTCTGCATCACGTGTGTATGTGATAATGAGTAATCTACCGTAGCAATATGGATAGGCAAAGGCCCGCAGGCCCCACAAAAAAATGAATATGGCTTATCAAAGGAATAATTGAAAAGGCAAAAACTTCAGTTCATTCTTAAAAAGATTCCACCATATGCTTCGATCAAGATGATAAGCTCCAGGATGTTTAATATAAGATTTTGGCGGAGAAAATACAGCATAAATGTGATAAAAACTTAAACTTATTGAGTTAAAGACAAGTTGGATGAACAAAAGGTTATTTTAAATTTTTAATTGAATACCAAAGGGGCAACAAGTTGATTCATATTAAGGAACCACTGAAACACAGTTTGCAGTCAAAATATGTCTCCAGAAGCCTTGACTGTATAATAACTATCCTTTCACAGATGCAAAATTTTATATGGTTAGTGATTATCTAAATGAATAGGAAGTATTAAAATAATTGAAAGCTCTTCAACAGCTTCACATGTTGTACCTATAAATGTGTGTGTTAAGACGGATTAGCTGCTTAAGAAATACATGGGCACTAGAAAAGAATGGGTCCCTAAAATTGGAGGTTTGTGTAACGTCCAAGGACAACCACTCAGTCCCCTTCCTCTTAAACTTTATTTTTATATTAAAAAAATAAAATAAAACTTGTCAATTTTCTTTCCATGTAATGGAAGAAACCCTTTATCCTTCCAACCAATTCGGCGATTACTATACTACCATCCAAGAAATTTGTTGGTTGAAGAATTTTGAGAACAGTCGAAAAGTGAAAAAGCTAAAAGTCAAAGAGCACAGCACATTTGAAAAGCCAATTTTTTTGTTTGAAAGAATGAATTTGCTAAAGCAGATCAGAAAGGGATTTTGTCGATGATCTGGGATTGAATTCACCATTGATGACAGAGCTGAGCAGAGACAAGTCCATAACAAGATTAACACTAAGCTACTGTAGTAATAGTGTGCTAATATCATAATTATCGAACTAATCAGGTAATTACAAGAGAAAATATAGCTATAATAGTGAAACTGAAAGTGAGTTAATTGTGTATGAATTACGATGATAAAAAGCACACCTTGGTTAAGATATTAGAAGAACCTGTCTTGAGCTTATCAACCTCAAAGATTGTGGCGTGGAGAGTTCCATGCAGCAGAATTTGAGCCATCACTTAGCTAACGAATCTACAACAATTCACACAACACATTATATTCAATTTAGAATTTGAGACGAATTTAAAGAAAGGGGATATGAAAGAAAGAGACTTTAACTCTTGCAGAACAGAGAGATGAGAATGAATGTGAAATTGAAGAAAGGAGCAACTTTGTAATATATAATAATATTGTCACAGTAGTTGGCAACGCAATGGTTCATTTAAGTCAAGGCCAATTCTAAATTGCCAAATGGCATCATAATCTATTCAAACCTGTGCAAATGATTACGCCCCCGCTCAAACTTACCCCACAATTACACTTCTTTCTTCTTTCTTAATTACATTTCATTTTCTTTAAGAAATTATTGATATATGTAATAAGTTAATCTATTTTGATATAAATAAGTTGCTTTGCTTATGATATTTTTTCAAAAAATTTTGTGACACTAAGCAGTTAGTATTATGAATAATTAATTTTAAATTTCTACTATTGATTCTGAGACTTTAGAAAATAAAACAAATAATTTAAGTGAAAATTGATAGTGTAGGTGTTTAAAATATTATTTTATTTATTATTATATTATTTAAAATTAGTTGATGATTTTAACAATCTAAGAAAAAGTATCTTTTTTCATTCACAGTACTTAACACAATCAACATATACTAAGATTAAGTTAAAGATATATATAGATTTATATAGACATTAATTTTTAATTATCTATTAAACTTTGCAATTGTTGTTTTACCTTTAAAAAAATTATAGGTTATGTTTTTAAAACATTATAACAGTGGTATCAGAGCTACTGGAAAAGTTTGGTAGTGTGAAACTGCTATCTGAGAAAGTTCTGGCTAGGAAAGATTTGGTATTTAAGAGTGTCTATAGTGACCCACCTCTCTTTCCTGGAAATTTTTTGGTGTGTTAGTTCATGGTCTACCTGTGTTATTCCAGTAGACAATACTATTCATAGTGAGAAGTGCATAAGTCGGTATAATAAAGAGAGAAAATATGGCAGCAAAATATGAGATAGAGAAATTTAATGGGAGTAATTTCTCCCTGTGGAAATTGAAGATAAGAGCAATTTTGAGAAAAGACAATTGTCTTGATGCAATTGAAGGCAGACCTGCAGATATTTCAGAAGAAAAATGGAGAGAAATGGATAACAATGCTGTTGCCAATTTGCACTTAGCATTGGCTGATTCAGTATTATCCAGTGTTGCAGAGAAGAAGACTGCAAAGGAGATTTGGGACACACTGATCAAGTTGTACGAGGTCAAGTCACTTCATACCAGAATATTCTTGAAGAGGAAACTCTACACTCTTCGAATGAGTGAGTCCACATCAGTAACGAACCACATCAACAATTTGAATACGCTATTTGCTCAGCTTACAGCCGCATATTTCAACATAGTAGAAAATGAACGTGCGGAGCTTCTACTCCAGAGTTTACCAGATTCATATGATCAACTCATCATCAATATAACAAACAACAACATTATCGGTCGTCTATCCTTTGATGATGTTGTTGGAGCAGTTCTTGAAGAAGAATCCAGGAGAAAGAATAAAGAAGATAGACTGGAAAATTCTAAACAGGCAGAAGCATTGACGATGATGAGAGGAAGATCAATGGAACGTGGTTCCAGTGGGAGCCAGAATCATGGTAGATCAAAATCTCAGAGAAGGAAGAACCTCAAATGCTACAACTGTGGCAAGAGAGGGCACGTGAAAAAAGATTGTTGGAACAAGAAGAGTGGAGGAGGGAATAATATTGAAGCATCAACCTCTCAAGGTTGTGTTGCAAGTACTTCAGATGATGGTGAAATTCTATACAGTGAAGTAGTAAATTCTAGAGGCGGAAGACAACTCCATGAATGTTGGATATTGGATTCAGGTGCAACTTGGCACATGACTCCATGCCGAGATTGGTTTTCTACTTATGAACCTATCTCAGGAGGATCTGTATTCATGGGAAATGATCATGCCCTAGAAATTGCTGGAATTGGTACTGTCAAATTGAAAATGTATGATGGTACCATTCGAACAATTCAAGGGGTACGACATGTGAAGGGTTTGAAAAAGAATCTATTGTCCATTGGGCAATTGGATGACCTCAAGTGCAAGATCCACATTGAAGGTGGGATCATGAAGGTAGTTAAAGGCAATTTGGTAGTGATGAAAGCAGAAAAGATCATAACCAATTTATACATACTTTTGGGAGATACGTTGCAAGAAGTAGATGCATCAGTTGTAATAAGTCAAGAAGATGAAACACTGATGTGGCATCGTAGACTCGGTCATATGTCAGAACGAGGTCTGAAAATTCTTGCAGAACGTAATCTCTTAACAGGGCTCAAAACGGTAACCTTACCATTTTGTGAACACTGTGTGACAAGTAAGCAGCATAGATTAAAGTTTGCCAAAGTGACTACAAGAAGCAAACACATACTGGACTTGATTCATTCTGATGTATGAGAATCACCGGAAGTATCCATTGGAGGAGCAAAATATTTTGTATCATTTATTGATGATTACTCCAGGAGATTGTGGGTGTACTCAATCAAGAAGAAGTCAGATGTGTTTCCAGTATTCAAGGAGTTCAAAGCACAAGTAGAACTTGAAACTGGGAAAAGAATTAAGTGCTTAAGGACAGACAATGGAGGAGAATATGTAGATGGTGATTTTCTAACATTCTGTAAGCAAGAGGGTATTTCAAGGCAATTCACAGTGCCTTATACACCTCAGCAGAATGGTGTAGCAGAGCGGATGAACAGAACTCTTCTAGAAAGAACAAGAGCTATGCTAAGAACAGCAGGAGTGGCTAAATCTTTCTGGGCAGAAGCAGTGAAAACTGCCTGTTATGTAATAAATCGATCACCATCAACAACAATTGGTTTGAAGACACCAATGGAGATATGGAATGGAAAGCCACCTAATTATTCTTCATTACATATATTTGGATGTCCTGTGTACGTGATGTACAATTCCCAAGAAAGAACAAAACTGGATCCAAAATCCAGGAAATGTATATTCTTGGGTTATGCTGACAATGTTAAGGGGTATCGCTTATGGGATCCCACTGCCCGCAAGGTTGTTGTTAGCAGAGATGTAGTCTTTGCAGAAAATGAACTGCAAAAGGAGCAGAAAGATGACAGTACTACCAAAGACACTACTTCAGTAGTGATAGAAAGGAAAGTTAAAGAAGATGACAACTCTGAAGCAGACAAGAATCAAATGATGCCAATGATGGAGAAACTCAACAAACAAGACGTGAGATAAGGAGACCATCTTGGCACTCAGACTATGTGATGGCAAGCCACGATGCATATTGTCTTCTAACAGATGAAGGAGAACCATCAACCTTTCATGAGGCTTTGAGGAGTTCAGATGCTTCATTATGGATGACAGCAATGCAGGAAGAAATTGAGGCCTTACATAAAAACAAGACATGAAAACTTGTTGAACTTCCAAAAGATCGAAAAGCCATTGGTTGTAAATGGGTCTATAAAATCAAACGAGATGGTAATGATCAAGTGGAGCGGTATCGTGCAAGATTAGTGGTTAAAGGATATGCTCAGAAAGAAGGCATTGATTTCAACGAGATATTCTCTCCAGTTGTTCGATTAACCACAATCAGAATTGTTCTGGCAATGTGTGCTGCATTTGATTTACATCTTGAGCAACTTGATGTAAAGACTGCTTTTCTACATGGAGAACTTGAAGAGGAAATATATATGCTCCAACCAGAAGGTTTTGAAGAACAAGGAAAAGAAGACTTGGTTTGCAGGTTGACCAAATCTCTGTACGGTTTAAAACAGGCGCCAAGGTGTTGGTACAAGAGATTTGATTCCTTCATTATTAGCCTCAGATACAACAGACTGAGTTCAGACCATTGTACGTATTACAAGAGGTTTGGTGATAATGATTTCATCATTTTGTTGTTGTATGTGGATGACATGCTGGTGGTAGGCCCCAGCAAAGATCGAATTCAAGAATTGAAGGCACAATTAGCTAGGGAGTTTGATATGAAGGACTTAGGACCAGCAAACAAGATTTTAGGGATGCAAATACACCGAGACAGAAAAGATAGGAAGATTTGGCTCTCTCAAAAGAATTATCTTCGTAAAGTCTTGCGGCGCTTCAATATGCAAAACTGTAAGCCAATCTCTACCCCACTTCCTGTCAGTTATAAATTATCCTCAAGTATGTGTCCTAGCAATGAAGCGGAGAGGATGGAAATGTCTCGAGTGCCGTATGCATCAGCGGTGGGAAGCCTTATGTATGCCATGATTTGTACTAGACCAGACATTGCACAAGCAGTGGGAGCAGTCAGTAGGTACATGGCAGATCCTGGTAGAGAGCATTGGAATATTGTAAAGAGGATCCTTAGATACATCAAAGGAACCTCTGATGTTGCATTATATTTTGAAGGATCAGAATTTATTGTGAAGGGCTATGTTGATTCAGATTTTGCAGGAGATCTGGATAAAAGGAAATCTACTACTGGTTATGTGTTTACACTTGCTGGAGGAGCAGTAAGCTGGTTATCTAAGTTACAGACTGTTGTGGCTCTGTCTACTACAGAAGCCGAATACATGGCAGCTACTGAGGCATGCAAGGAAGCAATCTGGATTCAAAGGCTATTGGAGGAACTTGGGCACAAACAGCAAACTACTACTATGTATTGTGATAGTCAAAGTGCTTTGCATATTGTAAAGAATCCAGCTTTTCATTCCAGAACAAAGCACATAGGTATACAATACCACTTTGTTCGTGAAGTAGTAGAGGAAGGTAGAGTGGATATGCAAAAGATTCACACCAAAGACAACATAGCAGACATAATGACAAAGCCAGTGAACAATGACAAGTTTACATGGTGTCGATCCTTGTATGGCCTATTAGGAATATAAGCAACATGTAATTGTAATATATATATTAGTAATGTGTGTGAAGATATGATTAGCTTAATCATAATCTTCAAGTGGGAGAATTGTTAAGTAAGAAGTCCCACATCGGTGGGAACTTCAAAGGCATGACCCCTCCTTTGCTTATAAAAGGGCAAGGGGTCTTACTAATCAATCTATCCCAAAAATCATCTTTTCCTTATATCTTTGTATTACACTGAGATCTTGTACTCGGTAGTAATAGTCTCCTATTTTGAGGAGTAAATTATAAAGTGAGGATTAGTAAAATTTTTCTTTTGTGATAATTTTATATTGCATTTATTGGCTCTTATTTTCTCATCTCTTATTTTAGTTGTGTATTATTATACCGTTACTCTGGTTCTAACAAAGAAAGCACGTTGAATTGTTGATAAGAAAAAGCAAACATCTGCACTTGAATTGTTGATAAGAAAATGAAAACATCTGCATGAGATCATTACTAATATATATGAGATTGTTCACTCAAACACAGTAATATACAAAGTAGTATGTTATGTGAATGTGAGCAAAGTACTAACATGAAACTAAGTAGTAAGGATAGGTGGCATGAAATCAGATTTGCCCCCAAGAATAGGAGCCTTAGTGTCAGGGAATAATTCAAATCCTTCCAACTGTGTCACAGTTCCTTCGCTGGAAATGGCAACAGGATAGCGAAGCAAGTGCCCAGGAAGATCATGCTCAAGTGGCTCAGTAGTATAGAGATCCCAATATTTGTCAGCAATGTCATTCACCTTCTTTATGCATTCTTCACTTTCAGGTTTGAGGAAGGAATCATGAAGCAAGCCAAGGTGCTCGTACCACAATGACATACGAAAACCATGAATCTGATTCCTTGCAGGCTGCTTGGTAGCCAAATGATAGGGTTGATAAGCTCCCATTGCAACCTCAGAGTCTCTTCCACCATCCATTGATCTTTGGTTGATGTTGGCAGACCCAATGATTATGTATTCATCATCAACTACAAACAAAAAATAAGTTTATCACTAAAAATTCAATTTTTCCCTAGATATTATAACAGGACAAGTTAAGAACTATGAAATAGTAAATTTTTTACGTTACATTTTGTAATATCTTATTAATTTCGATAAGAACTTGTTATATAATGGAGATAAATATGGTTTTAAAAATGCAGATTATAAGTGAGGATTTTGCAACTTGACTTACCTATCATCATCTTGGCATGAACATAAATCATGAAGCGTCGAGACTCTTGGGCTCTCATATAATCTGAATTAGGTTCTGGTCTTTCTGAGGGCTCATACTCTCCTTGTTTCTTCACCTCTCGATTACCAAGGCAGAAGAATGTCAAATAGTTTCGAGGATCTTCCTGAATTCCCTTGGCTTTGAGTGCTTCAACAACATCCTTGTACATCATGTCCATGGTTCTCCTTTGCCAGTCCAATATTGCCTGAACTGATCCTTTTTCTGGGTAACCCTCTGGCCACATTGGAACCACAATATACACACTGAACCTTTCTCCAGCTTCAATCTTACTAACAATCTTAAGTGAAAGTTCCTTTGGGATCAGATGCAAAGCACCAATGTCTTCAGGTTTAATACCATCATCACTCCAAGCATAACAACTTCCAAGGAAATATTGGTTTTCAATATAAATGAAATTCTTGGCACGTCTAATAGCATTAATATAAGCATCTTGAACACCACGATCTATTACGTTATCTTTCCCACTAATTAGCCCAGCTTTGGTAGCTTCTTCAGGAGTCTCTGGGAACCCAAAAGCAGCCCCACCATCAATAGATCTAAATAACTGAACGTTCCATGTCTCATGATCATCAGGGTAAGTTACTGGGGATGGGGGAATGATGACATCTTCAAGGTCTTTCAATGGAATAAGTAAGTCCTTGCCACCTTGCTTCCTCCATCTTTGCTCAAAGTTGAACAAAACATCCCATGCAATGGGTCCTTCAAGCCTAGAATGGATGTCATGCCAAGGTTCCCTTGGACCACCTTTTTTTATTGAAGTACCAGGAAAGTTAGGTTGATGAAAATCATTATGATGTGCTGTGTCCAAGGTTCTGAAAAGTGAATGAAACTGTGTATCATATCTTCCATCACAAAGATCAATACCCCCTACAAAGCTCACAATTCTTCGCTTATATGATTTTCCATTTGGCAAAGCACTGTCCACCACCACTATTTTCTGATGATGAGTAAACATGGCAGAAATTTCTATATCTTGAACAACACTTTCACCATCATCAGGATTGCGAGGGCATAAAACACAGTGCACTTCAGTGTCATAGAAATAATTCCCGGTGTCTTCATCATGAGTAGCCATCAAACCATCTTTTCTTAGCAAAGGAACCGATGTTCTATCATCCCAAACAAGCATCAAAACCCTTACACCATCACGTGCTTTTTTCTTGAGAAGCTCACCAAGTGTTGAATCTCCTCCAGCTTTAGGCCTCCTAGAATCCCTTACCAATGTAATCTCAGTGTAAACAGACCATCCAGTAATGTATATTAAGTGTTTTGCATCATTGATAGCATCAAAGACATCCTCCCAACATCTATGAGGTTTGTAAGTTTGGCCTCCACCAAGTGGTATTTTAGGGACAAAGTTGTCAGGAACATGAGCATCTTGGTATAGAGAAACCTTACATCCTTGTCTTTGTGAGAAGTAAGTATAAGGAACTCCAGGGAATTTAGGACTTCTAATGCCTTTACCCCAGCTGCGGTCTTTTGAAACATCAAAATATTGCAACTTCACATGAATCTTGGAATGTCCATGTATTGGTTTTTTATGCTCATCTAATATTTCGACCCATCTATCTATTTCCTTGCCATCCAAGATCTCCGCAACAGGCATGTATGCCCTTCCAATCAAGGTTGCCCCAATAGGATTATCATCTTTCACAGTGAATATAACATTTGATGCCATGTGGGCACAGTATATGTGAAAGGATTCATACCATCTAGGATTGGAAATCTCCTTTTCTATGATTCTGGTTCTTCCCACACGTGCTTTCTCTAAATCAATGGTTGCATATAGTTTAGTAACTCCTTTTCCAATACCAACGGTCTCCTCGATGTTCTGTACAAGCTGAATCAACATTTGAAGTAGCAAAATATTATATAAGAAGTTCGTTCATTACAATTTCCAATCAAGACACGTATGAAAGTAGTAAAATACTATATAATCACCGGCATATATAATACTAAGGAATACGAGGTCTTAAACATTATTCGAAGCTCTACAACAAATACACAAGTCGTATCCAGATGAAATTTCTTCCTTTTTGTTTTTTCAGAAAATAAAGACGCTTATGCAACAAATACACATGCGTTTTCTTTTTGGTCGGGCTGCAACATGGTTCAAACCATAATATTTTCTTTTGGAAATCTAAATCGATGGATCATTTGCACAAAATAACCTAAAATTCTAAATTGCATTGTTTGAATAGCTTAAACCTCTTTGTTCTGATAATCATTTTACCACTTTCGAATGCCAATAATCAAGAGTATAAAACACACACATATATATATATATATATCACTTTGTGTGATAACAGAACAACTCTCCCTAAACTTTTCTCTTTTCTTTTTTACAAAAATATCAACAGTCAATTTTTTTCCATGTAATAAGAAATATAAAACTAAATGATTAATGCAAAGATAAATAATCAATAATATTATAAGAAAAATTAAAGTGAAGAGACATGTATGTGTATGGTGAGAAAGTGAATGTTTATCAATTAGTTATTTGAATTCAAATATTTCATAATCATAACTCACTTCATATAAATGGTGACTAGATTATCAATTTTTAATTTTGGTAATTTAGACATTTTATCACTTAAAAAATTAAATATTGAAAAAATTATCGATTAATAATATAATCTTACTTGAAACAAAGATGACAAATGTCATATTTTTTGTTAAAAAAATATTAATACTAAAACTATAAAAATTATTTACTTCTTATTTTTAAATAAATAAATAAATATTAGATAAGTATATTAACACTTTATTTGAGCTATATGATTGAATAGAAATTTAAAAAACAAAAAAATTAATGAGATCCACCACTTTAATTTTCCCTCGTAATAAAGAGAAATGGGTGAGTGGGGACTCGGGAGGACGTGGGAAGGGGAGGTAGGGGTGTTTTTTTTTTTTCTTCACATTATATTTATATTAATTTTTATTTAATATAAAAGATATAAAAATTAAAATTAAATATTTTAATAAAAGTTTATTTTTTATTAAATTAATTTTATTATTATAAATTTTTCTATATAATTTATTTTTTTCAATCCAATTTCTCTCATATTTTTATACAATATAAACAATACATCTTTTTGACCTTTATTTCTCTGTTTAGTAATATTTCTTTCTCCCTTAGTTTTTCATTGTAAGAATCAGTGCCAGATTTCTCGGGGGTTTTCTAAATGATCTGGGATTGAATTCGCCATTGAAGAAATTAATGTTTGAGTTTGAAGGTTAGGGACGCAGTAAAGGCAGTGGCAGAGATAATGAATTATACACATAAGAGCACTAAGATCAACACTAAACTACTCTAATAATAATACTAATATCAATAAATTAATCCACTAATTATATTACAGTAATGAGAAGTTTAACAGCAAATGCAGGCTGAAAAACACCAATAAAGAGGGAAACCTTTGTTAATATATTGCTACCACCATGCTTAAGCTTATCCACCTCATAGATCGTCGCGTGGAGGGTCCCATGCAGCAGAAATTGCTCCATCGCTTACCTACAACCAACAATTCACAGAAAGCTACCACCAACATTAGAAAAATAAGCACTTTCCTTAGGTGTAAATTGATTCTCAGTTAGAGGAAAGATGTACACTATGTTTTGCACACATAACAAATATGAATTATATTTATTAATTCAACAACAACAAGAAGAGAATGGGAAAGACATATACTAACTTGTGAAGTGCAGAAAGATGAGAGATATTGAAGAAAGTAGCAGCTATATACTGAAGCAAGTAAGCAATAGTTCACAAATTTCATCATCAATTGCCAATTGCCATTTGCCATTTGCCATTTGCCATTTGCCAAATGAAATGATATATCATATCATGTCATTCTCTACTTTTAAAAAAGGTCTATATGCAACTGATTAGTCCTTTTAATTATCTAATTAACATTCGGGGTTAAAATTTTCCCTATAATTAGTGAGTTTCAAGTGTTCTGCACAAACATGAGTGGTAGGGAGAACCATAGCATCACAAAGATCTGTTCCTTGTTCAAAACTCACCACTGTCACTACGAGGCATGAACATGGTATGAGAGTGACATTTGTCGTTGTAGAAACTATTATACACCTTTTCAAATTGAATCAATAATGCATTTGGCCACTTTCAAAATGGTTTGGTGGTAGTGGTAGGCCCATTTAGCAAATATCTTCATAATTATATGCTCTTAATCAACTATTTAATGTATGTGATTAGAGTGGAAAAAATTTTCATTTCTCCTTAAATAACGTATTTTAAGTTATAGAATTTTATTTTATTTTTGCATTCAATAAGCATGCGATATTTATTAAAAGAAAACTGTTTATCTTTATAAAGGGATTAGGTGAAAACTATTCCACATCTCTTCTAGTGGAATCAATAGTTATCCTTAGCAATTTTCAAAATAATGATTATATCGGTGGTAATGGATGTACCAAATTAAAATTATTGGTGGTAGTGGTAGGGTCCATGTCATTGAGCAATGTTCATAGTTCATTATATAGTCTTAATTAACACATTGATTATATAATAATGTCAAAGGTTTTTTCCAATTTTACCAAGTTGCCCTAATCCTCTCTCGCATGTTTAAATTTCATGAATTACTTATCTTGATTATATAATAATATATAGATTGTTAAGATTATATTATTTAAATATTCTTAACCATTTATTAAACTGTAAATCATTTTTTTTTTTTTGTTATTTCTTACATTCTCACCTGATATGTTCCTTGCGTATATATATATGTGTCTATTCAAGTTTGTTTGTGTATTGTGATCACTATAATTCTCACCATTGTATAGAATTTTCTTTCAAATGCGCCATATATAAGTTTAACTTTAATTCTACCGTGCACCATGATTGTCATTTCCAATTTTAAGGAAAAAAAACACTCAGCTGCCATTTTTACTTTTGCTTTTTAACGGAAATTTATTGAATTGATTAGTATATCAAACCTGCAATATAAATGCAGTAATTATAATATTGGTTGCAAAGAGCATACAGATCATAGACTTAGCCTATGTGTGATATCCCAATTCGAACTACTAATTAATAGTTGTTAATATAATTATACCTATCAAAGAGTTCACTTATGACATATATGACAGCTCTAAGACCATGGTCGCCTAAAGGTTACCCTGCACTTGCTCCAGCCAAGTTAACAAAAGAATATGCCAAATGTGAATTGATAGAAAGATTGTTTAGGATGGATAGGTTAAAATTAAGTTTAATTAAGTGGCAGTCATTAAAGGGAAAAATATATATATCATAGCCTATACACAATTAGAAATCAAGACTCAAACGTTAGGAATAGATTGTTAATTTGACCCATGTCATTAAGTTTGGGATTTTTAAGGGCCATATTTTCTAATTGCAATGTAATTTCTCAAAATCTTTAATCCTTTTGAAGAAAAAGAAATGGGCATGTATAATGTGTCAGAATTTTCGGTTTTACCCCTGAGATTGATAAAAAGTGGTATGGTATCGCTGTTGGAATAACATGTCAAAATTTAGACAAGACAAAGTGTTAGGCAAAGATTGTCCAACCAAGTCAATGACCCAGAAAACTGATTGAAAATTGTGTAGCCACTGCTACATCTCTGAGTTGTGCATGATGAATAAAATGACAGAGTGGTGGTTGATGCAAAAGCAGAACGTGAAAGCACCCTTCTAAAGAGATGAGTTAGAGGCAGCACAAGAAACAACGCTGCCATATGTTAAAGGATTTGTACTATACCACTCCCCATTACATCAGCTGAGCTGTTGAACCCATTGTTTTTCAATTGCAGTCAAAACGATCACGCTATGCGTTCCACTCAATTAAGTAGCTACACCTTTTCAGCTACAAATTATCAGAATTTTAGTAACTGGCACCCCATTCTGCAACTTTTCTTACAACAACATTGGAATAAATTGAAGTTGGGAATTAAGAACATATAGCAATTTCATCCTCGATTGATATTATAATTAAGTTTAAATGAAAATATTATATTTCATAATTTATTGGAGAGAAAGAGAAACATAAATTTACATATGTATTTTTATTATCCATTATTAGACCATTGTTGACAACCAAGTTCTTCCACTATATACTGACTCAATTATGTTATTTGTTGATTATTTATAAGGTTAAACATTTTTAGTCTTTAAAAATATGTTATTCTTGTTGCTAAATTAAAATTTTAAAATTATTTTTGTAAATATAAGAATTAAAAATCATAATTTTACGGAAAAAAAAATTATTCCTAATTTATTTGTCTCATTTTTACTACTGGCTAAAAAATAAACTCTTGTATAAACATATTTTTCTTTCCAACAGACAACGAAATATACCTTGGTGAATCATTTTAATATGATCAAGAATTGAACCCTATTAAACATGGGACTCAACTAACTGCCAATTGTGCTAAACTTTGCTGATACCCTTATGAAAAGTAGGCCTTGTGCCATTTGGACTTGATATTATTCAACCATCCAACAATGCCATCTTAAGAAGCAAGTAAAAATTTATATGCATTCCTCATTGTTAATGAAATATTCATAACAAAAACTCTTTAGCGGCTGCCACTACTATTGGCAGGACCATATTTATTTATTAGCTTTGTTGTTAATTGCTATGTGGAGGAAGAGTAAGCCATTGGAGCAACTTTTTCCCATACAATAACGTACACCTATTTTTAGTTATTATGGGATTGCCTCTGAGCCTGTATTGGAATCACGTTAACATTAATCTGCACATGTTCACTTACATATCTTATTATTCCGCAATCAGTTGGGAACTTTTTTAAGACTAGCATTTTCCCGAGAAAACTAGCACCTTCACACTTACCCCTATTACTTTTCTTTTCTGAGACTCAACCTCATTCTTCCTTTTTAAGAAAAAATTGCACTGAAGGTGCAATTAGATAAATGTTAGCTGAGCTAAAGTTGGGCATAATATGGAATTGGCAGTAACAAATATGAAAGAAAATACGTAAAACTGAAAGCAAGGGAATACTTGAGGGATCTATTATAATGACTGAAGTGCTCTATGTGCATACTTAAATATGTACTATTTTTATACCTCACACAGTAGCATTTAATTTAACTAAACTTATTTACTTAGGTATTTTCTCACTCAACTTACTGAACTTAGTTACTAAAGTTATACCCGCCATCTCCATTTACACACTGTTGGGGAATGAAAGTATTATTGCAACACACTTCACAATTAGACAATTTTCTTTTTATGAATAATATCTCTCTGTGAACTACCTTGCTACATATTAATGTGCTTGAATATGTTTGATAATGTCCTTCTTTTTGTCTAGTGTTTTGGGAGAAAATACAACCTTCAAATAACTACTATGTGGGTTTTTTTTTTCATTAATCAAATTAATAAAAGGTCCTTTGATAAAATATTTGCTGTGGGCATAAGAAGTTGAGATCAAATGCTTCTACCCCACTTACGAAAAAACAAAATGCTTTTACCCCAAAGGAGATCAAATTGATCAGAAACTTTTCATATAACCAGAGATCTTATGCGGTTGTATATTTCATTTTATAGCAACAAACGGCCCAACTAAATGGACATTCGAATTTCCCATAAATCTAGAAAACTTGCCCAAAATTTGTACTCCTTTCTTCACCTGGGAATGATTAGTGGTATGTATTCAAAATTAGGAAACGAATTATTTTGAGAATTTAGCATGAGAATTATTGGTTGCTAGTCTAGTATATAGAGCAAAGTGTCTTTCAAAGTTGGGAGCCAACGGCTGCCACATTGGTGTAATTGACTGACATTACCAAATAATGTTTAAACTATAAAAAAGGACAACCACCAACAAATAATCTGAATTTTAAATTATTTTATTTATTTTCTTTGTTTTGCCTATTAGTCCAAAAGCACGAAAGTTATATGCAGATTTTTCAGCCCAGTTCTGCAAATCTTCCATATTTATGACTTCTAATCTCCTTCCTATATACACATGGTGTTCTTGTAAGCACACTTTTTTAATGATTTGATAATATCTTAAAATATAAAAACAACTTTTAAAAAGTATTAAATTTATGATACAAATATTTTAATTTTTTTGAAAATGGACAAATCACGTAGAGTGTGCTTAAGAATGTACTCATCAAAAGAGTGTATTATTAATATTTCTCTATGTTTTGAAGGGTGAAGTGTAGATACTTGGTTAGCAATGGCACTATGAGGGATCCAAGCATCATTCTTACAATTTGAAAATTAATCCCATGATTATTATGCAGTCACAAAGAATCAAAATTGCGATGGATATGCCACTGCCACCGGATAGCTAACTCACTTGGGCTGCTAAAATCAAGTAATTAGAGGAGGGTGAGATTAAAAAGTGTGATAAGAATTAGCTAACTTGTTAGTCTAAGGATTCTTACCAAACATTCTACAGATAGCAGTTTGTGTGTTGTAACTCTAAACTCTTGTAATTTGTAACGCTAGCATTGCTCTAACATGAAATATCGCTGTCGAGGGCATTTCATGGGATATCCACATCAGAGGTACAGAGAGGGTAATATAATTTGGTCATTTTGGTTAGCACTTACTTTGTGTACACCTTAAAATAAATCACAGGTTCAGGAAATAACCTTAAATTGCTGTTTCATCACGGCATAATGTGACTTCCACATTTTAAGTCACAAGTTCCATACATTTCTCTATCCCTTCTCCTCTCTCTCTCTCTCTCTCTCTCTCTCTCTCTCGCTCGCTCGCTCGTTCTCTCCCCTAGAAATATAACATAGTTCTGTTCTGACAAACATGGTGCAATCAAAGAAATTCAGAGGTGTCAGGCAACGCCACTGGGGCTCGTGGGTTTCTGAGATTCGCCACCCATTATTGTATTCACATCAAACTAAAATTCATTTATTTGTTTATTTTCCTTCTTCACAAACTTCAACGAGTATTCTTTATTTTATTTGCTCATGAATGTATACTATATTTTATAGATTTTGATATGATATCTTACTTGAGTCAACAATCTCAGAACTTTGTGTCTCCATAATTTTGATGGAATATTCTATAAAACATGCATTGAATAATGAAAGTCTTATAAGTTATGGTTTATTTATGGTGTTTGAATAGGAAAAGGAGGGTATGGCTTGGAACATTTGAAACTGCTGAAGAAGCTGCTAGAGCATATGATGAAGCAGCAATTTTGATGAGTGGGAGAAACGCAAAAACAAACTTCCCAGTTGCGGATAATCACAGTTCAAGTTCAGCTTCATCTTCTCCTCCCACGACATTTTCAGCAGTTCTGAATGCAAAGCTGAGAAAGTGTTGCAAGTCCCCTTCACCTTCCCTCACTTGCCTAAGGCTTGACACAGAGAAATCCCATTTCGGGGTGTGGCAGAAGCGTGCAGGGCCTCGTTCAGAATCAAGCTGGATCATGATGGTTGAGTTGGAAAGGAAGAATGTTGGAGCTTCTGATTCAGAGTTGTCAGTGACAGCCACACCAGAGAAGGTTAAACTTAAACCAGAAGAAAGCAACAATGGGAATGGGTTGGATGAGGAAGACAAGATTGCCTTGCAGATGATTGAGGAACTTCTCAATAGGAATTGAGTTTCAATGCTTTCGTTTTCACGTGGGACACATCCAAGGAGTTTGAAGTACCATGTTGTCCTTTTCGTTGCGTTTTATTTGTTTGTTTGTCCTAAATAGGAGTGTGGCAATGTGCTATATTTATTTTAAGATGATGTGGATTTTGGAGTGCTTTTCATTGTTTTCCACATATGTGTAATTTCCTGTACCCTCTTTATAATTTTATGCCCTCTATAAAACCTATCCATTTAACTACGCTACACCTCCATTCCATGCATTCATATGATTTCAATGAAGAGAAATTTTATAATTTTTAAATAAACTTCATTTTTTTAAGGTTCCTTCTATTGATATTTCAGTATTTATATGAGCTTGAGTACTCATCAATCATAACAGGAATGCAAGAAAACACATAATTAAATTTAGATGAATGAAACCTCGTTGAAAGAATATGCAAGAACTTAATTTCCTTTGATATCCCATAATTTGATGAAAACAACAACCCACGACCTTTGAATGTTGATCGTCATGGTAATGACTCGTGTACACCAAGACCAAACACAAGGGTGTGAACATTTTACCAAAATCTCTTTTCATTCATTGTAAAAGTGTAAGACGGCAACAAGGTTTATGACTTCATCATATATGTCAGCATATTAGATACTATCTCTAGGTTTCTATAAAGATGTGTAATTTTGCTGCTGCTGCTTTACTTTTTTCTTTTGTGGAGGTGAATCGCTTTTCAAGAAAACTACTCATTTGATCTGCTTGTACAAATATTACTCTTAAATTACTTATATCTTCAACTACAAATAATTTACTTTTACCATTGTTTGGGTTAATTCCGTCTGTAATCAATATGCATAAAATCTACGTGTGTTGATTGGAGAAGAAAGGAATTAAACTTTTAAAATATGTTATCTTACATTCAAGTCTATAATCTGTAATAAGCGTAGAAAAAAGAATAATATTAGATGCTCTTATAATATCTTTTTTATTAACTCTTATTATTTTTTAAAGCACCAAAATGAATAAATAAATGAATTACTATCTTAAAAATACAAAAAAATAAATAAATACTTTTTATCACAGTGCAAATGTTTTTGGCTTTTATTGAAGGGTGAACAGTTTGAAAAGGTAATGATCTTCGGTTCTGCACAACAATCTTTGAAGCCTTGCTAAAACGATTAAGAAATATGCATATGAGAAAAATGAACAATTTAATGCCTCCGATTTGTAATGTGGTGGTGTTGGTGTAGCATTGATCATAAAATATACAAGGCAATACTGTTCCTGCATTTTCCTTCTTGATTGAAGTCAGTCACATAATGAGTTTATGGGATGACGTTGAAGTTTGGAAAAGGAAAATGGAAACCCAATGCATTTGAATTCTATAAAGGGTGTAATACTGAAATATTTCATTCCTTAACAAAAATTAATGAATTTTGGAGTGACAAACCCCATAGGGTTTAGATTATAGGTCCTTTAGAACAGGGCATTTGTGTCTCTATCATGAATAAGGAAAATTAAAATTAATTTCTCACATTTATTGTATGAATTTCATGTTTGTAATTTCTAAAATATCTCAGTTCACAAAATATATATATATATATATATATATATAAAAACTGATTGAGAAGATCAAGAGTATAGTTTGTAAGTTAAGTCAAATTGTAAATATAAAAGTTATAAGTACAAAAAAAAATTTATATTATCAACTAATTAGAATTTACAATAAATATATTTTTATATTAATTATTATAAAAATTAATAGTTCTTATTGACATGATAATTTATAACTAGATAATTATTAAATTAAATTTAAATATTAAATTACAAGTAAGAACAAAGAAAATAAATAATAAAATATTCATATTTACATTTATTTTCATATCTTTTAAGTAAAATTTAAAAAATAAGATCAATTATCATCTTTGATACTTGTTCTCGTACTCATAAGAAGATATTATACAATTTCTTTAAATTAATAATTATAATCTATTTTTATAAACTAAAAATATTTAATTTTTTATTTAAATCATTAATCTTATTATTTATTAATATAAAATTGACACTGCTTGACGAGACCGTAGAAATTACAATAATCTTTGATAACTTAACGTGTGGTTTTTGAACGAATATTTGTGAGTTTCAACGAACTTAATTTTAAAAAAATAATTTTATTTAAAAGTGAATTCAAAGTGATGCAGACAAAATTAAATTTAATGAATACAAAAATGTTGAATATAAGAAAAAAGGTGTGAAGTGATTTGAGAAAATTTTTTGAACAAAAAAACTGAACGAGGACGAGGACAGGCTAGCGAGAATCTGTAGTCTCAGAGACGAAACGATGATACTTGCGGTTCTGTTTGCGAACGTTGACGGCAATATCCTCATCGAACGGTGCGTTTAGATCGCTTTCTTCTTATCTCCATTTCCTCTTCCTGCTTCTGATTCTACCAATTCTCTTACGCTCTTATCAGTAATATCCTTTTCTAATTTTCTGCGATTCTTGATTTGTTCGATATGGATGCTGTTCGAAATTCTAATATTGGTTTAGCTTGCTTTTTGATCGGAGTAGGAGGCATGAACTGTTATTTCCTAATTGCACTTGTTGATCCACTTGAACTAATTATTAGATCTGATATTTAGACAGTTTCATAATCTCTTTTGATGCTGTGTTCGGGAGGTTAGATAACCTCATAATAGATGGCTCAATTTCCACTTTACATGATTGAATTGAAATTTCACTCAAAACTTGTGTTTAATTCAACGAACATTCAGACAGCATAGGCATTTTATTAAAACATTGGAGTTAGAGAACCACGTAGTACATGCCTGAATTTATTGTATTGTGTGCTCTTTCTGTTTTCAACTTGCATAAAAAAGTAGACACTCGGTCTTGGTTCCCACTTTTTGATTGTCGAACTCAGTCTCATTATGATTGCAGTTTTCATGGAGTTCCTGCAGAGGAGCGTCTACACTGGCGTTCTTTCTTGGTTAAACTGGGAGCTGATAATCTTAAGGGTGTGAAAAATGAAGAGCTCCTAGTTGCTTGCCACAAGTGAGTATACTGTTCTGTCATGTATATGTGATGTATGTATGTAGTCCTTACATAGATAAGTTACTTTAACTGAAGAACATTTTGTGACTGTATATAATCCTGAACTGGTGAGGGAAAATTGAGTCTTGGTTGCTAGGAATGTAGCAGACAAGGAAAATTATCTTTTGAACCTGTTTATTTGATTATTTGTAAAAACTATGATGTACTTTGCGCAGTTTTCCCTTTGTATATTTAAGTGCAAGATGAGAAAAAACTGAATTAGTTACTAGAATATTTCAGATAGTGTAATCATTAGTGGAAAATTTGGAAGTGATTTGTAGAAGTGGAAGCTAAACCACTGATTTGTTACATGAATTAGCAGTTTAGATTACTAGAGTCCCGTCAAACTGAGAAGTTTGAGTTTCTCAAAAATTTTCTGTATGCTTCACCCCAACTACTGTTCATCCCTATTCCACTTTTTCGAAAATTATTTGTCTCATTTGTATTGGACAATGCAGTATTTTTCTTTTACGTGAGATGATATTAAATTTTACTCATACATTTTACCTGTATCAGGTCAGTTTATATTGTATACACAGTGCTTGGAGATGTCAGCATATACGTTGTGGGGAAGGAAGAGTATGACGAACTTGCCTGTATGTATTCATTGAACCAACATTCTATATTTGATTATGGTAAAATAAATGTAAAGAAACGAGTCACCTCAGTTGTTGATGCTTAAATATGGAATTGCATCAATACTTCATAGTTGCTGTAGAATAATATCATGGAAATGAGCCATCCTTGTTGTTGATGTTTAAAAGTGGTTATACTCACCTGTTTTGAGATGATTGTGCTGGCTAAGGGTTGTTGGCTCAACTTTTGGTTCTTTGAGATGGTGAAGGTGAAGTTTGGATAATTTCGTTGGAGAGATAATTTCTTTTGTTCTCAACCGAGTAAACAAGTTGAATGGACTCAAGCAGCTACTAGCTAGTGGAGAACATTCTATCTAGTGGAGAACATACTGATGTATTTACATAAGAGATAGAAGATTATATCTGAGAATAAGGGATGTAAAAAGTGAGATAATAGGACGAGTTAAATGAAACACTAATGGAGAATGGTAGAGTGTAAATAAGGGATATGGAGCCAGTGGTCATATTTTGCATGCTACCAACAATGATCTTTATGTATTATCGTGATGGGTTCAGTCCTTGGTCTTCCTCCATTCCCAGGCTTATTTGGCCTCGATATTTCTTTAGTAGCTTGTCTAACAAAGATTTAGATTAGATAATAGCTGGTTTGGAACTTTTGGAGCAAAAATAAAGATGGGAAAACTTCCTCCATGTAGTCTATATTAAAGAATACCAGTGTGATTTCAGAAGTATGGCATTACTTTTTTAAAGAATGAAGTATTAAGAAAAACTAGCAATCAAATGAATTGGTAAGGGTAGACCTTGGAATCTAAGTTTTGTCTTACTTACCAAGAAAAAGAAAAATATAAATATTTAAGAAAAAAAGTTATGTTCATAGTAACATTTGATGGCACCAGTTTTTTAAACAATGTAAACATATTGTTATTTCACCAAAAGCTGACAAGATTTATGTTTAAGAGTTGTCAAGTGCTTTACATTGATAGTACTATTTACTATTTACCTATATTTCATTTTTCTCCAGTATCAGAAGTGATCTTTGTGATAACCTCAGCTGTGAAGGATGTTTGTGGGAAGCCACCAAGTGAACGCCTTTTCCTGGATAAATATGGAAGAATTTGTTTGTGTTTGGATGAAATTGTATGGAAGGTAAAGATACATGGTGCACAGTGTCTATTAAACAATTAGAGCTAATTTTTTGAAAATTTTCTGTTACTTATCCTACTTGCCCCTGGGACACTTCGATTGATAACATTCTTGTGGTATATGTTACAAACCCTGAAAGAGAATATGAGAATTTAGAGAGAGAGAGATGCAGAAACAGAAGGAAATAAAAAAAATGTTTCTGTTATTAGGAAATTTTTTTAGTACTTATGGAGTATGTACTCCATTTTCTTTAAAGCAAGATACCTCAAACGAATTTTTTTGTCCAAAAGTTTTGTTCTAAAATATAAATAAGAAAAAACTGCTAAATGAAGAAAGAAAATTATGAGGGAGTAGATACTACAGGAGTATTAAAAAAAATTATTATTAAATATTGAATGACAACAAAGAAGATGAGATCTTTCTCCTAGGGTTTCCCTCTCAAATGCTTACCAATCTGAATGTCTTTCCCGACTATTTAAGCCAAGTCTCTGATCTTCTCAACTGCTAATAATTCTGAAACTTCTTTCTAACTAACTTCATAACTTCTGGAATCCTAGCAGTATATGTCATCATATGTATCTAGTTTACTAGTTAGAATTGATATTGTTATTTAATGTCATTCATTTTGGATGAGGCTCTTCAGATCAGGCATTAACTTCTGCATTACACCTGAAACAATGCTTCATCTTATAAACATACGATTATCTGTGACCTGAAGCAAGAAAAAACTTATAATACATGTGGAAAGTACCGGGGGTTTCCCTATAATTTTTTATGCAGAAATGAAATCTTTTTGTTCCCGGTTCACTATTCACACCACTGATCTGATCGTCATCTTTATGCAACTTCTGTACTTCTGTCAGTTTGTGTTCCATAGTTGAAAGGATAAATTTCTGTTGATGCTTTCCTTTGACATTTTCCATGTGCATCTTTTGAAGGGATATTTGGAAAATACAGAAAAGGATAGAATCAAAAGATTGATTAGGTTAAAGCCTCCAACTGAGTTCTGAATGAGAAGTTCAGAGCGAATCATTATACAATCAGCAGTCTGAGTCATGTCTTTAGCTTCTTGTAATTGGGAATGGCAACGCACTGAAGTATGTCCAGGATATATGAGATTTGCAACATCTGTCAGTCAGACCTCTATGTATGAGCTTTCTTCCTTAGTTAGTGTTGGTGAGGATTTTGCGGGGCCAATATTTGTATTAACCTTCTTAATTTTAAACATTCTTTTTTATTTTGTACCATGTATGTTTTTTATTTTATTCTATCTTTACCTTGGGCATTGTGTTTTTTGTGTTCTATCTTGGTTTGCTCTTGGCTCTTCTTCTTGGATGAGCCTTTGTTTCCTAGGATAATACACTTATCCCCAGATAATGTGTTTCTAAAACACTTGGACGAAAATTTTCATGATTCTCACAACGTGAAACTGAGTTTTTTTTGGCCCACTGCTTTCCCGAGAGAACTTGTTGCCCCGAAAAGTAAACATTAAAGTTTCGTCCTTGAAAAATATCAGTAAATACTTCAGTGTTTAGGAATGTAGAAATCTTTCTTTTGTATGATCAACATTTGTAATTTTAGGAATTAACATATTCTGTACTAAATTTCGTAGGAACGAATTTGGATTTCATCCAAATGTGTTAAAGATAAACATAATAAATTACAGCAATTTTTAAGTGCTCCTCAAAAGTCCAAAACCCAAGAGCTTGAATGCATCATTGTTGGTGGGAATTGAATTTTGTATTTGCCTATTTCCACGTGATAATATCAAATGATTTTGCAGGGAAACAAATTGAGAATTCCTTTTATCACCCGGATTAAAATTCTTTTTTGTCAAAAAAAAAAAGATATGGTTTGATTTTGGGATCCCACAGGCATAGGCAGCCTGGTCTTCTGATGTTGCCAAAGTTAGGGAATATTTTTACTTCGCATAATGTTTAATACTAAATTAATCGATAGTGTAATATAAAAGACTAAATAAACCATAATATAAATTTCAAAAATCAAATTTATATTTTGCTCCAAATTTATTCACTTTTAACTCTTCTCTTATTTATTTTTTGAATTCGTGCTTCTAAATTTTTAATTGAATCTTTAAATTTATAATTTGTATAGACAATTAAGTATAAAATGAAGTTTCGACCCCATAAAAAATGGCCAAGATGACACTTGTGTACATCAAAGCGTTAGACTTTTTTACACTGACGGGCAATCTGCCATAACTGAAAAAATGTGCACTGCGAGGAGCGCTTGTGTTTGTAAAACTAATGCACGCGTTTGGCGAGGCAAAATAAAATAATATATTCGTCAATAATTTTAAAAACAAAAAAACGCAGCAGATGCACCGTACACATATTGAATATTTTATTTTAACTAAATTTAGTACAATTAATTAAATTTAAATGTAATTACTCACTATTCCTGTTTTTTTCTAAAAATATATCATTTTTACGTACTAAACTATAATAATATTTAATTAAATAACTAAAATATTAAATATCTTAATTAATCAATTAAAAAAACCTTCACACCTTGCGAGTGAGAAGACTACTTAAAAAGGTAATATAAAGAAATTGAATATAAATTATTACTTAACCTTCAAAAGTTAAAACTGACTCTTCTAAATAGATATATTTCATCACAAATCCTTTTAGACAGGCCTACCAACTTACATCTAAAAAAATTAGTCAATAATTTAAACTTTAAAAAAATAATAAATATTTAATATAATAATACCATGAATTGAATTTAAATAAACTGATAGAATAAATTGTTTTACACTATAATCTAATCATTAATTATCATATAAGCAAAAATTGTTAGTTTTTATAATAATTAATGTAAAAATCATATCTAGTGTATATTTTAAATAGTTGATAGTGTAAACCATTTTATATTGATAATATAATAAATTTAAACTCTAATATTATTATATTAAATTAAACCATTTTAGTAGACTTTTTATTATAATCTAAAACTAAATTTTTTAATTAAATAAACTTTTTTTAAAAATCTTAACGTATTTAAATAAATGAATAGGCAAAGCAAACTAGTGACTGATAATAAAAAATAAAGTTATTTTTAGAATTGTAAAAGTATAATTTATTTTATGCTCTAATTAATATATAATTGATATGAAAAAATGGCAACTTCAGATCATACATGGACACAATAGGTTAAAGGTTTGTCATAAAGAAGGTTTTGATGCCAGATATTTTTCTTCATTAATTTATAATTCAACTCATTCACACTGGTTTTTATTTGTGATTGGTAATGGTTTCTAATTACTAAAATTATAGACAAAAACAGTTAATTCATTAATTGCCATTACAATGAAATTACGAGAATCTCCAAAACGGAATCACTATTATCCAATGTAAATTACAACATTAAAAGCATGGATACAAGGACCGAAATAGCTATGTATGGACAAAGTAAACGCTGTTAAAAGAGTAACCAAACTCCAAACCTACCCTTGTCTGGTTGTCCTTCCTATATAGCAAAACCTCATAAACACCGAACTGCTCCTCGTTGTATCCTTCGAACCACAAAACAGCATCACAAGTCCCTGACTAAACCATGAAAGCTCTCACTCTAATCCTCACACTTTGCATCATCGTTGCTTTCTCACAGGCAACACCTATAGTTACTCAGCCTCAACCCAATGAATCTTTCAAGCTCAATCATACCCACCCACAGGTAAGAAAGAAACTCTCTTCACGTTTTCATATTTTCCACATAGAAAATAGAGCAATACCCTTTTATTCAAAATACTAAAAATCATCCATTTTTCCCCCCTATAAAGTTTAGATACTAAGAATATTATATATGAATTAACTACTTTAACTGAAAGAACACACTTTTTAATATATATTAGATAGATCAGACATGAAGGGGTACTCAGATTTCAACTAATTAAGGGCCATATACATGTTGCAGAATGTGGGTAGTAGCTGTACTTACACGGTCACCATAAAAACTAGCTGCAGTTCTCCCTCTTATACCAGAGATCATATAAGCATTGCTTTCGGGGATGCTTATGGCTATCAGGTTCCTTCTTTACTGTGAAATATTCTTCTGCTCTTTAGTCATAGATCTGTCACTCAATTGCTCTTAAATTTCTATGCATAAATTAATGAAATTGAATTGACCCGATTAAAATTGAAAATTCTTAGTGGGTAATCGGAGCCTAGCTAATCACTTGGTTGGATAATCAGGTTTATGTTCCAAGGCTTGATGATCCTTATTCAGGGACATTCGAGCGGTGCTCTACGGATACGTTTGAGATATACGGTCCATGTACCTACCAAATATGCTATCTCTACTTATACAGGACTGGATACGATGGTTGGCTACCAGAGAAAGTGACCGTATATGGATATTACTCCAACCCTATTACATTTTACTATAACACTTATATTCCTAATGGTATTTGGTATGGCTTTGATTATTGTGGTAGTTATTTGGCCTCCTCTGCCTCTGCATAATAGTGATCTCATCGACTTTGTAATCACATAAATGTAAAATAAATAGAGGTCCAATGGTGAACCATGTTATGTGGGCTTAGTGTAGGGGACCTTCTATGTACCCTTTAGGCTTTTGGTCTCATGTATGTTTCTAGGCTTCACTTTATGGATTCCACGTTACTATGTCATATTTAATTCGAGAGACACGTTTTTCTTTTTTGTCCATATATGAAGGTTGGTTTTTTTTATTATATATTTTTAATTGGCTTTTATTTTGTGAAGTCCTCTTTAGTATGAAAGTAACATCGAGGAAAATTAGAAAGTGAGGCATGATGACCCTTGCAATGGGTTATTCTAATCTTTTTAACATGTCATATTAAGAAATAATGGAAAAATGTAATAAAAGATTATGGTTATGTATCCCTCGAAGATTATGGTTAAGATGATAGAATTGATTTTAAGGTTTGATCATGGGCTGAAAACAGGGTATTTAAAACAATTAAGACAGTTGACCAAAAGAGAGAAAAAAAACAATTAAGATAAGATTGATCCAAATTAACTTTTATCTGTCTCAGCTCATGCTTTTTTAATCGGTTGTGAATCAAGTTAGCTTGATACCAAGTCAAACTACATTGTAATCACTCCTAATACGTGTGTACGGTGTATTCAAAAAAATTATTATGTGATAATATCATGTAGTTCCAACAAGAAAAAATATATACATGTTATAGAGTGAGAGTGATCAAGATTACATGGTCCCAAACTACAATATATATATATATATATATATATATATATATATATATATATATATATATATATATATATATATATAACATCTACACTCGAGAATTTTAAGTCTATTCAAACTATATGCACTCACTCAGAAATCAAGTAAATTCGTTCACAAGGCTTGAACAAATGTAATTTTTTTTTTTATAATTATATTCGTAGTAAAAGTCATCAATAAAGCAAGGATGTTCTTCAAGTACTCTTCAATTTAGTAAAAAAAGATAATAATTTGTTGAAATGCCGTGAAGTGCTAAGGTGAGAATTCTTCAGCCTCAAAATTACATAACTATGAAATTTGAACGTCTTCCACTAATTGAACCAATACAGTCTATAAGCATTTATTACGTAACGATTACTACTTTTGCCATTTTATTTTTAGAGATTACATGAACTATATACACCATATATTTTTTTAGTTATTTTTTGTTTAGGATTGTAATTATCCTTTATAGAAAAGAGAAATTTTATTCGAACTAATATAAAATTAAATATTTTTTATATACAAAACTTTAATTCAAAAACTTGTTCAAAAAACCAGACATCATCTAAATTAATCACCCGTTGATCTAATCTCTTTTACAGGTGTAATCTTAAAATTAAAATATGTTTTGATAAATAATAAAAAAAAAGAAACATGATATAACTTTTTTTAGAAGTGCATTTTTAGGTAAATGACTTTTTTAGCTTCTCAAAAAAAGTACTAAAGCAAAATTTTTTGTTTTTAGAAAAGCATATATAACTATTATAACTTTAAAAATCTTTTTTTTTTTTCTAAAAAGGACTTTTTCTTCAAAAATAAGAGGGGGGGGGGGGGGGGCTTAAATATAAAATTAACTTAAAGATCTTAAAGATCAATCATGCCATGTGCAAAATCACTGGATGGAAATCAAAACCACATTGTCACACCAAGAAGTAAACTATGAACTTGGTCATTTTCAAACATGCGAGAATTTATTTTTATGTAGAATCCTTCACATTATCTTATAAAAATTGACAAAACAAAATTTCGTTCATATTTTATAAAGAGACGCAACCAATGATGTTGTAATTAAATTATCAAAAAAAATTATTATGCATTTATTAAGTTACTTTCCCACATATTGCATAGTTATGATATGCTAGCTAGTTTGACCCAACTAATTTGTTAATCAGGAAGAACCTAAAACAATTAAGAAAGTAATCTTGTTTTAGAAGAAAGCGAGGACAATTAGTACGCACGTAGCTTGGAAATCTTGTACAAGCAAAAATATTTTCTTCGTCTAATGATTTTTTTATTACACTAAAGTTATCCATGTATCGTTAAAGAACCGACCAAATTGATTTTCTTTCGCATGGAAAGATTAGAGAACGTAGTTTGAAATCAAAGTAGAGGAGGGCTTTTTTCAACCAAAGTCAGCAATCTTTTTATCAATTTACTGAAGTTTACTATTGAGTATTTAGTGTAAATTAAGAATCAAAGGTACGTTCAGAAGAAGGCTTAGGGATGTGCATTTGCTTCATGTGCTTTCTGTGAAAACAAGGCCTTAGTTCCATCAGCCATGTGTTTTCCAACTAGATTGTGTGGAGTGTAATTTTCCACAACCACGTAGTTACGCTGAACGAATCTTGTTAAGAATAAACTTGAAACTTAAGTTGTTTTATTTTATCAATAGAGAAGCCAATTTAACGTCTAAAATCTGCTTCCAAATACTCTACTTGGCCCTTATATATAGAAGAAGAAATTGGGGTACGTCCAATGTACATGACATAAACTTTGAGGGTGTGAAAATCTTTTGATGTTGCTCAAGAGTGCTACAAAGTTTGATATAATGGTCAGGATCCGACAAAGTCTCATTTTATCCTATTCACATTCTAGTTAATTTTAACATAAGACCATTTTTATGTGTTGCAGTGACTTATTTGATCAAGCTTGATTTGTTTATATAGAGTTCTCAATCAGTACTTATGTATGACGTTAATTTTATGCAGGAGTTTTTCTTCACTGTGTTATTGATTTTGGGTGTGCTTACACCCGCATTGAGCATGAGCAGCACAACAACTTTCGATGTGTTACAATATGGAGCAGTTGGAGATGGACAAACCAACGATTCTCCGGTAAACTAATCATTATCTCACCATTTTAGCTTCCTCAAAAAATTATTGTGCTGCATATACATATTTATATATAGCATTGATTTGAATCATTAGATTTAGCAAATACAACACATTTACACAAGTGTTATTGAATAAGTTCTTAACTATTTCAATCTTCAACTTATGTAACATTCAACAGGCCTTTGTGAAGGCATGGAATGATGTCTGTCAAAGCAATTCACACATATCTCTGCTCATCGTACCAGCAACAAAGACATTCTTGCTGAAGCCTTTCACCTTCAAGGGTCCATGCAAATCTAATTATACCTACATTCAGGTACTTATACTTGGTATTAAATTTGCAATATAAATCTTCCACTCACCATCATCAACCTTTATCTAAGGTTAAAAGCATAGTAAAAAAGGTTAACTTGACTGTTTCAACTTTCAAGCAAACTTCAATACTAAAAGACAGAAAAAGGAATAATAAATAATTCACAAAGTAGAAGAGATTAAATTTGAAATATCCCATGATTTAAAAAGAGATATTTTGTACATTTGGGATTTTGATTCATATTTCATAGTAATAATTAACATGGTTGTGTGACATCAGCTTTTAGGGAACATTGTGGCACCTAAAACAAAATCAGAATATTCTGGATTTCACACAAACACATGGCTTGGCTTCTCTTCCATCAATGGTTTAATTATCAGTGGAAGAGGGACGATTGATGGTCGAGGTTCTGCCTGGTGGCAACAACCTTGCATAGAAAATGCCCAGCCAGTAAGTAAAATATGTTCTAGTTTCTTAGCCTAGGAAAATTTTTCTTTGTTTTTTGACTAATTAATTCATTTTCTATACTCTTACTATATGAGCCATATTTTTATGAATTTTTTTTTCATTTTCAGGGGGCAAAATGCCGTCCACCAACAGTAAGTAACAGCTCTTGATCCTTGCACTTGACTACATTCTTATCAAATTTTACCAAATTAAATTTCACCTGTCATCGTTTTTTTATTCATAGCATATATATAATAAACACATTAATTAATTGGTTCTTGAAGTATAAAAAGAAAGGCAAGAATGACACTCATAGACGAATCAAAATTCAAAGATAGACGTGCTTCAATTCATCTTATCAGACAGAATTGATAAGTACTGTCGAAACTTTTGGACATTGTTATTTGCAACCTTTTTATTTTCGCCAACTTGTTCGCCAATTATCCAGCATAAGGATTAACGTAAATCTTGTAGACACCAAAAGGTGTGCCCAACTTTCATTTTCCTCAAGTTAGAATGACTTTTAAGCTCAAATCCCGAGAATTTTATTTTCAGAAAGACACATATAAGATAACTTAAAGTATGTATTTGTATTCGTGTTAAAAAATAATAAATATAGATTTCACATAAAAGTTAAAACTAATAACATTGAATTAAACGTTAAATCATAGCCAATTAAACATAAGCCTAAACATGCACTGAATCTGAATCTAACAACCGACATGTTCCTTGATACACCTTATCAATGGATTTTATTCACTCGATGCTGAAGATATAAACAACACTGTTTCCTTTTCTTCTTTTTTTTATTGATGCGTAGGCATTAACATTCAATAGATGCTATCGCTTCCAACTAAAAGGATTTACAAGTAATAATCCCGCAAGAAGCCACATAACTCTAACAAGCTGCAAGAAAGGCATCATCTCTAACCTCCATTTAATTGCTCCTGGAACAAGCCCTAATACCGATGGCATTGATATTTCTGGCTCAAAAAGCATTCAAGTGCTTAATTCTACCATTGCAACCGGTGATTAACTAAACCTTAAAATTATTGTAAAATCTTTCAATTTCTAGTTTCCGACTTAATTATGTATAATAACTCTAATTAATTGCAGGTGATGATTGCATTGCTATTAGTGGTGGATCCACCATGATCAAAATAACCCGTATAACATGTGGTCCAGGTCATGGTATCAGGTTAGTTCTTCGGTAATAATGTATTCAATTAACCATTATCAGTTTGCTTCTGCTTATCAGTTTTTTGTTTTTTTAATATTTTTATTATTATCAGTTGAATTTATTGAAAATTATAAAATTTTGTAAACGTTTTTTAATTTAACGAGTCTTATTAATATTTTTTATTTTTAATAAATCTTAACCAATAATTAATTAAAAGTGTACTAAGAACAGTGGATTGCTAACCCTCCTCCTTTGCTGAACAATGAAAACAAGTTTAGATTTTTAAAATCCTGTACTTGACATTAATAGGAGGAAAGTTTGCATTTTGATTCCCCTGTAAAGTTAAGTTTTTTAATTAAAAAAATGTAATCTTTTGCGACCCACAAATCAGATTATATATGCATGTTAAAATTCATCACTTTTAATCCCCTTGCATGTTTTCTATATATCACCAAAAGGTGGCATATTCCTCTCTCTATTTTCGGGTTATACAGTTTTCACTGATAAAAAGGAAATCACATTTTTGTAGCATTGGATCGTTGGGAACAGGTGGAGATACCGATATTGTGGAGGACGTGCAAGTGAAGAATTGTACTTTGACTGAAACATTAACTGGAGTAAGAATCAAGACATGGCAGGTAATTAAGCAGATAAAAGCAACTCTAATTGTTAAAAAAATTATTATATATTATAAGATATTTTGCTTGCAACTTTGGTTACATGAGTTATGCAAATTATTATTTTAAATATAATGGTTCAATTTTATTTTGCAATAGGGTGGAGCTGGATTTGCAAGGAGGATCTCGTTTGAAAATATTAGGTTTGTTCGAGCCAACAGCCCCATAATCATTGACCAGTTTTATTGCCCCAACAAAGTCGACTGCCAAAACAAGGTACCATAACATACCAATTTGCCCTTTTTATATAAGTTTAATGTTCTGCTCCCAAAAAATTACATTTATACAATTTAAACTAACAATTTTTTTATGTTTTTTTTTTGTTCAATTATTATGAGTAGACTCGAGCAGTCAAGGTGAGCGATGTAACATACAAAGGAATTGTTGGAACATCATTGACGGACAAGGCAATCAATTTAAGCTGCGACCAAAATGTGGGATGCTCCAACATTGTGTTTGATCATGTTTATATAAACTCTGCAGTTCCAGGGCAGAAGGTTATTTCCTATTGTAATAATGCCCATGGAACAGCCACACACACCAAACCAGTTATGAACTGCTTGCTGAAGTAGCTCAACTCATTTGATTTGTTGTCCACGGAGAGATGCCATATGTGCTTTTGGATTTTCACTCTTTTTTTTTTAATCATGGACTGATTATTGATTGAATATTCTGTGTAAAATATCTGTATTTTGGAATAATTATTACCATTAGAAGAATTAGTTGTGTGTGACAATATTATAGAAAGTAATTTTGTGAAAATATAAATATGCCAACCACATTATTAGTTGTTACGCTAATGCAATTGCTATATATCCTGCTTTTAATTGGTCCTTATTTTGCATCCAACTCATTATTTTACTGAAATAGATATTGACATGCAAATGCAAAATGGGAAAACTAAAAAAGAAAAGATAAGATAAAAACCAAGGTACAAAAAGGGTTTTAATATCTATGATGTAATGTATGCTAACAAATTCTATAAGGTGGAAAATGAGTTACCTAAATTAACTGCTAGGCTAGCCAAGCCAAAGGAGGGAAGGTTGGTTCTGTTGTTGCATTGCGTGCCAACACAACATCCTATTTGTGTGTTTATGTTTTTGTTGTTGCAACCTGCGATCACAACCATAGAGGCACCGCATGGGGAGGAAGCCGCCGCACCTGTCTGACATTGAGGCGGCCCGTTACCCCCCGCCACCGCCACCAACTTTCCACGCGCCACAGCCTCGGCTATGGTTCCCATGGTTGGTGCCACTCATATTTTTGGCCAACATTGCCATGTTCGTGTATACCATGTATCTCAATGATTGCCCTGCCTACTTGAACCAAGATGCTTGCCTTTTCTCTCAATATCTAGGAAGGTTCTCTTTTCAACCTTTCAGAGAAAACCCCCTTCTTGGTCCTGCCATCCGCACGTGAGAACAATCTATCTCTCTCTCTCTCACCAAAAGCACCTACATTCATCATTATCATTAAATATGAATGAACAATGTGCGTGTGCATGAAAAAATAGCTTTCTAGTTTAATGATTATTGTTTGTTTTCTCTCTTTATCCTTAATAAACTTTGATTGGAAATGGAAATGCTAATGCCTATAGATAAAATATTATATCTACATGCATGGGAAATGAAAGAGAGAAAAAGAAAGCAATGTCAAGTTTCACTTTGTTTGTTTGTTCATTCATATTTTTGGGGTGGTTGTGTTAACTTTCTGCAGGCTGCGGGTACAAGGAGCCCTTGAAAAGGACCTAGTGGTGGATCAAAATGAAGTATGGCGCTTCTTCTCCTGCATGTTTCTTCACGCTGGAGTGGTGCATTTACTGGCCAATATGTTTAGTCTTCTATTTATAGGAGTTCGCCTTGAAAAGGAATTTGGATTTTGTAAGGCATTTTACTGAGTTTTTTATCATTGAACCTCTTCATGATCTTCTTGAGTTGATTTCTAATGTTTTGAATTTGGCAGTGAAAATTGGAGTCTTATATATTCTTTCTGGTTTTGGCGGAAGTTTGATGTCTATTTTGGATTTGCAACAATCTGGAACATCACATACCGTATCAGTTGGAGCATCCGGTGCACTTTTTGGACTTCTTGGGGCCATGCTTTCTGAGCTTCTAACCAACTGGAGTATCTACGCAAATAAGGTACTTTGTAATATGCAATACTGGAAAACATGGAATGTTTCTTTGAGGACAAATTTTAACGCTACATGCTTGCTTCAGTGTGCAGCTCTTACAAGCCTATTGATCATAATTGGCCTAAATTTGGCTGTTGGATTTCTACCTCATGTGGACAATTCAGCTCATATAGGAGGATTCCTAGCAGGATTTTTCCTTGGTTTTATTCTTTTAATGCGCCCTCAATATGGATATGTGAATCGCAAATATATTCCTCCAGGATATGATATAAAACGTAAATCCAAGTACAAATTCTATCAATATTTCTTCCTGGTCGTGTCATTGATCATCTTACTTGTCGGGTAAAGAGTTACAATTTTCTTTCTTGTCAATTCTCACAATGCAAATTGTCCTGCCTCAGCTAACATCCTTGAACATGATCCAATGGCTAATTTGACAGATTTGCATATGGCCTTGCTACGCTGTACATAGGAAAGCCACAGGAGAAATTTTCTTTCCTTCAGAGCTATCCAAGATGAAAGGTTCCTGTTCCACAGCCTGTTCTTCAAGCTTGCTGCATGTACAAACTAAAAATTTCCCCTTTTAGAAGTGTATATGGAAGTACATGTCATACAGATACAGATAAAAATAGAGATCCTATTCAATTTCTTTTGCCCAAGACATTTTGCATGATTACCATTGCTTCTCAGAACTCTGGTTTGAAACTCTTTCTTCTTTGCAGGTACATGATTATTTGTGCTATCCAGAAGAAACAAAGCCAGATTTAAGTAAATGAGATGATATGACACTATACGTGTATCTTTTTGGCTTTCTATATGGATGGACAAAATTCTTATGCTGACCTCCGAATTCATCAGACCATGTGAAATAGTGTTCAAGTGTATAACTTATCATTTGTTGAAAATTGTTCTGTTTTCTACTTCCAGAATCAGCTGTATGTAGACATCACAACTAGATCCGTCATGAATGAATAGTTCATTTTTTGTGGAACTAATAGTTAATCCAATTGGAAGGAAGAAAAGTTGAGGCTTTGATTCAATTTATTTCTTTGTTGAAGCATTAAATGCAGAAATTTACTCGCATAAATTCTGAGTAATTTCATAACTAGCAAATTTACTGCAGGGTTTTGACACCTTATTTCTGCGTACTTAGAAGTTAAGACTTATTCTGAGGATCTATTGTGAGAATCATTGGTTGAAAAAATGAATTGGGACCTTCTCCTATTGTTGAGTAACAAGATGGATTGTAAAATCCACTAGTTTTATTAAAATATAAACTTGGTACTTTTCTCTGTAATATAACCATATCACTAATCCAACAATAGGAGAGGATCCAAGTCCAAAACAAATCAGATTCAAGGCTAACAGAAGTCAGGTTACTTAGAAACGATTAAACATGAATGGTCATAAATAAATAAATAAATACAGTTAAACAACTTCTTTAATGATTCGCTGATGAACATAGGAAATTGGGAGTGTCTCCTGACAAAATTGAAATTGCAAAATCGTACGGTACAGAAGATATTATTATGAATTGATGTTCCGCTCGGCTACTATAGAATAAAACAATTAATTTAGAAGCGTAAAGTTGCTATACAGTATACGGAAACTTCAACTAGAAGATTTGAGGACAACATGATCTAACTTCAACCAACCAGAAAGAATCCTAGTTCTTGAACTTAGCACTTTACTATCACCACTAGTACTCATGCCAGGATGATGCTATATTTCACATGATTCTGAACGACCAAAAATCACGTAACGATTGTTTGCAACATTGTCATAAACAAAATCTCTGATAAACCTGCAGCCATCCATGACATATATCATCAAGCATGTTCCTCTTAAGCAATTAAATAACATGATAAAAACTTACAAAGCAACTGAAAAAAAAATACAACTTACAAAGGCACAAATTGAAGAAGAAATGCTAGCTGTGGAAAGGGCAAGTCTATGTATTCCATTATCTTCAGCACGGCTTCTGACTTTATGTATGATCTATAACCAACTAGAAAGTCATATATTTTACTGCAAACTCTTCTTTCTCATAATTTGCAATCATAAATTTCTTCTTTCCTCACAAATATTATAGCAATTCATCAATTCGGTTGAGAATATTTGGATGAAAATTGTTGAGACAAGAAAACCTTTATTTCCTAGCAACACTTCACAGCCGAATTTTATGCATGATTACAAAAAGATGCTACTGAGTTGAAATTGTTTTGCCTCAAAACCAACACTTTTGAACCTTCAATACACGTACCTGTCCTTTTCAACAAGTACAACACTTGAGATATCATCAGGAGCTCTTCCTGATCTCCGAAGCAACATTTTACCCGCTTCACTCTGAAGAGGTTCATATCTAATTGTCCTTTCAACCATAAAACAAACGAAACAACTATCAAGTTCTTGTTTCTCTATATCAAAACAGAGACCTCATTATCTTTCCATCAGGGTAGCAACTTTCACTCTAGTTTATTTATGAGATAAACTTTTACTGTGAAAATAATCAAAAAGTGGAATTACTACAAGGAAAAGGAAAAATATCACATACTTATTTCGATCATTATCACGAACGAACTTCACACCCCCATTGCACAAGTTGCATACCCCTGTGTCAAAAGAAAGAATTTTTATCGAAACTTGCATTGTGGAATCATTTAGTTTCAGGTAGGATGATGAAAATCAGAAGAATAAATTTGAGTTAGTATGATTACCGTCAAACAACATGATGGGTCGTTTGTCTTGGTCGAAGAAAGTGGAAGTTGCTTCAACCCAGTTGGCTGTGTCGCTTCGGGGCTGTGACAAAGTAGCAAAGGTATTAACTTTTCGTGGAGGCAGCGACCACACAGTTGAGTTGAAGCGCCCAACGCAACCAGGAACTGAAACTACAAGCTGAAGAGCCATTGAAACAAGTGGCCTGCGAACTCAGGGAAAGACGACAACTTCAACTCCCACATCGAATGGAATCTATAAAAACATATATAAGACTTTTTAAAGCATTTTTTTATTTTTAAAATTAATCTGTAGTAGATTAGAGATCACAAAAATAGATTTTGCATTTTTTGAAATAAAATCTCGTTCCTATAGTTTGTTAAATTTTAAGAGAGTATATATTTTACGTGTATATTTCAGGGGAAAAAATTAAAATATGTTTAATTCTTGTTTTAAAAATAGTTTTTAATTTTAAAAACGGTTTTCTATTTTTAAAACAGAAATTAAATATGTCTTTGAAGTACATTTTTCATTTTTCAGGCTTAATTTGGACAAAAGAACTGATCCAACCTTTACATATGGTTAAGAAAAATATACTAATTGGATTATATGAACTCAATGCAAATTATCACCACTTGTTTCATTGTCTCTTTGTTGAGGTGCTATTTTTCATTGGGTGAATCAGTAAAATGCGTAAAGAATAATCTAAATTTTTGTCTATTGGTAGATATGTCAAAGTGTGATTAAAAATAGAAGAGTTAAATTAAAACGATTGGAATTTACAGTTGGCTTTTAATTATCTTCTTGCTTCTCTTCTATGTGCGAGTTTGAATATTAAACACGAGTTTAGATTTAAATGTTTTGTGGAATGTGGATAAAAAGGCTTAAAAAATATTATTTTTATTTGGTAATTTTTAAAAAATAATTTATAGTTTTTATTAATTCTTTTTTTTAAAATATTTAAGACAATAAAATTTTACATCTGATGAATAAAAGTTATTAGTTAATTAATTAATAATTAAATTTAGCTTATTCTTTATAATTTATTTTTTAATACAAATTTATCTTTTTTGCTAATTTTGGCCCTAGATGAGTTGACTCGCTGACCTGCTTACTTAGTCTTTAAGATTGAGCTAATATTTGTAAGTCTACTGCTAAATTGACCAATTTTTTGAGACAAAATGGACCTTTTAGTATTTACTTAAAATTGTTTTTTATTATTTTTTTCTTCATTTATTCTCATAATTCTTTAAAAACAAAAAAGTTGGTTCATTCGTGGACTAGCTTAGCGAAATATATGGAAAATTCACGAAATTTAACGCATAAAAAATCAGTTAAAATGAACCAAACTTATTAATACTTCGGAACCGTTTGAGATTATTGTGTTCCAATTGTTAATTAATTATGGTACTTTGCATAGAAATGCAACGCTAGTGACCACGATTGCACGAACTTTAAAAACGGAAGTTATACAATACTTAAATGTAATATGTTTTTTTATTTTGATATTTTATTTTGCAGATTTTTCTTTTAAAAAGTTACAAGGTAAAAACTATCGTGATATGTGCCTATAATCTTAAAATGAAAAATAATCTAAACAATGCGATGTATAAATATTTTAATATATATATTAAAAAATAATTTTTAAAAAAATTAAATTATCATATAATAAAATTATTTTGAATAAAATTTTTAACAAACAGTATCATAAGGTTAAGAAAATAATAATAAAAAGTAGGATTGTTGTAAAAAAAAAAAAAGATCGGGTTTGGCAGAGAGTAAACAAAAGACTGCATTGGTGAAGGAGACAGCGCTGTAGAGAGAGAGAGAGAGAGGAGAAGAAGAAGAAAGCAATGGGTTGGATCGGTGAGAGCATGGATTCCATCAAATCTCTTCAGATCCGGCAGGTCCTCACACAGGCTGTTAGTCTCGGTTCGTTCCGCTTCTTCTCGCTTTCGCGTTCCCACACTTCATTTTCAAAATCAATTTCACTCACTCTCTTAAGGTCTATCTGGTAGCTACGGTGATACGTGTCGACTCTGAAATTTTACATAATCTAAGTATTGGTATCAAAGTCTTCACTCTCCCCCTTCTTTAGGGTTTATGTCGAGAGCTCTTATTGCCAATTTTCCCCATTCCTATGGTTTAAGGCATTTGGAAGATTTGTGTTAAATGGATTATATGAAAAACTTAGGGTTGCTTATTCGCCATAAGTCCACTTTTTTCTGTAATTTATGTGGTTTTTCTAATCTACTATGTATAACCGTATGCATATGCTGTAGTTGTGGACATTACTTTAAGATTTGGTTGATAACTTGTACATATTGGCTATGCTGATTTACCACAAATACTGTTAACGTCACGATTTTCTGATCTGTCTGCCTCAGGCATGATTGTTACTTCTGCGCTAATAATATGGAAGGCATTGATGTGCATCACTGGCAGTGAATCTCCTGTTGTTGTTGTTCTTTCTGGAAGCATGGAACCGGGATTCAAGCGGGTTAGTTAGTCTCATGCATGAATGCTTCAGTAGTTCTTATTGATTTTCTTACAGTAAATGGTAGTATGAGTTTCTTGTAGTCATAATTCAGGATTTATGTCAATCATCCACTTAATATTTCAGCAAGAAGAGGGAAGGGATATGGAAACTATTCGTCAATATAATTTGTCTGTTTCTGTGTGGTGTTAACAAACGTTGGCTCTCGTGCTATGTGCAGGGAGACATCTTATTCTTGCACATGAGTAAAGATCCGATACGTGCAGGGGAGATTGTTGTGTTTAATGTGGATGTAAGTTTGCTCTTGGTTTGATTCCTTATACTTTGCTTACCCTAGTTCATGTTTATATCAGCATAAATCTATATAAAATAAAATAAAATCAGCGTCATTATCTTTGACTTAATTCAGAATGATAGGCTTGTTTATTCTGTGTTTACAGTTGTTAGTCATATTCATTTTCTGATTCTTTGTATTCTGCTCACTACCATAATGACATACTATATTGACATTTACTCTTTTTTTCTCTAGGGACGTGAGATTCCGATTGTTCATCGTGTAATTAAGGTAAGCACCTCTGGGACAGATAATTATCTTCTGGATGGAAATTTAGGGAGAAGTGGTTCACAGTGTTGCATGGTGTATCCATTTCATGAGTATGTAGCTGTAGGGATGGATGCCTATTCAAACTGTAACCACATAAATTACATAACAAATTGAGCTTTTGCAGTTTGATGTGACTACGAACCACATTCTATACCTGTTTTATCAACTTAGATGCTGTCTGTTATTAGTTCTCCTTACTTGGTATAACTTAATCATGAGGGATAAGGATCAACAATAGTACAATGCCATTAGAACTTTCCTCCTACACCCTCTGCTCCTCTGTTGTTTCTTGAACTACTCGTATCAATTTATTGTCATTGATGTATAAACTGGAGAGCATCAAGAATCTCAGGACAATGGATAAGATTGATTACTTGGACTTTTCCTTCCTTCCAAAGAGAAACTTCCGGAATCCCTCAAGCACACAAGCACCCATATATTTCACCGGTTTAACAGTCTTCAATACTTTCTGAAATATGCACACATTAATTATTATTACACAGTTTATGGTAACTATGGTTTCCCTGCTTTAGACTCTTATTACTTGATCATTTTGTCTAGGTACATGAAAGGCAAGATACTGGGGAGGTTGATGTTCTCACAAAAGGTGGTGACTGATTCATGATTAGATAATTTTACAGAAATGTTGACATTTCTCATTTTAGGTTCTCCATTTTACAGAAATATTAATGATGCTAGCAACACATCCTTTCTAACACATTCTTTATTATTGAGTGAATTTTAATGTGTCTCCCCTTAAAAAAATGGCCCCATTCTCGGACTCTCCTTATAGCGAGACCCACATGAAATTCACCCAATCATTAGTGTTAGAAAGAATGTGTATTGTTAGCATCTCTCTTATACAAAACCTAACCTTGTTTCAGATTTGAAATTCATTTTCCTCTGCAGTATTTCATAAAGTTTTGTTCAGTATTTCATTTTAGTTTGTTATCTGTTAAAGTGATGCTCTCCCTTCATTTATTTTGTCATCTTTGGCAGGAGATAACAATTATGGGGATGACAGGCTACTGTATGCTCATGGTCAGCTTTGGCTGCAAAGACACCACATAATGGGTAGAGCTGTCGGGTATAGCATTTCCTTTAGTTACACTTGCTTCTCTTATTGTAGACTTGTTTTCTAAACCTATCTGGCCACCACATAGTTAGTTGCAATATATAGGTTATGCCTTTGAAGTCTCCAACTATAATTAGAGACAGATATCTGGACATTAAAGTATTTTTCATTTTTTGGCTACATGCTTAATGTTACTTGAAAAGCATAGTATCTACCCATATGTGCATTTCAATACTTGTTGGGCCTTTGAGCATAATGTATTAGGGCACCATGCCAAGAGTTAATCCTAGTTTAACCCATCATGATACCAACAGTTTGGCGTTCAAGTTTTTTTATAGTATGAAGCGTAGTCAATTAATTAGTTATTTTCGGTATTCAATTATCATTGCTTGTTTTTGTCAATGGCAGGTTCTTACCTTACGTTGGCTGGGTGACCATTATTATGACTGAAAAGCCTATCATCAAGGTTTGTTTGCTGTGCCAATCTATTGTGTTCATTTAGCTGAAGTACGTTGTTTATTTTTTGAAACTTCATAATTCTGTCGTAATGTCTGATTGTTGCAAAGCAACATGACGTTTTACTGTGAGATAAATCATGACCAATTTAAAGATGCACCACATAGATATTGAGTTGCAGCAAGTATGGAATGTTCTAAAGCTGTTTTTCCCTTGCAGTATATTCTCATTGGTGCTTTGGGGTTGCTCGTGATAACTTCAAAAGATTAAACGATGAATCTTAAAGTCAAACTGCGGTCTAACCAATGGTAGTGGGAGCAGAAATCATACTTTTCTTGAAGGTGTCATTTTGTACCATTCTTAGTATGGGGGACAATATAATGTTAAGAAGAATTTAATGCAAAATAGTTGAATTTTCATATTTTCTTACCCCTTACTTTTTATATCGTATTTTGGTGCAATTTTAAGCATATATAAACAGCTGTTCCTTAGACGTTTCTCACCCACACTGGCACTGCTGCCAAAAACAAGACTTTATTTCTATGCGATAAATTTTAGCTTACTGATGCATTAATAAATCTTAATATAATTGTTTAAATTTTATCTTAATTGATCTTAAATGAAGCTAATATAAAATTTGTGGGGTGTAGGTTTAGTTTAGTTTAGTTTTGTATTTTCGGGGGGTCCGTTATAGCTTTCACCCCCCTGAGTGTGATTAATATTCTCTTGGGATACCGAGCCAGATCTTCTCAAGTACTATCACTGTTGCACCCACCCGAATTCATTTCATGGATGAAATTCAGATGATACGTCGTTTTTTTTTTTTTTTTGCTCGTACACTAAAGCAATATTTCATGGCTGAATTTTGAAATTGTTAAAAAACACTTCAAAATATGATATCATCTCAAGTAATAAACACATTTCATTCCATGGTTGCAATTTTCATTATTCTTGAAAAATGCATTTTTATTTGGATAAATAGTAAATAAGCAGATTGTCCGTCTGAATTTTCAGATACTGAGAAGGTTGAAGCTTTTACTTGTGGTATATAAATCCGAAAGATTAATGTTCTACACCTCATCTTATGAAAGAAAGAAAAAGCTTTAGAGTATGATTGATTACTGTTTTAAGAACAGTTTTCTATTTTTAAAAATAAATTTTCATATAAATTTATATTAAAATTTATTTTTAAAAACCAGAAAAAAAATAGAAAATTATTTTCAAAACAGTATCTTTATCTTTATATATATATATATAAGTAGATGAGTTTTGGAAGGAAAGTTGCAATAAGTTTTGAAGGAGAATTTGTCTTCATTTTTTAATACAATAATCTTTATATAAAAATTAATAATTACTATTTAAGGCTATCATAAATGCTTTAATTCAAATTAATTAAATTCATTCATTTTTAATTAGCAGTTTTGATATATCTTTAACTTTAAGGTCGTCTTGAATGATTTAATTTAAATCAGTTAAATGTATTTATTTTTAATTAGCAGTCTTTATATATTCAAAATATGCATCCTTTGTGGCGGCAGATTTGAACCTTAATATTAATGTTTATTTTAAATTTTATTATTAAAAATTAATAACTGATAAAATTACATAAAACTCTTGAACTTTAAATTAAGTTTATTATAAAATTAAAAAAATAAGTAAAAAAAAGACGTAAAAAAAAGTAAAAAGAAAATCAAATATATTGATTTGATTCTCAATGACTTGGAGTGAGTATTATTTTATAACATATTTTAATGGCTAAAATATTTATTAAATATTTTTTCTCTTTCATTACTTTATACTAATTAAGATTATATTATATTGAATTTATTTCGTAAGAATCAGAGAATTGTTTGTACTTTATGAGCGGAGTTTGATGATCAAATGGTTGTTTTTTAAAAGAATGAAAATTATAATACTTTACCTATTATGATTATTCAATTATGTAAAGTGAAAACATTTGGTGGTATGATTTTTTATCTATATTGAACTATTTTTAATTGTGTGATAATTATTATTATCAACAAATTATATTTCATAGTTGTTTTAGGAACTTTAGGCATATCAAATGCTTATAATGAGACAAAGTTGTATATCAATCTTAACATAAAAGAGGCTATTGATTACAAGAATAAGTAAGTATTTTAATTATTTTTTATTTATAGAGACATCATTATGTTTTGCATGATATTTCCTATTTTTGTTAACTTATAAGCTATCCAATTTGTGGTATAGGATAAATATGAATGATACAGGTATAAGTCAAGTATTAAGTCTGATGGATACTCTTCTGTTTTAATGGAAGATGATTTGCTTCAAGCTCAAAACATGACCGTATATACATGAAATAATTGAGACAAATTATATATGTTTTGTATTGAAATAATGAAGTGAAATGCATATAATTAGCAGTTAAATACAATTTTAAATTTTAATATAAATGATTTACTTTAAATTTTATTCTTGAAAACTGATAATTTGTATATGATTAATGAAGAATAATAGAATAAATGAATAAGAATTGATGAGTGTATATATATATTCTAAGGGTCATTTATGTTACATTTGATCTGTTATAAATAATCAAATGATAGCTATATGGACAAATATAAAATATTTAATACCGATAAAAAAATTATATTTTATTTAGTGTATATATATTAACATATTTGTACTTTCTTTTTAACCTTAATATTAACATATAGGATTATTTATGAAAAACAGTAAAATGAATAAATTATAATTAATTAATTTATATATTTAAAAGGTCATACAACAATGGAATAATAAGAATTAATATTAATTTAGTATTTATAATTTAAATATTATATGAAAAAAGTACAAAAATTGTTAAAAAGTTGGTATACAAAGAAATCTTTCAAAATATAAATTAGATTTATTATAAAAATTAGAACTTTCCTTCTTAATTAATTTCAATAGAAAAGAAAAATAATTTATAAAGTTTTATATTATATTTTTTTCTTTCAAATAACTAATATTTTTATTAATAATAATATTAACATATACTAATTAATTTTAAACTTTAAAATAGTTTAAATATTATTATAAAGTTTTTCTTATCATAATATTTGTCTATATTTTATATGTGACTCATAAATTTTATATTATATATGTGTAATTTTAATTAATATAAAGATTCATTTTTGTTTTCAATAAATTTATTCTTCTCTTTTACTTTCTATTTAAATATTAATTCAAAATTTTAAAATATATAAAGTATATAAAATTTGCATATGAAAAATTATTTATCTTATTTTTCAATCTATTTATATTTGATATTATTCAATATAATATAATTTTATTATTATATTTTTATATTTAAATTATAATTTTATAATATTAATATATACTAATTACAATATAAGAAAATTTCTGTGACATATAAATATATTTACTAATCTATAATTAAATTTTTTATTATAATATTTAAAGTCACATATAAATTATTTTTAACTATTATATTTATTTTTTATAGATTATTTATTTTTAAAATAATCAAAAAATTTATTTAATATTTTTATCTTTCTGTTATATTAAAAATAATTAATTTAATATTTAAAGTATAATTATTTTAAAACTAAATTATATATATATATAATTAATAAATATACAATTCAATAATAAGAGATAAAATTATGATACTTGATACATACCAATAGTTTCAAAAATACAAAATAGGCTTATTTAAAAAAAATTATTTATTTTTATCTTTAAATTGTGTATTATATAATTTTATAAGATAAAATAAGATATATAATTTTATTCTTTCAATAATTTTTGCATTAAAATATTTTAAATATATTAAAATTTATTTTTTTATTAAGAATCCTTATGTTGTGGTAGTATATATACATGTTAAATTATTACAAATTAATTATAAGAGTATTTTTAAACTTTATAGAATTAAATTTATAATTTATAAATTTAAATTATATTTGAGTTTAAACCTTTTACTTTTAAAGTTAATTTATAAATATTTAAAATTATATTATAAATCTTTATATAACATATGAAATCATTTTATTAGTAACAATATTAATATATACTAATTAATTTTAAAATTTAAAAGTATTTTTAAACTTTATAGAATTAAATCTATAATCTTATAAATTTAAATTTTATTTTAGTTTAATCCTTTTACTTTTAAAACTAATTTAAAAATATTTAAAAGTATATTATAAATCTTTATATAATATATGAAATCATTTTATTAGTAATAATATTAATATATACTAATTAATTTTAAATTTTAAAATAAATTAAATATTATCATAAATGTTTTATAGAATTATTTTTTATTTTATAATTATTAATTATAATATTATACTATAACATAATAATTTATCTGTGCATTGCGCAGCTCATCTATAAATCTTAATTGAAATTTTAAAATATATAAAGTATCTAAAATTTGCATATAAAAATTTATTTATTTTATTTTTTAATTTATTTATATTTAATATTATTCAATATAAAATAATTTTATTATTATATTTTTTATTATTTAAATTATAATTTTATAATATTAATATATATTAATTACAATATAAATAAATTTCTGTGACATATAAATATATTTACTAATTTATAATTAAATTTTTTATAATAATATTTATAATATTTAAAGTCACATATAAATTATTTTTAATTGTTATATTTATTTTTTATAGATAATTTATTTTAAAAATAATTAAAATTTTTATTTAATATTTTTTTTTATATTAAAAATAATTAATTTAATATTTAAATTATAATTATTTTAAAACTAAATTATATATATTTAATTAATAAATATACGATTCAATAACAAGTGATTAAATTATGATACTTAATACATAACAATGGTTTTAAAAATATAAAATAGACTTATTTAATAAAAAAATTATTTATTTTTATCTTTAAATTGTATGATATATAATTTTATAAGATAAAATAAGATATATAATTTTATTTCTTTAATAATTTTTGTCTTAAAATATTTTAAATATATTAAAATTTATTTATTTTATTAAAAATCCTTATGTTGTAGTATGTATATATACATGTTAAATTATTACAAATTAATTATAAGAATATTTTTAAACTTTATAGAATTAAATTTATAATTTATAAATTTAAATTATATTTAAATTTAAATCTTTTACTTTTGAAGTTAATTTATAAATATTTAAAAGTATATTATAAATTTTTATATAACATATGAAATATTTTATTAGTAATAATATTAATATATACTAATTAATTTAAAATTTAAAATAATTTAAATATTATTATAAATATTTTATATAATTATTTTTTATTTTATAATTATTAATTATAATATTATACTATAATATAATAATTTATCCGTGTATCGGGTTCACTTCTTAATTTATATTTATATTTTGATAATATCGTACAAAATATTGCACCTAAAGTTTCCTAAATAAATCGGATTTCATTCAGAATCTGTTGAGTTGAGATGTGATAACAGAACGAGTTTTATAACATTTTTTACGTGTTCATGGGGTCACATGGCATAGTCACAAAAACTCGCTCATGTAGTTACTAGTTACTGAAAAATAAATAAATAAATAAATAAAAAAAGGAAAAAAATATGAGAGGGTCTGGAACAGGTGATGCGGTTGAAGAGACACCCCCAATGAATGGTGGCGCTGCCATCGCTCATAAACCCTAGTGATTCTCTCTGCGTCCACGTCTTCGAATGCATACCACAAATGATCCCCTCCTTCCATCCCCCTGATCATGTTCTCTCTGCGATCCACTCGCAGACTCTGCCACTCCGCCGCCGCTGCCGCCGATTCTTCCGCCGCTCCTCTAATTCGCGTTCAGACCTCAAAACCCTTAGAACCCCCTGTTCTCGATAAGCTCAAAGCCGAGAGGGACCCTGACAAGCTCTTCCACCTTTTCAAGGCCAATGCCACTAACCGCATCCTAGTCGAGAACCGCTTCGCCTTCGACGACACCGTTTCAAGGCTCGCCGGTGCTCGCCGTTTCGATTACATCGAACACTTGCTTGAGCACCAGAAAACCCTACCTCAGGCTCGCCGCGAAGGATTCATCGTTCGAATTATAACCCTTTATGGCAAAGCTGGCATGACCAACCGCGCCGTCCACACTTTCTATAACATGCGCTGTCGTAGAACCGTTAAGTCTTTCAACGCTACCCTTCAAGTTTTGGCTCAATCCCCAAATTTCGATTCTATTCGCCAGTTCTTAGTTCAGGTTTCTCCCCGCTTTGATATTCAGCTAGATATTGTTTCTGTTAACATTGCTATTAAGGCCTTTTGTGAAGTGGGAAAGCTTCAAGAGGCTTATTTGTTTATGTCAGAGGCTGAGAAAAAGGGTGTTTCACCTGATGTGATAACGTATACTACTCTTTTATCTGCTTTTTACAAGAATAAGAGGTGGGAAATTGGCAATGGTTTGTGGAACCTTATGGTGTTGAAGGGGTGTATGCCCAACCTTGCCACGTTCAACGTTCGGATCCAATTTCTTGTTAGTGTGAGGCGTGCGTGGGATGCTAATAAATTGATTGATGTGATGCAGAGAGTGGGGATTGCACCGGATGAGGTTACCTTTAATTTGGTGATCAAGGGTTTTTGCCAGGCTGGTTATGTTGACATGGCCAAGAGGGTTTATTCTGCGCTGCATGGGAAGGGGTATAAACCTAATGCTAAGATTTATCAGACCATGATTCATTATTTATGTAAGAGTGGGGATTATGATCGGGCGTACACCATGTGCAGAGATTCTATGCAGAAGAATTGGTTTCCGGATGTCAGTACCTTCTATATGCTGCTGGAGGGCCTTAAGGGAAATGGTCAAATTCGTAAAGGAATGTTGATCGTTACGTTGGCTGAGAAGAGAATGCCTCCCTTCTCTTCTGGTCATTTGGCTGCCATGCAGTCCATATTGTCCAGTAGTTAGCTTAGGTAGAATAGGGAAACAGGAAATTGGCTGACTTTTGTGAGACAGCAGCCTCGACGGTTCTCTCATATTCTTTGTATTCCATTCGTTTGTACATCTTGAAATTTTAACAAGCCTGAAGTTTTTATGTTATTACATCGAGACGAGCAGACGAACACTAATTATTTTCCACTCAGTTTTTTGTACCACCATCCTTAATAACATTTCAGCCAAGATGATATTTCAGGAGGCAAGTATCCTATAAACTCTTGTAAGTTTTGGAGCGTAAGTTTTGGAGCACTTTCCCCTTCAGCATTCTTTCTCTTTGTCACACACAGCACCATTTTTGTGATTGCTTAATTGCAGACTAATCTTGCATGTGGCTATCAAAGGTTGTATATGCTATTCTTTCCATGTCTTACTTTGGAAAAGTGTGCCTAGATCATGGATCATTTTTACGACTGTCAATAGTAATTAACCAAATATTTATTTTATTTTCAATTATTGAAAATTTTAAGGTGGATTTCTGGGGTTTTAAGGCAGATGCATATCTGCAAAGTCACTTCTTTTGGGTTCATGCATGTCATTTTATGAACTTTTATTTAGTAAAAGTTGTTGTCTTCAGATACTAATGTAACACTTGATGATTTCAGAATCATGGTGGTGTGGTGTAGAGTACAGTAATCATTTTAAATAAGTGAAGTTCATCCTTGTTGGATATCAATGATCAGATGTAGACCTCGGTAACACTTTTTTCAGCTGGGTCAATGATTCAATATGCTTCCTGCTTTCATGTTCTTTTATATTATCTTATTTTGATGACTGATATTGCGTAAGTTTTAGCTTCAAGTCTCCCTCATTATTGAAATATCACCCTTATGACTGTCAAAAACCATTTATATGAATAGCATTTACCGTCTTGATGAAACTATAGATTGAAGGACTAGTGTTGTATGTCTTGGTAATATAATGAGATAAATTAGAATTGACCCCAAATATCCATTTGTCTTTGAAGTGAAGGTAAAGTGTTCTTGTCATGCACTGGAAATTTCTGGAAGTATTTTGATGCGCAATCTGGGTTTTGTGTAGCAGAGAGCAGATACTTTGTGTACAATGAACATCCTTGTTCAGATTCCAAGGCTGTCTGAAAGGCTTCTGTCCACACTGCATAATGTATATTGGGCTTGATGAGGTATTTGTGGAGTGAACAAGTTTACAGATATGAGTTTATGCTTTAGAACATGGATCTTATCTGCTCTTCTTTGTGCTTATCTGATTTGGATTGATGCCGGACAATAGCTAAATGTTCTCCTTATTTGAAGGTATTTTCCAATAAAAAAGTTGTTGAAGAGAATAACCAATATATTTATATGGGTAGCCATGTTTGGTTGAATGTATTGGAGAAGTTTTGTCAGCCTTTTGCTGTAAAATCTATTGTGAAGGGGGAGACAGACGGATGAGAATAGAAAGAGCATTATTGCATTGGAAGGCACAAGATCGAGTGTCTATTTTGTGATTATCCATAGACATGAGACATCCGGTGTATGACCATGGTTAGAACTTCTTGTCCATCAATAGGAATAATAATCAGGATGGAGAATTATTTGCACGTAACGCGTGGATATGATGTGCTGATATTGCTGTTGGTTGTTTGCACAGTCCTTCATTAAAAGCATAACACTTTCCACTGAACTAGGATCTTGCATCCGTTTTTGCCATTGTTGTACAGAAAAATCCTTGAACCAGGAATAAGAAGACACAACATATACAGAGAGCAATGGCACGCTGCAAACTAAAAGAAGCCAGAATTTTGTCACAATACGAGCGCGATGTTGGAAGGTATAAAGTGGTAGGAACCAGTTACTCATCCAAGAGTAAGCACATATACCACATCATTCTGGCATAAGCTTTGCCCCTCTAGCATTTTTTTTTCATATTGAAAACGAGGGAAGCTTCATCGCTGATTGAAAAACAATTATACCAATCAGAATAGATGATCATTTAAATTGATATTTTTTTTTCCATGGTATTACGAGTGTTTTTGGTTTTAGGGAAGTCCTCTAAGATTTTAATCAGTTTCATCAACTTGTCGATTTTATGTTTTAAATGAAGTTATTTGTCCCTTGACCTATCAATCCTTCCGCCTAGTTCACACTATACCTAGACCTATCACCTGGTACTATCAATTGATCAGTTTTTGCTTGCCATCTTATTCCTTTTTTCATTGAACTTGTCCAACATTTATCCTTTTGTTTTTGGTCAGTACATTAGAACAATAAGGCCACTGTAGGGGCCGAACGCACAAAGTGGTGCGAAGCCAAAGCAGAGGATTGTCGACATTTAGGGCACGTTTGATTTAGTTTTAATTTTTAGTTTTTAAAATTATATTTTTAAATAATTTTATAAAACTTTTTTTAGGAAAAATAAAATAAATGTGTTTGGTAATTTAATTTTAAAACTGGTTTTAGTTGAACTTTCATTAGTTTTAGGAAGAAAAAAAGAAAAATAAAAACAAAAACACCTGAGTAGTAATTCTGTTTTAAAAATTGAAAGTAAAAATTTTTAAAAATAGTTTTTAAAATTTACATTAACAAGTTTTTTTTGCTTTTTATTTTTAAAATAAAAAACTATATTTAAAAAGTGAAAACAAACAAGCCCTTATCCTTTGGAATCATCAATATTCTCATCTTGAGCTTCTTGAGTTTCATTGATGATCAAACAAAAACTGGGTATTAAATACAATTGTTGTTTATACAATAATTTTTTTCGTTATTTTTTTAGACTTCTGTTAGCATTTGACACAATAAATAAAAATATGGAGGTGGGTTCAAATATAATGAGGCAAATAGCATTTTGTCGAATTTCGAGTAAAACAAGGTGCTTCACAACCATGATATTAATCGTTCATAAAACAAGGAATGATGTGTTAATGTGTTATCTATCTTTATGTCGCAATCTTATAGTCGCATGTCACTCTAAAACATTTGAGTCAGTTTAGTAATTAAACAATGAAACAAATCAATGTTATGCTAGATTAGGGTTTCTGCTGCAACCACACTGCCTCTCAGAATCTGTTTCTGATGCTTCAAGAAACCCCAATCTCTCATGCAGACCAAAAAAAAAAAAAATCAATGTTATGCTCTCTCTTGCGGTCACTGTGTGAGAGTATTGTAAGACTAGGATAACATTAGAATAAATGAATAATCAACTCAATTAATTAAAATCTAATCCAACATTGAAAAACAAATAAAACATGCAATTTTTATTATAATAATTAACTGAAAATGTTCTTTTTAGTAATTCAATAATTTTTCCCGTCTGCAGAAGATGTTAAAAAAAAAGATTTTAAAGATAATGGATTTTAGTTTGACAAGTTAGTACAAAAATGTTTTTTTTTTCGTTTTTTATTTAAAAAAACATTTCTTTTCAAGACAATATTTGATCGCTGATTTTACGTTTATCGTGATCTAATCCTTAATAATTTTATAGACGTATTATGAAACAATAAATATGATATAATAAAGTAAAGAAATGATATAAATGATAATATTAATTATATTCTTTGATTTTTGTATTATCTAGATAAAAAATGAAATAATTATAAAAAATTATTATTTATAACAATTTTGATTTATGAATATTAAAACAGTATCAATATTTGTTTTTTTTATTTTTTTTCTTATTAGCATGTAATGATTATATCAGTATTTATGAGGCTCAGATCAGGATCTTATGCAGTTTTAGATAGAATTATAATCTGTAATTTAAATTCGCTTAAACAAATATGATAAAAAGTAATTTTTGTTTAAGTTAACAAAAGTTGTTAAAGTCAATCTAGTAAAAAAGTAATTTTTGCTTAAGTTAAAAAATTTGTTTAAATTAAAATTGTAAAAGATTTTTAAATTTTTTTTTCTCTTTAAATTACATAAAAGTTAAGAAACGTTTATGTAAGATCATGTGATCACAATTTATAGTTATGTTATAAAAATTTAAATATTTCAAAATATGTAATAATATAATTATTTTTTAAAATTATTATTTTTATAATAATAATTATTATTTTTAATAATATAATTTTAAATAGTTTTATCTCATTAATTTTTAACACAAGTAGTTTGTTAGATAATATATTTAAAATATTTAATAGAATAATATATATTAAAAAATTTGTTTAGAGAAATAGTTACTTATGTATCCATAGAGGAGGATCCGGATCCTCTGCAGTCTTGGCGGGAACTGCAGGGCGCAGTGCATTTTCGCTTAAGCGAAAATTTAGGACCATTCGCTTAAGTTAGAATAAAGGCTTAAGCGAATGGAAGTTAGAGAGCGGTTCATTAATAACCACTCTCCAAGAAAGACTTTAGAGAACGGTTAATAGAGAATCGCTCTCCAACTAGGGCTTAAACATGATTCGTGTCTCGCTTAAGCCCCTAAATTCACTTAAGCTATTTTCATTTAGCTTAAGCGCGCTACGAAGCGAAATATATTAAACCTAAGCGAAAATGGACTAGAGAGGGATGCATTTGAATCACAATTTCGCTTGAGCGGATTGTAAATCGCTTAAGTTATTATTGAATCGCTTAAGCCTTGACCAGCGATTTTAATTGAAATTAAGCGAATTTGAGGCAGAGAACTATTATTTCAGGCATGCGAAATGGCTTAAGCGAAACTGAATTGGCTTAAGCGAATTGTGGAAGGGCTTGAGCCCAGATTTGAATATGTGAGCGAATATGAAAACCGCTTAAGCGAATATGGGAGCTTAAGCGAATATATCATAAGTTTAAAAAATTATGCAGAAATAGCAGCATGCAAAACAATGGCTTAAGCGAATATTAATTGGCTTAAGCGAATGATAGCAGGGCTTGAGCCCAAATTTGAATTTGTGAGCGAATATTAATACCGCTTAAGCGAATACATGAGCTTAAGCGAAAATATCAGAATTTTAAAAAATTATGCAGAAACAGCAGCATGCAAAAAAATGGCTTAAGCTAATATTAATTGGATTAAGCAAATGGTAGCAGGGCTTGAGCCAAAAATTTATTTTCCCAGCGTATCAAAATTAGCTTAAGAGATGCCATGGGCTTAAGCGAATAAAAAAGAAAATCCTAACATTATGCAGAAACAAACAGCATGCAAGAGGGCTAAATAGACAGGATTACATCTGTTCTTCAACATACATCTTCCACCAAAAACAATTTATAAATACAAATTTAGCTTAGAAACAAAAGAACTTTTTCCAATTGCGAAATCAAATTTGATCAAGGATTGAAGTATTGGTATCATCAAGTTGTTCCTACAAAATTAAAATAGATATAAGAAGACACATAATGAACAAGAATGGATGGAAGTTTATTAGTCTTACCTTCAACAAATCTGTGAAACTTAATTGCTGGATGAAAGTTTCAGGGGGAACATAATATGGAGGTGCTGAACAATGTACTTGAAATGATGAACCTAACATTGGTTGATATTCCTTAAACATTTAAGCACAGTAAAATTAATGATATGGTTATAACAAGGAAGTTATAATAAATGCATTAATCGACAATAAAAGTGGTTATAAGAAAGTACTTGAGATGCTGATTGACCTAAAGTTGGACTTTTGTTCTTCTTTTTTGCTTGTAGCTCAACCCAACTTTTGAATCTTTTACACCCTTTCCTCTTGGTAGTAGGTCTATGCTTAAATCTCTTAGGTTGTATACTATGAATATTGACCTTATCAACACCATCATTGTTATTGTTGTCATTATCTTGTGGTTGTAAGCGAAGTTTTGTGATTTGAATGATTAAAGTATTAATACTTTCATCCACTAATTGACAATATTCTTCTGAACTAGAAACCTCAGAGGCCAACCTAATCATTTTACATGCTAGATGTCGGTATCTGCGGGTAGTACTCAGTTTAGGATCTCCTTCCACTGGTATTCTTTTTACATTGTGAATAATACCACAACATCCTTGTGTTGTCCATCTCTTTAGTATGTATTTGTCAGGAACAACCTTTACATCATTGGCTTCAAACACTTTTAAAGCATGACAACAAAGTATACCAAATGTTTCAAATTTTTTACAAGAGCAATTGATAGTAGTTGAGGAACGATCAAATGTAATTGTCCATGATCTTTGTTGATTGACTTTATATATTCAATCAAATGAGGAGTTTCAATCCTTTGCGATATGCAACAAGCTAAGAATTGAGCAAACTCTTGTTGAAATAAATTATACACTACATTTGTGTAAACCTTAGCCATTTGTATTAGTATTGGTGATACCTCATATCGCAACATGGCTAGTTTGTGACAAGAGTCATACTCACACTTGAGCTCGTTATAACGTTTGTCTTCAACCACCCGTTCAAAGTGTTCAAAGAATTGCTTGATGTCAACACCAGGTCTCATACATGCCTTGAAGTCATAATTTAAACTTTCACTTAACTGAGTGCTACGCATTCCAAGGGTTAAATAATCCTTGAGATAACATGATGCTCATTTCTCCTTTATAGCATACAGTGAAGTAATCCAAGTATGTTCTTGAACATTGTATTCTGTAATCAACCTTATCCAAGCCTCCTCAAACTCAATTGAAGTATCAAAGTCATATATGTATCATTTCAAATCTCGTAAGAAATGACTCCCTCCTTTCATCAAATTTCCCAAATGCTTTATTCCATTTTGCATTAAGTGCCACGTGCATAAAGCATGACGTGTCTCAGGCATTACTTGGACAAGTGCCTTTGCCATTGCTTGGTCTTGATCTGTAAAAAGAGTTTGAGGTTTTTTGTTGTTGTGTGCTTCCAAGAATGTCTCGAACAACCATTGAAATGATTCAGCTGTTTCATCATACAATATTCTGCTGGAAATGCTTTTTGTCACTTTTATTTTGATGTTTGGCTGATTGAAAATTTTTTTGCTGGATGAAATGTTAGTTTGAGCTTACCTTAATGTCTGTATTTTTTGCTTAAGCGACACAAACAGGCTTAAGCGATTTTTACTAAAATTTTTGTCCTGGTTTCGACTGCATGATGGCACCAAAAAAATCAATTCCTCAAAGAAAGAGGCAGAGACCAGAAGTTGGCCAAACTTCACAACAGCATGATGAACCTATTGATCAACATGAACATTCACCACCAGCGACTCAAACACAAACACAAACAGAAGTCATATCATGGGATAGATATAGGTTCAAAACTAGGGCCAAGGCTCAAAGATTTATTGACTTACAAGCTAGAGATTTGCTACTTGAGAGAAAGGTAGCTTTACAAGAAGGAGAGTATGAAGAATTTATGCAAGAGGTTAGGAGAAGAAAATGGGAATTCTTGGCAAATCTCCCCAACCAAATTAATGAGGTAATCGTCAAAGAGTTTTATGCAAATGTTTGGCCATTGATACCAGAAAGGTCAGAAAAGAGGTCTTGGGTTCGAAGGCACCCAGTTGCTTATGATAGAGATGCAATTTCAGCTTTGTTAGGCAACCCTTTGACCTTACAAGAAGGGGAGCTATGCCAATACCAGCAACGCCGAAAGCGATTCTCAAGTTTTTTGGATCATGCTGTAGCTGAGGCCTTATGCATCCCTGGAAAATCATATGAAACAAATGCTGCTGGGAAGCCAATGAGGTTCAAAAGACAATCTCTGAATACTTTGGCCCAAATCTGGACATCATTTCTTCTTGCTAACATTGCTCCAACCACACACACCTCAGATCTTCGGATGCCTCGAGCATATCTCATATACAGTATCATGCAAGGGATATCCGTTGACATAGCAGCAATCATTTCAGATGAGTTGCACCAATTTGTTATTTCCAACACCTCCTCTATTGCATCAGCAACAAAACTTTTGGGATTTCCAGCACTCATCACTGCTTTATGTGCTTCCCAAAGTGTTATCCTTCCAGAGAGCGTTGCTCAAACTATCAGTTTGAAGAAACCAATCAATTCCCAGTTCATCAGAAATTATTGCACCAATCAATTGGAACAGCCTGCAGGACCTTCCTCTCAACCCTCCTCATCTGTACCACTTACATCACAGCCAACACAACCATTCATGCCTGACATGCCACAAACAGATTCAAGTGTCCTATGCCATCTAACCCACATAGAGCAACAATTGGCAGCAACTAATCGCGCTTACACTCAGTTGAATGAGTCGTTCTACAAGTTAGCCCTTTTCTTATTTAATATTTTAATATATGTAATCAATTATGCAACCATGCCTGATTTTCTCTTTCCATAGGTTCACTCTACATCAACATCATGGTGAGCCATCTGCTTTTCCATGGCCAACACCAGAGCTTTTTGTAGCGACTGTATCGTGGCCTGGAGACAATCCTATCTTTTCAGCTCAACAACAAACTCCACAAGATCATGTATCACATCCGGATGAAGGAGCCAATGAGGACATTGACGATCATCAAGAGGGAGATGTACAACAACATCAAAACTTAGAGGAAGAAGGGAGACATGATGAGGGAGATGGGCCACAACCAATGCAAGAAGAGGACAATATAGGAGACCCATGATTAGAATTAGGATTTTATTGTAATGGATATGAATGACTAAACATTTTCTGTTATGTAATATATTTTCTCTTTACTTTCCCAATGGTGAATTCTATACTTTTTCATTGATGGATTTTAATATTTATTCACAATCGTGCCAAAGTCATTATAAACTGTTTTTGGTGGAAGATGTATGTTGAAGAACAGATGTAATCCAGTCTATTTAGCCCTCTTGCATGCTGTTTGTTTCTGCATAATGTTAGGATTTTCTTTTTTATTCGCTTAAGCCCATGGCATCGCTTAAGCTAATTTTGATACGTTGGAAAAATAAATTTTTGGCTCAAGCCTTGCTACCATTTGCTTAATCCAATTAATATTAGTTTAAGCCATTTTTTTGCATGGTGCTGTTTCTGCATAATTTTTTAAAATTCTGATATTTTCGCTTAAGCTCATGTATTCGCTTAAGCGGTATTAATATTCGCTCACAAATTCAAATCTGGGCTCAAGCCCTGCTATCATTCGCTTAAGCCAATTAATATTCGCTTAAGCCATTGTTTTGCATGCTACTGTTTCTGCATAATTTTTTAAACTTCTGATATATTCGTTTAAGCTCCCATATTCGCTTAAGCGGTTTTCATATTCACTCACATATTCAAATCTGGGCTCAAGCCCTTCCACAATTCGCTTAAGCCAATTCAGTTTCGCTTAAGCCATTTCGCATGCCTGAAATAATAGCTCTCTGCCTCAAATTCGCTTAATTTCAATTAAAATCGCTGGTCAAGGCTTAAGCGATTCAATAATAGCTTAAGCGATTTACAATCCGCTCAAGCGAAATTGTGATTCAAATGCATCTCTCTCTAGTCTATTTTTGCTTAGGTTTAATATATTTCGCTTCGTAGCGCGCTTAAGCTAAATGAAAATAGCTTAAGTGAATTTAGGGGCTTAAGCAAGACACAAATCATGTTTAAGCCCTAGTTAGAGAGCAATTCTCCATTAACTGCTCTCTAAAGTCTTTCTTGAAGAGCAGTTATTAATGAACCGCTCTCTAACTTCCATTCGCTTAAGCCTTTATTTTAGCTTAAGTGAATGGTCCTAAATTTTCGCTTAAACAAAAAAATTAAGTTAAGCGAAAATGCACTGCACCTTGCAGTTGTCGTCGAGACTGCAGAAGATTCGGATCCCATGGAGGAAGTGGATGTCTTCCACGTACGACTTGAGGAGTTGAAGCATTGTCTAGCGCTGTTAAATAGATAGAAGACGATCATTTACTTGCCTTTGCAGTTTGCATCGCACTCGTTGTTTCTCATGTACGGGGTAACATTCGATCTGACATATGATTGAAACCTTAACAGTAACCCTCTTCCTTGAAACCTTTTAAACACAAAAATGTCGAAGGCCGTTCTTTCGCGAATCAAACCTCGTCACTGCCCGAAAGGTCCCACCTTTTTGCCTCCCCGCATCAGAAACCTCGTTTTGGACGTCATCCGAATCCTTAAAACCCAGCAATGGCAGGATTCCCTCGAATCTCGCTTCGCCGAATCCGAGGTGCTTGTTTCCGATGTCGCCCATTTCGTCATAGACCGAGTACACGACGCAGAACTGGGTTTGAAGTTTTTTGATTGGGCTTCGACCAGACCCTTTTCTTGCTCTCTCGATGGGGTTGCCTATTCTTCTCTTCTGAAGCTCTTGGCGAGGTTCAGAGTGTTTTCCGAGATCGAGTTGGTGTTGGGGAACATGGAAGTTCAAGACTTGAAGCCTACCCATGAAGCATTCGGCACTTTGATTTGCGCCTATGGAGAATCTGGGTTGGTTGATAGGGCCCTCCAGTTATTCCATGCAGTGCGTGAATTGCATAATTGTTTTCCCAGTGTCGTAGCTTGCAATTCATTGCTGAATAATTTGGTGAGAAGCGGGAAAGTTGATATTGCGCTTCAGCTGTATGACAAAATGCTTGAAGCAGATGATGGTACTGGTAAGGTTGTGGATAATTGTAGCACCTCCATAGTGGTGAAGGGCCTATGCAACTTGGGGAAGGTTGAGGAAGGTAGGAGGTTGATTAAAGATAGATGGGGAAAGGGTTGTGTGCCACATGTGGTGTTTTACAATATGATTATTGATGGGCATTGCAAGAAGGGTGATCTCGAAAGTGCAACTAGATTTCTCAAGGAATTGAAATTGAAGGGGTTTTTGCCAACGGTAGAAACTTACGGGGCTTTAATTAATGGATTTTGCAAGGCTGGTAAGTTCGCAGAAGTTGATCATCTTCTGACGGAAATGACTGCAAGCGGATTCAATGTGAATATACAAGTGTTCAATAATATTATAGATGCTGAATTCAAGCATGGTTTGATAGAAAAAGCATCTGAGACAATGAGAAGGATGGATGAGATGGGTTGTGAGCCAGATATTACAACTTACAATACTCTGATTAACTTTTCGTGTAGGAGTGGAAGGATTAAAGAAGCTGATGAACTTATAGAGAAGGCAAAAGAAAGGGGATTGCTTCCTAGTAAGTTTAGTTATACCCCCATCATGCATGCTTATTGCAAACAAGGGGATTATGTTAAGGCATCGAAAATGCTTTTTAAGATTGCTGAAATGGGAGAAAAACCGGACTTGGTTTCTTATGGAGCTTTTATCCATGGAGTTGTTGTTGCCGGCGAAATTGATGTTGCACTGATGGTCCGAGAGAAAATGATGAAGAAGGGTGTATTTCCTGATGCTCAAATTTACAATGTTTTGATGAGTGGTCTCTGCAAGAAAGGGAGATTTCCTGCTGCCAAACTTCTACTTTCAGAAATGCTTGATCTAAATGTTCAACCTGATGCATATGTTTATACCACCTTGGTAGACGGGTTAATTAGAAATGATGAACTTGATGAGGCAATTAAGCTTTTTGAAGCCATATTTGAAAAGGGTATAGACCCTGGCATTGTGGTGTATAATGCTATGATCAAAGGTTTCTGTAAATTTGGAAAGATGACAGATGCTCTTTCATGCTTAAATAAGATGAAAAATGAGCATCTCGCTCCAGATGAATACACTTATTCCACAGTTATAGACGGATATGTAAAACTTCATGACTTAAGTAGTGCACTCAAGATGTTTGGACAGATGATAAAACAAAAATTCAAGCCAAATGTGGTCACCTACACCTCTTTGATCAATGGATTCTGCAAGAAAGCAGATATGAACAGAGCTGAAAAAGTTTTCAGAGGGATGGAATCTCTCAACTTGGAGCCTAATGTTGTCACATACACCATATTAGTTGGGGGTTTCTTTAAGGATGGTAAACCTGAAAAAGCAACATCCATTTTCGAGCTAATGCTGATGAACAATTGTCTTCCAAATGATGTCACATTCCATTACCTGATAAATGGTTTAACAAATATTACAACTAGTCCAGCTCTAATTAAGCAGAATGAGTCTATGGAATATGGGAGGTCCTTGATCTTGGATTTCTTTGCAATGATGGTATCAGATGGATGGAACCCATTGGTTGCTGCCTATAATTCTGTTCTTGTTTGTCTCTGTAAGCATGGAATGGTTGACACTGCCCAATTATTGCAAACTAAGATGATGCGTAAGGGGTTTCTTATAGATTATGTATGTTTCACTGCTCTGCTACATGGCTTATGCCAAAAAGGAAGATCAAAAGAATGGAGAAATGTTATATCATGTGATATAAATAATATTGAACTCCAATCTGCTATTGAATATTCCCTGATTTTAGACAAATACCTATATCAGGGAGGGCTATCAGAGGCTTCGGGTATTTTACAGGCCTTGATTGAAGACTCCAAGCTTTCTAATCAACCAGACAAACATATAAAGGTTATAGAAAGATAGGGAAGAAGGAAATTCCCATAAAATAGGAAATTCTCCAAGCTTCAGGTATGAATGTGTATTTGTTGAATAAACTTAAATGTCGGTTTTAATGGTTTTAATTCAACAGTTTTTGTTAGAATAAAAGGTCAGGAGTCAGCAGTTATATTTTTGATAAATTGTTATAATGGGTTTTGATTGTAGTTTATGGCTATTAATAGAATTTAAGTCTTTTATTTTATAAATAGATTATTGTATTATTTGACAAAATGTGTAAGAAATATGCAAACAATTTTTCTCCTCTGTGCTCGTCATAGAATTTTATAAAGGAAACCATTTTTTCTAAATTCTATTATTCTTCTTGAGGACTGTACACATCAAAGGTATAATGCAAGTGGTCAAGTGGTCTTCGAACAAGCATTTTATGAAGAGGCTACCAATGAAAAATTATTAGTTCCAACCTTTTGCAATATAACTGCCATGCGCTAAAGATGAGCTGTTTAGTCAATATTATGGGAGCCATCTGCCTGTAACAATAAAGAGGTGCTGGATCGATATGAATTGCACAGTATGCATGACGGTTTACTTCCTCCCAGTGGAAGCATCAAGACTCAAGAGCTTCCGCGTATTGCTTTTGTACAATTATTTTAAAAGTAACATTAAATGGTATAAAAACCCCACTTCATTAGTCTGTTGAAGCCATTAGCTTTGGAAGCTGTCCAGTTCCTACAGACAGAGAAGAAAATTTTCCCCGACATGAATATCATGATCCCTTGTTATATTGCGGAAAGCCCTTCAATTTGCAGCTCTTTGAACAGCCTCTTTGCCCCTTCACTCACTTTCCCATGACAGGAGCATTATTGCAGTGACTGGGCAACACTGACTGATTTCAGAGTCATTGCATGGCATTAGGATATACTTTGAAGTTTAGTAAAAGGGACTTCTGATTCTGCTCTGCTTTATCAGTTAATTAGGTAATGCATGGATTTTCATTCTGATATGAGAAGCTGAAAAGTGAGCTCTTCATCATGCCAGAAGAGTTTCTCAGTTTTCATAAACGGTTGTGATCTATGATGTAAGTTATTCAGTTGATTTTTGAAAAAATGTTATACTTCCATCTTTTAGACAACTAAAAATAATAATGATGTTTTCTTTTTGGGTCAACAAATAATGTTTTCTTTAAAATAGTTATCTTCGAAGATGGGCTAAAAGCCTAAAACTAGTCTCGTCAACAATTACCGTAAACATAATACTGTGTGAAGATCACCAATTACTGGGGCTCTTTAGTTGGAGATAGAAAAAAAAACAATTACCTGAAGTAATTTCTATGGTAATTTTTATATGCATATCGTTATAATATCACTCTCTAATCATTTTTATTTCTTGATTATTTCATGCATGTAAGTAATATACTTGCCAAAAAATGAATGAATCTTACTCCAATTGAATCCGCACTTAATTAATCCAACGTTAAAACACTTGACCGAAAAGAAAAAAAAACTAATAAACAAAGGCAGAAAAACAACCTCATACTGATAAATGTTGTTCATGTATTAAATTACGATTTTTTAAAAGACCAGTCTTCTAAGTGTGACGGTGTAAATTATTTCTTGAATATTTTTATATAACTGCAATTTTAAATTTAATAGTTAGATTGATAAAATAAATAATTTTTATAAAAGGTTGATAAAAGTATATTTTTACAAAGTTTGATAATCGGTATCAATTAATTCTACCCCATAAAGAAGTATATTTTTATAATTTGTTAATTAATACAATTCTATGTTTAAAAAAAATTGTTTTCAGCCCTTCTCATTATTCTGTCACTTAGGAAGAATTTTTTTTTTTCAAAATAAAGGAATGACGTTGTAATTTAAATATCTTTTAAAAATTATAAAATTTAGCATAGAAATTAACTTTTAAAATAATTGTCATCCCAATCAAACTCTTTTATTTATAACGGTAACATATAAAAAATTACACCGTATTAGTGACTTAAAACTATATATGAAGCATTTAATAAATAAATAAATAAAATGAAACGACTTTTAATTTTAATGAAGCATCTCTTTGTTAAACCTAATATTTCCAAAATGTCAACATTGTTTGATGAACGTTTTAATTGAATCCGGTGTATGAATGAGTTGTCATATATTTATTTTGTCTTAAATATTCAATAATGTATTAAATATAATTAAAAATAATGAATACTTAACAAATTTTTCGTTTCCCACGTTTAATTTTCATAGGAGATAACTTGTATGATTCGGAAACAAATGTGAGATTTGTCTGTTTTAAAAACAAAGAGGTACACCTTAGATAATATAATATTATGATAATATATTATTAAAAAAGTTATGGCTGAAATTTTAATAATTTAATTATACATGTGAATACATTTTTATCATAATTCTAATTGTATATTTTATTTTATCTAATATCTATGATGATATTTATCCTCTAAAATGCACTCTCTCACTTTAAAGAGCTAAATCCTTAATTGTAGACATCTCAGCAAAAAATTGAACCATAATTTATTAGTTTAAACAACTCATTCTTTACACTGATGATACATTTTAAGAAAAAACAAAAAAAAAACTCTTTAATCTTCGTAAAAGGAAATAAATAAACGTGAAATGTGAATGCAGTAGTCGTCAAATCAACCATATTTTATTTTTTTTATGAACAGAGATATTCTATTTTGATGTCAGAAAGACAAATAATTTTAACTCTTGGAAGCAAGAAAAGTAAAAGGTCATTAATTTTTATATATAAAAAAAAACATTTACATATATTTCTTAGATTCTCTTGCGCATATTGTAGAGTTGACATATTCTATAAATACAAGAGCATCAAAGAAATATTTCCCATAAGTGCAGGGTTAAGAAAACCAATTAATGGAGAAAATGAGAGTGATACTAATTACTCAATTCCTATTCATAGCTGCAGCAGCTGCAGCACAAGTTGATGATGGAAAAGCTATTAATCCTAATCAAAATCTTAATCCCCTTAATAACCAACCTCAAGCCTATGAATCTCCAAGATTCCAAAAGTTTGTGACACATTGCACCTCACATATTGCTGAAACTTGCAGTGGAAACGATGCTTTGATACAGCATCCATATGTGTTGGCCCAATGTCTTTTCACCTCTATGGAAAAGTGTTTGGTAGACCATGGGGCCGCACTTTATCCATCAACTAAGACCGTCACAGAGCCCCATCAAGCCAAAGAGAAAGCCCAAGACCAGGCCCAAGAACAAGAGCCCAAATCTCCTAAGCCACTCTTTTATCATCCATTACTAGTTGATGCTCTGAACTTTCAAACCGTCTTGAGAGACTGCACACGTGTCACTGCACGGACTTGTTTGAGGGGTCCAAATGTTGCCACGTCATCAGTTTTAGCGGCGTGCCTAATTCCATCTATGAATCAATGCGTATATCCCCGTGGAGCTGAACCCAGTATGTATTCTTTACTATTAATAGAGTTTTTTCTAACAGCTAAAATACCCAAGTTGAATATAATACACTCCTTTTATTCAGATGCATGATTAATGTTCTCACCACTTATATATACTTATTGATTTTCTTTATTGGTTAAAAATGATTGGTGATATTTTTCACCAAAAGTCAATCATATAATAATGTTATCCTCATACAAATACAAGAATGCTTCCTTTTATGTGAACTTTTTAAGAAATAAAGTCATGTAAAAATTTTATATTTATCTTTTATTCCAAAAAATAATCAATTTTTTAAAATCGATTTTTTTCATACTGATTTTAATTATGTAACGTACTTCATATGGCTTATTCTTGTGTTTTTCAATTGTTTAGTTTTAAGATTTTAAAAATATATATCTTGAATTATAATGCAGGTGACCCGTGACGCTGTTGTGGAGTGAAGTTATATTGGATATGAAGGCAAACATCTTGAAGGTATTCGCCACAGAACTAGTAAAAGAATAATCGGGTTTGCTCAGCCCAGCCCAGCCCATAGTATAATAATCCCTTTTCTAGCCAAGAGACTACTCTTTATTTCAATTTACTTGAAACATCCCTAGTCATATATCAACTATATATTATTGGCTTGCAAGCTTGTCTACGGCGAAGGATCCATAAAACCTTGAATATTCCAATTAGCTACATTACTGTTATGTATAATAAATCATTGTACGTCGTGATCGTTAAGGCTTTTCAACTATATAAAACATGCTTTATTTCCATTTCGTTGGATTTCTACTGGAACGCATAATTTAGGTACAGAACCTGGTGCCGCACTCTGCCGTTTATATAATGTGACAAAATCAATAATATAATATAATACACACATATATATATATATATATATATAATAAAAATTTACTATCTTTAAATACATAAAACCAATTATAAGACTGAAATTAATAAAATCAATAATTTGATTCAACTAATTGTATACTATTGACTAATTTATTTTAATTGAAAACGCTTTTCTTTTGAATCATAAACAAATGGGTAGTCAATATGCGGTGGAAAATGAAGAGGAAATGAAAGGGGCATTGTTGTTAGGTTGTCTAAATATCTCGATGAAAAGGAAGAGGAAATGAAAGGTTGACCTTCATACTACAGGTGGGATCACGACGGTAATTGAAACAAAGATTGTCACAAATTTTTGGAACATTAGACATTGTATGACCCTAACTAACAAGAAAAACCCATTTTATAGAGAAAGAAACAAAGGAATTTTGTAGTTCAATATTGCAGGTCAGTTTATAATAATGACATGTCCTCTACCTCGCAACAACAAAAATGCAAATCACTAAAAGGTACATATCTTCAACAGATTCTAATGTAATTTTGAAGAACTTCATGCGCTCTGTTCTTCAATATCTCCATTTTCACCATCTTCAGCAACCGCAGCAGCCATCAATTCATCGAAGTTTGCTGTCTTCCCAAGAACTATTTCGATCTAAAACATTATTTATGAAATAAAGAACTTTAAGGCAAATCAACAAAAGCTGGTTTTTAGTTTTATTTTTTCAATTAATTTTCTTGAAGTTCTAAGAATTGTCTTGCTGTGCATTTGCGCGCACACCAAGGCCAAACAGGCTCCAAACAAACATTCTCCTTCTAGAGTAAAAAAGAACTTGTTTAAATCCGTACCTTGGCCTTTTGGACTGGTCTACCTCTAGAATCATCCTTTATGTCCACAGTTGATGTCATGATTTCTGCATGAAGATTCCATCATTAAACAAATTAGATTATTCAAATATAAAAGATTAAGAGAATCAGAAAGAGTGTCTACGAGAAGGGAGAGAGATCATTTCTCGAGAGAAAAAAATATAGCGTCTCACTCTTTTCAACAGCAAGTCCATTGTTTTTCAAAATTTCAGTAACAGTTACCACGGTGGCAATAGCTGTAACAAAGAAATAGAAAAATATCAGAAATCAGATTAAAATTGTAATCAAGGAAAATACATTTTATTTTCTTCCTCATTATAACTTTTTAATACATTTCTGCCATTCCAGGAAATATTATAACGCTCACATGTAGATCAACTATTGCTTTCAAATTTAGAAAAAAATTTTAAAATAAATCTCCAGATTTCATTTCAGCATTGCAAATATACTTAGCTACTTAGCTTCGCAACAGTTTTTGTCCCACCATTTCTATCATCTATCAAATTAAATAACTGATTATACTTAAACCCTAAGTAGGAAGAAAGTCCCTAGTGGGTAAAACTTGAGGAAAGGCCACCAGTAAAAGTCAAATCTCCAAGGACAGCACCTCTGCGTACAGCTGCAAGGTCTAAAAAATTAGCTAATCCGACTTGTCATGGCCAAATTTTCCAAACTTAAGGCCGAACAATGCTATGAGCCGGCAACAAACCAATGCAGCCACCTACGTTGTATTTGAGGTTTCGTAAGGAATTGGAAGGTGAGGCCAGGGTACAGCATTATTAGTATGCTTTAAAACAGAGCATAAGTACACAATAGTGATAGCCACCATCACCAGCATCACTGCATAGTGCATACTAAAACTAAAATTTGAAGGAAAACACAATACCTTGAAACAAAGTTCAACACTAAAGTCATTCAAAAGTTCAGGGCATGATGGGGTAGCTAAAGAAATCTTAACATTTATCAAGACAGCTATAGAAACACGTTGCCGAAAGTAACATCTTTTGGTCAATGAAATTTTAATCTTTTAAGAGCTATAACTCTTCAGTTTTTCAAAATTCTCAGTCTCGTGGTTATATTAGCTTCTGAAACTCCAAAATAATAATACTTAAAAAAATCAAAAGGATGAGCATATTACCAATCCATTACAAAAAAAAAAAAAAAAAAAACGTAACTGAATTAATAAAACAAAAAAACCAGAGAAAAGCGCGAAGAATACTGATACCCATTCCTAGCGCTGAGAGTTCGACCTCATTATGCTGTTGCATATATCTCTGCAATAAAAACAAAATTAAACATGAGGAAAGAAGTTTGCAAGCTTCAAAATCTCGTATGAAGAGTTGAAATTTGCAGGGACCTTGGCGAGATTAACGTAGAAGAAGAGGGGCTTCTTCGTGTTAGAGACTTGAATGCGATTTTTCTTGTATGAATCGGAGATGTTGATGTTGTTCACTCCCTCCGTTATGCTTTCCATTTCTCTCTCTCTCTCTCTCTCTCTGTAATCAAAAACCCTAACAACTTGTTTTATGAAAAGTGTTGAAGAGAACAACCCCCACGAACCACACGATGCACTCCTTGGCCCAACATTTTATTCATTCCATTGGATCTTATTGGGCCAGGCCCGTTTACGAATACAAAACAAAAACTGGATCATACCAGCTAAGCAGAAAAATGCGAGCGTCATACCAGCTAAGTCTAATTTAAACTTGTTAAAGTTATTTCATTTACTCTAGTTTTATTGTAAGTCACTTAACACTTCTTCTCTAATTTATAAATTTTTTAGGAAGGTTACATTAGTCTTTTTCATAAGATTCTCTAATTAATTAGGTCCTAATAATTTTAGAAATGTTTTAAAAAATGTATAGAAATTGTTAATTTATTTCTACAGTAAAATTCATTGTTCTTATAAAAATAATTTTACATGGACAATTAAAATTCCATAAGATTAAATCATTTTTTAAATATAAACAGAACATTTGAAGATGCCCCATTAAAGTGATTTAAAAATTAACTCTCTCATATTTCAATAGAAATACATGTATTTATATAATGTACAGTTCATTAATTTAAATTTATATATTTTAGTTGTATCTAACAGTTTAAATATGAATATATGAATATTAATTTTATAAATTTTTAAAGGGATAAAATCCTAAATTATTTATTTGCTCGTCCTTTTGCCATGGATATACTTGAGCCACTTGCTTGACACGTTCCGTCTAAAAATAAATATTACAACGAACAAATAGAAAACACGATTGCGTTGCGTGAATGAAAAATCGTTGGATATTTCTTGTCTTCGTATAATTGACAAACTTACGATGGATCTGACTAAACAAATTAAATAAATACTAATCAGATAAATTTTATTATATAATATTTTATCATTTATTTATTCAAATAAATTTTAAAAATATATAAAAATAATAATATTATTTTTATCTATTCAAATCAGAAAAATTGATTCAAATTATCGGTGGATCCTGCCATTACGTGTTGAAGCAAATGTTATTTAAAATGTGTTAAAAAAGGGTGGTGTAAACACTTTTCAACTAAAAACCATTTTGATAATTCAATTATGTGATTTTAAGTTTGATATATAAAAATAACGTCAAAATTTTAAGGTAATTCGATTTTATTTTATTTTATTTTATTTTATTTAGACCACGTATATCCTCTCAACTTGGAGCCGAAGTATCTCTTATTTATTAAAGGATAAGATATTCTGGAAAAAAAATCTGAACGAATTGACATTATTTCAATGCTTGTTCTAAATTATTAAGTTGGAACTTTGAATATCTATAATAAAAAAGAGTAGCAGGATATATGAGCAATATTCTGGTTTGGAGCATTGGGGGGTGAATTATTGTGCCATACTTGCTAGAGTTTCATGTGGACAATGATTTGATTTGTTGGCTACTTCATGCACATATGAAACTTGTGAAGGTATGTTTAATTAATGTTAGTGTTAATAAGTGACCCACTCTAATATAGAATATATAAAATCAATGAACGAGACACTCAATTATTGAAGATAGGTCATAATCCCTAATAGATCTCAAAATGGACATTTTTTAAGGATTCTTCTAATACTTGTCATAGTGATATTCATTTAACAATCTGTTTATGTCGATTTGATCTTTAAATTTTATAATATTGATTATTCTGATATTTCATATGACACACAAATTACTTTTTAATCTGACTGGTTTGTCAAATACCACATTAATCATGCCTTTAACATTATCAAATAAGTTTAGCTAAAAAAATGGCTTATCAATTAATTTAACCCTTAATATGTAAATCAAATTGAGTAATAGTGATCAGGAGGCATGTTTAAATTGCTTTTGATTTAATGTCGATACTAAATTGGTGGGTAAATATTAATTTTAAAATTTAATTTTACTCTCCGTAATGTTAATAATCAAACTCACTAGTAATGCAAAATTTAAGAATTAAATTATTTTCAATTTGTTGTTTAATAACTATGTAAAAATTGACTAATGCAATGCAAAATAAAAAAACTCAGTGATTTTTGTCTTAACTAATGAGTATGTCATATATTACACATGTATTTAAAATATATGAATATGTAAAAAATAAATAAATTTAAAAACACTGAAAGATTATTTTGCTGATAATTAAAAAGCACGAGTCCAATTTATTTATTTTGTATGATAAAATATTGTTGTTAATCTATATAATATAATATTAATTTATTGTTAATTCATAAACATCTCATTTTGTATTTAAGAACTAAACTAATTTCCTGCAATAGATTTTTTTTTATTTTATAAACATCTCATGGCACTTATTATTAATGAAAAAATTTAAATATTGATTAAAATGATTAAAATAAATAAAGGTTTTATTTATTTTGATAACTGAATAATAAAAATTGATGAAAGTATGTTTTGATTTATAAGTCACGTGTCATAAAAACAAACAATACGTAAGAAAAAAGTACGTGTAGAATTTTAATTAAAAAACAAGATTATAATACAAAGATGAATTTAAATTCCATTTGATCAAATAAATTGAATTTGTACCGCATATTATGTTTAAGTGATTTAACATATTATTTTGAATGTTGAGTTTTGATTTAATAGGTAAATTACTTTACACTAGTATTTGTATCTGTGCAATGTATGGAATGAATTATAATTTTTTAATTGTAATAAAAATTATATACAAATATTTTTTTAATATTTTTAATCACAAACAGGAATAATATAAATAATAATTATTTATTACTCAAATTTCAACTAGTTTAACATAACACAATTTAGTTCTGTGAATTTTTTAAATCTATATTTATAGTAATACCTTTATGCATAATAATTAAATATTTTAATTGATTTCAATTAATAACTTTAAATTTCAGAATGGAAATATTTGATTAAATATGTTTTATTAAATAAAAATATCACAAATATGTAAAAAAGTTATTTTTTGGGCACAAAAGAAATAGTGGATAACAAGAAAAACAGCAAATTTAGTGGATAAGACAAGGTCATTATTCGGCTGAAATATTAAAAAGATGAGTCACAAATGCGTATAGCCAATTTAGTTATTAAATTCTTATTAAACTCACCTTTAAGGAATGTTTGTAGGGTTTAAAAATAGTAATAACAGTGTTAAGTTGAAAATGTTAAATTATATTTCCTTTTAAAAAAGAAAATATTAAATATTGAAAAAGAAAATGTTTATAGGAATTTTTAAAACATCTCTTTATTTATGTTTTTATTCTTATGAGAGAATGAAAAATTAATATTTTTATCTATAAAAATGTTTTAACCGTACTTGTAGTTAAAAATCATATTTATAATACTTTTGAAAATTAATAGATTCCTTGATGGATACCCAATTAGGCAAAATCAGCAGGCCAAGTCCTAAATTAGAAGCTGTGAAGCTGCACTCAAAGTATTAGGAGGCAAAGTTCAAACAGAGATATGAAAAATCGAATATTTCTTTTTCTGTATTTTGTTTAATGTTTATAAATATTTTTTAATTATTAAATAAAATCATTATAAATACACGTGGATACATACATCTCACAATTTAGTGCATATTATTCTTCTATCTAATATACTACATAATCCATTTTTATATTAAAAAAATATTGTATAATACTTAAAGAGAAAAAAAAAAAAAAAAGAGCTTTCCACGTGCCTGAAAATCTGCTTTTTGTCCTGCTGAATATAAAAAAAGAAAAAGAAAGAAAATAAAATAAAATATTTGAATAATTTAAATAACAGAATACTTTTCCTATTTACTCAATATTTGTATTTTATAAATGTGAATGCGTGTATTGATTTATTTCTAAATTGGATAGAAGAGAAAAATGAATAGGATGCAATCTTGTTTAGCGTAAGGTAACGTGGAAATGACGTGTAAGGGAAATCATGAGACCAAAACAAAGAAAGTGACACGTGGCGAAAATGTATGACATAACGACGATAGGGTCTATATAGAGCGCACCCATTTCGCTCGAGTTGGTGGACTTGCGTGACTTTCATTCTTTTGTTTCCGTTTCTTTCTCGAAAGTTTGGGATTTGGAATTTGAAATTGTTGTGTTTGGGGTAGAATTAGGGTATTCTCTCGAGAAAATGAAAGAAAGTGTTGGCAACCCTTTGCACCTAAAGTCTGTGAACCACATCTCTCTCATCTGCACATCCGTGGAAGAATCTATGAACTTTTATCAGAACTTTCTTGGATTTTTCCCTATCAGGAGGCCAGGATCATTTGACTTTAATGGGGCGTGGTAATTGTTAACTGATTATTCTAAATTTCAAATCAAAGCATTTCAACTTCATCATCCAATGTTTGTTGTTAATTATGTTTATGTAATCTAATTTTGCTTTTGATTTTCTACTTACAGGCTTTTTGGCTTTGGGATTGGAATTCACTTGCTGCAGGCTGAGGATCCAACAAACATCCCAAGAAAGACTGAAATTAATCCAAAAGATAATCATATATCATTCCAGGCAAGTTTTTAATGTGATCGTCGCGTTCATTTTTTTTTATTCAGCATCAGATTAAATGCTTTGTTCAGTTTCGGGGTTGTGAATAGTTTTCTTACATCAATTATTTTAAATTTTAAAATAATAACTTATTAAAAATATTTATTATACTAAGACTATAAAAGTATAATAAATATATTCTTAAAAATTGATAAAAATGTTTTAATATTTTAAGAAGAACCAAATTAAAAACATAAATTAACTCAAGAGACTAGTATTCATTAAATCGCAAATTTAATTAAACTCATACTTTTCTCCCAGGTAAATGTAAGTGTTTTTTTAATCTGATAATTTTTCTTACCTTATAATGGGATATTTTGTTCTTTTCGAAACTAGAAAAAAAAAATACTAAACCATAGAAATAAGAATTTAATTAGAATATATTAATAAGTATTATGTTATTATTTAATCGTAGATTGTTGTATTATTAAGTTATGTGATCAATTAATTTTAAACTTATATATATTATGTAATCTAATTAATTGATATTGTAAAAAAAAGTATACTAACATTGTATTGAAATTGAATTCTAAAAATAAATAAATGTAGATAGAAATGTGGCGCAAATAGACAAAATCACCATGCTTTTTAGTGCAAAATTGTTTGTATTGGTTTCAAGTTTATAGCACTTGCAATGCCCCTGGCTTTAGAGAGATAAAAACAGGCTCATAACACAGGCGTTTTCTACTTACTGTTGTAGCATTTGTATGTTAGTGCGTGTTTTGATGAAGTAACAAAGTGATTATATATTTTTTGTCCTTATGATGAAAGCAGTGTGAAAGCATGGGGGCAGTGGAGAAGAAGTTGAAGGAGATGGGTATTGGTTATGTGCGTGCAATGGTAGAGGAAAGTGGGATCCAAGTGGATCAGCTGTTTTTCCATGACCCAGATGGGTTCATGATTGAGATATGCAATTGTGATAGCCTTCCTGTGATACCCTTAACAGGTGAGATGGTTAGATCCTGCTCACGTGTGAACCTTCAGATGCTTCAGCAGCAAATACAACAAGTTGTTCAGCAACAATAAGGTCAAGGGAGTGACGAAAGTACGTGGAAAATTAAAGTTGCATATATCCTCCTTTTTATGTTCTCTACTTATCAACGAGTCATTTTCTTCTTGATGTTTGCATTCCTTTGATGTAGTAAACAATATCCTAGTTGTTCCTAATAAAATAAGTATTGTTTCTTGTGCCACTTTAGTTTTTCCAAAAGTGTAAACATGCTTTGCTGGCTAATTTCTTGCATCATTTGCCATATGGGCACCCGCTTTGTTAGCAACCTTATGATCCAGGTGACCTCACACGGACATGGCAACAAATGAGAAGATTCTGTGGTTAACAAACTAATCATATTCAAGAAACCAGAGACTAATAATATTCTAGTATCTTTAGCTTTGGCCTTGATCATTTTGGTATATAGGTAAGATAATGTATAGTGAGAAACTGCAACCTTGTTTAGATCATCGATAAAGTTGTGGCATATTATCTGTTGACTCTTATTTTATTGCATTAGAAACAGAAAAAATATTCTAAATTAATTTAATTTCCAATCAATAACCAATCATGTGAATCGAATGAACCAACCACAGTGAGCAAAGTTAGGTGAAGGTAGTGAATCAACGAAATCATATGAGAATGCCTATTCTCAAACAAGCATTTCCATCATGAAGTGACTATTTCATAAATGCATACTTCTGTTCAGCATCATCAAACTAATAATATACAAACACATGCTTTTAGATACTATAAATGTTTTTCACAAGCTGACTCAGATAACAATTCGAAACTCAAAATGATTAATACAGATGCAATTTATTAATTGTATATTAGATGAGTCAGCATCAGCAAACAGACAGAAAAGCTGACTCGGAGATGGCAAATTTTTCCTCAATTATTGATTGCAAAAAATTGTAAAAGCTCCTCCAATCATTTCTTGGACCCCTCGTGGTGATTTTATTGCAGCCAGCTGGTCCAACTAACAAAATTCATACTTTAGTTTCAAGTGTATGTTAAATTTTAATATGATTACGTTAAAGGGGTTGAGTGAATGTAGTAAGACAAGATTGAGTGAAGTTAAGACAGGTCAAAGGTCTTAGAATGGAGTATTATTTTCTCCTCTTAAAATTTTATGTATAAAAAAAATAACATGATAATATTGTATTCAAATTTTATGTTGAATCAATAGACATAAAAGGGAAAATGTTTATTGAATATTGTAAGGATAGATACTAATATAAAATATTAAATTGGTATATTATATACATCAGAATATTGTAAGGATAGTTATACGCAAGAGAGTCACGAAGGTTCGGTAATTAAGAAGTATAAAAAGATTCATCATTCCATACTTTATATCCAACAAGCGTTTGTCGACCCAACAACGGTTGGTATCAATGAATGTAGAGTTGTTGGACTGACTAACATTTATTTAAAATGAAGTATGAAATTTCAATGTTAATATATAAGCAAGTGAGAATAAATTTTTCTTAGCTTTATATGTGGGAATAAAACTCTCCTTTAATAATTAATGAGCTATAAAATTAGCTAACTTTCTTCTATAGTACTTCATCATAAACATATTTATTCCTAAAACATATTGAATAGTCATTAAATATATTTTATAATCTTTTTACAAATCTTATTCCTAAGAATAAAAGTCTTAAGAAATTGATTTAATTGACAATGAAAGATTCCTAATAACAAGTGCCGCCAAAAATGGAGAGTTCATTCCCTAATATATTTCCTAACAGAAGCATTATACCTTTCCACCACTATCAACAACATAATAATGACAACAACAAAAACAATGAAGTTAAGTATAGTTTTAGACAACTAAGTTAACCTTTAAGCACAGATAAAAAGAAATAGATGGATTTTATAATAAAAATAAAACAAAAGTTTGTTGTATTGTAACAACAGCTTATAAAACGGCGTGACAATAACTCCTTATTATATACTTAACAAATGAAAGATAAGTTATATATAAAATAAAAAATATTTTGATAATCTAATCCTTTTACAATATTTATCTTTATTTTTTAAGATAAGTTAATTTGTTGGAAGAATATTTTCTTTGATGATAGAAGAGGTGAAACTTATTATTGAAGATTTTTTTTTTAAGATCCAGATTGTTTTGTCAAGAGATCCATAATTAGTTTTGGGCTGCATCCAAAGATAGATATCGACCTAAGCCCAACATTGTTTGGCTGAGTAGATGGGCCTAGGCCCAAAATATCTACAAGGGCATTAAAGTTATGTATGTCCAGAGCAGAATGAAAAATGCAATGCTCTAATGCCAACAGAAACTCATCACGAAAGAAGCTAATCATGATTTCATATAACAATTAGTCCCGAGGATCGTGCACACACTTTAAAAGCCAATTTATCATTAACGGTTACTGTATTTATAATATTAAATATTATATTTTTAATAAAATTTATTAATTTTTTATTTATAAGTCAGATGTTAAAACACTTAATGCGTATATAGAAACACGTTAGAAAGTGTGAATCTAACACAGATTCATAATTAGTATTGTTAAAGGAAACATAATTTCACTTAAAAAAGGACAAGATGATTTTGTTGCTAATATAAAACCATGAAAAGAAACATGCAAACGGCAAGGAATAAACAGAAACCCAAACTACATAAACAACATATATTTTCCATTATATGAAGATGTTACAGCCATAAACCAAGTGAATACATTGTTCATCACTGACAATTCATTCATCGGCAGGGACTGCATCCCTATTCTGCCCATTATTTCTCTTTTCTCTAAACCACACGCTTCTACACTAAAGAGCAGAAAAAGAAACAACAAATTAAGACAGAGAAATGCTACATGCACACGACAAGCGTATAATAATAGTCATAGATATAGCCTTGCAAGCACATAGAGGTTTTGATATATATATGTATATATGAAATTAAGGATATATGTATATAATTACTAGAGGCCCCTTGCAAGCATTTGCTCGTAATTTTCAATGGATTGGAGCCTTTGAATAAGCAGTTGCTGCCTGAAGTTCTTGATGAATGCATCAGCACTGGCGTTGATGTCTTCGGTGGGCTTCCTCTCTAGCTTCTTTCCCTCAGAAGTGTGTGTATTCTTTGCCCCATCTGAACCTGAAGATGGGTTTCTCTTCTCTCTCGAGTTGCTACTCTCTCCCTCTCTTTGCTTCTCTGATGAAAATGCTTCCTGGTTGAGGCGTGAAGGATGGAAATAGCTCTTTCTCATTCTTCCCGAGTCTCCAAAGAAAGGCCTTGGTGTGTTACAATGAAATGAATTGGTGCTTCATAGGCAGCCTCATGTGCTTCCTTAAATATATAGATAAAGAAAAGGGAATATGTGGTTTCTACTTTTTTTTTTCTTCGTGTCCAATGGGGTTTATACTTTGTATATAGTTGATACTTTTTTTTTTTTTTCATTAATCTTGGTGATAACTTTAATTTCACCTTGCCCCCACCCCTAGTGTTACCTTCAAACCAAAGTTAAAAGATGATGGAAAGCAAAATGATGCGGAGAATATCTGCCTCAACCGTTATACTAAGCGTAGTAAACGCATATGCTTTCAATGACAAAAGAACAGTAACGTTAAAATAAAATCAATTTGCCTATTGATTGAGGAAAGCTTAACTTTTCATCATTCGGTGAGTGTGAGATTAATATCATATATTTACATCTTCTACATCGTAAATAGTTTTGCTATCGGTTGAAATAATACAAAATTACTACGAATGTTTTTTATAAGGTAATTAGAGAAATTTCAAAGTTGTAAAAGAATTGTCTTTTCTAAGTTGAAATATCATTCAAGATTCAATTAGATCTTAGCCACCAATGTGGCATGTGCAGAAGACCATTCACTTTCATCTTGCGGCTTAAGACATGGGCATGATGGATTAATATCCTGCCGGGGGAAAAGATGCTAAACCTTTGAAGACGCCATGTTTGGCGAGTCAAGTAACAACGTTAATACTACTTTAATCGAATTCTTAAGACCAATGGGGGAACATTCATTGCGCATATATACCGACCCACCTAAGCCATAAATATTAGATTAGATTGGTGCATTGCATGAAAAAGGTTCTTCACAGCTAATAAAAATTAAATATCACGATACGCATGTGATGCCCATCCTTGGCTTTGATTGAGTGGCATGGGAAGCTGCTAACCCACATAGGGTTCTTAATTATTTCTAGATGTTCACACTATTTATCGTAGGAATGCCAAAAAGGTAGTGAAAGCTGTCTTGATTACATACATGTGCATATATATAAGAGCATCTTCACGAGAAATCTAGAGTGAGCCTCCACCGTTCATTGCCACTAATTTGGATGTTAACATATGTTTATTTGGCTTCAACACAGGAGTTTTGATAAGGAAAAAGGCTGAGGTGACACAAAGTAAATTTATAAACTATAGACATAATTAAACATGAGATGAATGTGATAAACGATAAAAATACTAAACTTTGTAAATTATGATTTTAGAATCTACAATATTATTTGTTATTATTATTCCTCTTTCATGCATATAGAATATTCCCCCCTTTAAGACAGAGATTATTGAAGTGGGTATAATTTGCTCTAATAAAGTTATTTCTATACCTATAACCAAAATTTGAACTCCCATTAACAAACTGAAAGTACTACACTGTCTAACAATTGTGTGAGCTTTATTGGCATTTATTATTTTATGGGACAAATTTGAGCTAGATAATATAAATAAATTTTGTATGGAGTTAGCATCTTGAAATGACTTCGATTCTATCCAATGCAAGAAGAATCATATTAATTATCCATATTCACTTATTATAATATCACAAACAAACAAAAGATAAGAGTTGTGTTGATGAAATATTCAAAATATTACTTATTGCAAGTTATTATATATATATATATATATATATATATATATTGAAATCACCAATCCAATTTAATTATTTAATGTTACAAATATTTATTAAATATAATATATTTATGGCATTGAATTATTTATATATTATTAATTTTAATGAATTATTTATTTGTTTTATATATAACAAAGAGAAAACAGTAAATTTTTTTATTTTTCTTTTTTATTATTAATTACAAACCAAATATTATTTATGTGTGAATACCATGCATAACTGGACTTTGATGGTCCAACCACAACTGGGCTTTATGGGCAATGGAGGCCCAAAGACAGATTGAACCCTTGACAATTTCAATTCAGTCCCTCAACGAAACTCACTGAAACTGAAATGATTGATTATTTATTTAATTAAATGCAGTTGAATATAATTAGAATTAAATTGATATTTCCCCTAATTTTATTTACCTTTTTAATTAAGACAATTAAAATGTGGGAGTGAGTGAAAGCAGAAGAAGAATGGAAGTGATGCAGCGGGTGGCGTTACGGTTGCCTGTGGTTCCGATAGCTTTCCAATACGGTGTCGTAATGAGCAGTTACTGCACAACCGGAATGGGAGTGTTGAGGAAGAAGATGAGCTCAAGTTCAGGTTCAGGATCAGGATGGTTTGCGGGGAAATTGCCGAAAATAGTGAAAGCTGGAGAGCGTGTTCTTCACCAGCCTGCAGAAGAAGTTGTTGGGAGCGAGATGAAGTCTGAGAGAGTGCAGAAGATCATCGACCACATGATCCGTGTCATGAGAATCGCACCTGGAGTTGGCCTCGCTGCTCCGCAGATTGGAATCCCCTTAAGAGTTTCTCTCTATTTTTCAATATCTATCTCTTTGTTTATGATTTTTATTTTGTTAGTTATTGATTTATAATGTGTGCAGATAATTGTTTTGGAAGATAGAAAAGAGTATATGAATTATGAAACAAAGGAAGAGATTAAAGCACAGGATAGAAGACCCTTTGATCTTTTGGTATGTCCATTTGCAAAACTACTGAAAATGAAATTTCATCATAAACATTCATTTAATTATTTTAAGGCAGGTGATCCTGAATCCCAAGTTGAAGAAAAAGACTAATAGGACTGCCCTATTCTTTGAAGGCTGTTTGAGGTAATGGTAATAGTTTATCCATTTTTCTAACACATTTGAAAAAATAAGAAGTTATATATAGTAATTTTTAATTAAAAATTATAGCATTTAACAGTAATAATACATTGCATTACATTGAATTTTGTAATTTTTAATAAAAAAATTACTATATATAACTTGTTAACCTATGCAATATTACACTAATTTAATGGAAATAATTTACTATTAACATCTTCATGTGTAACAACATTTTTGTAGTGTTGATGGATATAGTGCTGTGGTAGAGCGGCACCTTGATGTTGAGGTTGCAGGTTTTGATCGTTGCGGGGAACCCATCAAACTAAATGCTAGTGGTTGGCAGGCCCGGATTTTACAACATGAGTGTGATCACCTGGATGGAATACTGTATGTTGATAAGATGTTACCAAGAACTTTCAGAGCTGCACAAAACGTGGATTTGCCTCTTCCCTATGGGTGCCCCAAACTTGGCCCCCGCTAATGCAGTTTCTTTAACTTGATGTTATAATGCAGGTAACATCTTATCACAACGAGTTTCTTGTGCACATTAGCGAAAGGTTGACACTTAAGATCCTAGCATGTAGTAATTCTCATGATTTTTAAGTTAAAAAAATAATCTGAGTATGGGAATCAGTAAGTTTTCCCCCAGTTCTCAGGGTTATCACATTGCAACAATTGTTATTGCAATTCGCTTTTATTTTTCTTTTGTTATCAATTCACTTAATACAACTTTCAATGCGCTCTGGGTATTGATTTTGCTTAGCTTTTCTCTAGGTTGTGCATCTTACAACCAATTTGGAGTATGTACCATCAACATGCTGTGCTTGTTCTCTCTCTTTTTCAATATAATGTCGGGTGTTTATTAATAGTCCATTCAGGTCGCCCTGCTTTTTTGGTTTACCATTCTAAGGATCCTACGAAGATGATGGAGAATTCCCCTTCTAATGCATGAAAATGGAACATGGGTTAATGTTATGACAAGAAAAACAACTTGTTTTTTGTGAATTTGCCTTTGCCTTGCCGTCGGACATATTTTGGTACTAAAAATGCATCTTGATGTTCAGAGACCACAAAAATAATTCAAAGAAATAATGGCATGCATTTACACTGACGATAAGGGTTCTCCATAGTTGCCTTCCCCTTAAATAATAGTTTGCGAAATAATTACTAAGGAATTCCAAGTACTCATTTAATTCTGTACAAAAAACCCTTTACTCAGACGGAATGAATAACAGGGTTTGACTCTAACCATACATTCTGTCTGATAAAATCATCACTGCTTGGGAAGCAAGCCAGAGGATACACCAAACCCCGAGCAGAACCATAAGCTTGCCAGCAGTAGGATCTAGTATTTCCTCCGGAGCATGATGCAAGAAAAATATTTTCCAGATATAATCCTTCACATGGAGAGGCATCACTGCAAACAAATTTAATTGCTTCTCGGGTCGCTGAAGTTCCTTGTATATTAATGAAAGATATGTTCTCCACTTTCACAGCTGAGGTCTGCATTTCGATACAGGACATTACATTCTTGCAGCATATTATAGTTTCCTTGAATGTTTCTATCGATGTTAAAAGAAAAGTGCTCCCTCGGGTGTTTGAATTGAATTTTGATAGAAATGTTAAGGACTAATCCTCCTTGAAGATTGAGACAAATGTATGTGATTCTAGTGACTATATAATCAATGCAAATTATGCATTTAGCTATTATATTCTCCAAACTGAAAAATATTTCAAAAATTTATATACCTGATTATTACAAGGATGTCGTGAATCACAGTAGTATTGATTTATTATTATCGGGTTAGACACATTTTCCATCACGATATTCTGAAATGTGATCTTGGAGGCAAAACCATTCCCACCCTGACAAAAATTTTAGAGAAGTCAATCAATATGAACACCGCTGGGTGACATAAAGAGAAATAGAGTGCTACTGCTGTCAAGAAACTTACCTGCCATGTTTTGATTCTCACCCCATTATCAGTATTGGAAAGAGAAGCTCCATTAATAATTACATCTTGCACCTTCTCCCATTTGTTCTTTTTTCCCAAGCTACCAATGCTGTATAATAGGTTCCAGTCTCACGGTTAACAATTATATCCCTTAATGTCTTAGAGAACTGTAAAGGGAAAATTACTTTCACCTTATGCCATGGCCCGGACCACAAGATATGTTTCTGATCCAGACCCGTGAAGAATTTCTGACTACTGAGATGCAGTCATCACCTGATTGAGAACATAATGGAGTGAAATATTTTTCTTTGGACATACAAAAGTTTATTCTGGAACTTAAAAGTCTGTAATGAAAGTAATCACTATTCTTACTTTCGACTTCCATCTCATTATATAAATGATTTACACATTCATGGTGTTCCACAATTACATTAATGCCATTTTTATGTTCAAGTGCACATTAAAACCATAATACTATCATTCAAGATAACTAAACCTAATGTTGCAATTGGATGAGGATAATGTACCTGTTCTGATTACACTATCCCTAACCTCAACACCCTTTGTTGCACTAATGTGGATTCCATCAGTATTAGGGCTGAAAGCAGGTGCTAATACTTTGAGATTGGATGCAACAACTCGCATACAGCTAGTGAATGCCACGTGCATTTGTTGGCTGTTTAACAACACAAGATTTCCAATTTTCAGATTCTTGCATCTGTGGAAAGTCAGGGCCTGCAGTATAAATGTGGTTTCATATTCAGCCAATAGAAGACATAAGTAATATATCAGATCAGGGAAACAAACTGCTTCACTCCATATTTTGAAGTGTTACTAACCGTTGGAGCAGGATGACATGGCTGCAAAAGGACATTTCAAAGTCACCTTAGTTACACACCTGATTAAACTTCAACGAAATACGAATTTAACCTTGCTAGAAAACCATACATTAGTGGAGTTGATCTTGCAAGATCTGGCCCACCATTCCTGTCCCATTCCATTGATGCTTCCTCGCCCTCCACCATCTACCGTAAGGTAATTCACCCCATGGAAGTAAAGCCATTTGCGCTGATTCAAACCATGCCATACTAGAGGATCTCGCGGTGCAACTATTGTACCTGAGATCTATAATAAATTTGGAAATAATCAAGTAAATAAATATTTTCTGTAAAGACATACTTCATTCAGGAATTGAATGGAGAAAATAACAAAATTTACTTTAACATGGTGCATACCATCAAAGTTATCTTAGATCGACAAGGCCCACCAATGTCAATTGGATGGACAAGGAAAGTTTTCCCTTGTGGAAAAACCACATTTATGAATCCAGAGAGTGAACAAGCGATTTTCCAAACCTCCAGGAAGGCCTGAAAAGATAAACAAACAAGGTCAAGAGACATTTTAATAGTATCATTATGGTGAGTGCATATTGTGCTTGCAGTTGCAGGTGGGAGATTCATGATCCTGCCTAGTTCTAACAGACAAATTATCAAATATTTCATTGCCTATACGGAAACGTAAGAAACCGGGCTGCATGAATGACCCATTATTAAGATGTATTTGTATGTTAATTTTCTACTTAAATTTGGTTCACTAAGTTATTTTCATGTTGCAGTAGAATCTCTAGAAATACTTGCTTTCATACAGCATGATGGTATTGATAAGTGATAATTGTCAGTCAGTGATGGTTACAATTTTTAGATCAAGAAAAATACTGAAAAGAAAAAAAATGAATCCATCCGCAACATTAAATAAGTTCAAAACCTCCAAATTTGAGGCCTTTAAACAACAAATTTATGTTTCCAAATGGTGGGGCACGACGAACTTATTTGATGAAAGGAAAGTCAAAAGTAAAAAAAAATAAATTGAACCATTACCTCAGTGTCATTATGAAAGCCATCCCCTTTAGCACCATAATCGCCGACAGAAAGAACCCGTTTAAATCTGGTTCGGGTTTTGGTCAACCCCGAACGTGGGAGTTGAATAACAGAATCACATCCTTCTGCATGGATACGGGTCAGATACGGACTGACAAGTATGTTTATATGAATGAAGATAATGATAAATGTTAAAGAGAAACAATATCCGAGGTTCTTCATTTTGTGTCAGATTCCGACCATTTCACGCAGGTTTAGTGAGAGAATCTTAGAATAATTTGTTAATTTAGTCACTTGCTGTTTACTAGGAACAGTTAGTTACACACTCCTTCAACTAAGCCTCAAATCAGCATTTAGTAAACGAGAAAACAGCATAAAGCCACAAACCACATTACACACTAATGTCAGTGACAATAGGAGTGTTGTTTATGTTCATTCGATCATAACCGGACCTATGAAATTTTTTTGGACATAAATTAAAACGTTACATTCATTGTATACAAGCATGTCTGTGGTCTTGATGTGACGAAATCGTATAATTTACCATAAAATTTGTCTTTTGTTTGTGCAATACTTGCAAGAGACGAAATTTCCTTCCCGGGGTGGTCTTGTACCCTTGTTCTTTCCTCGTTTGGATGATTGGAACCAAATGATAAAATTAATAAATTATAGAAGTCCTGTCCCGGGCGCCAAAGAATTTCGTGTTCTGTCTGGTCGTTTTTTATCATCTAACTTGTTCAGAATCATAAAATTTTAAAGATTGAACACTCAAATTTATTTCTTAAAAGAATCACCCAGTCTCAATATAATTTGATTTTTGAAAAATAAAGATACCGAACAATATCCCAAGGTTATAATTAAAGTAGAATATTTTAATTCTTAGGTTGTTTTCTCTTCAATTTTAGCACATAATTAGTCTTTAAAAACATCAATTTAGTCCAGGATAAAATTATTTGCCACCTAAATTGGTTCAACAAAATGTTAATTCAAACAAATAAAAAATGTCACTTGTGCAATCTTAAAAACTATTTGATAACTTGCTTATATATATGACAGATGTCATAGGCTATTCCTGATTCATACCTACCAAGTAATAAATTGTCGTTTAAATAGTAAGAAACTATTACTAAGTATGTTTCACTATCCACATAAAATAGTTGGCTTAAAACTCTAGTATCAAGAGCGGACACTGAAAACTATAGAGTGATAGAAAATTGGCCAATTTACATTGTGATTATGACTGCATCTGATGAACAATGGGACACTTGAATCTGAAAACAAGTCGCATCGCATCAAAAGTTGGTTTCGAAAATGGGAAATTTCTTTGAAAAGAGACCAAGAGAGCAGCAGAATGAAAACCAACCAACCAATTCACTGGCTTTGATCTTGGTTGTCTCAGTTTTTGCTCCAACTGGATACAAGCTAAAATGAACCTAAGGATATGTATTCTCAGATTTTATCAACTAATATATATGTAGTTTAAATTATTTACAATCTCTTATTTCTGAGAGAATAAATCATTCTCACACTTGATATTGTTTACATTCTGATTGTAAATAAAATTGAAACAATCAAAACTTCTACTCCTGCATATTTAAACAAAAATTGTTGGCAAACTTGATCAATAAAGTTAATAGTTTTTAAATTAGAGTAATATAAATAATTGGAGCTAATTGTTAACAGTCAGTGACACGTAATGTAGCTACATAAGATGAGCATCTATAAAACAAAAGTTTGAAAAAATGAAGTGTAAGTTAATTTTAGTTTAAATATTCTTAATGTTAAATAAATTGATAGATATTTACTTACTATAAATTTTGCAAGACTTTTATAAAGACAAGATTAATATTGTACCATTAATTGTACTCCGTTGAAGGTTATTATAGATTTACTCAACATGGCACACATTTCAATATTTGGTTTTATGAGACGGGAAAAAGTGTTACTCCTGCACAAATTAAGATTTTTATTAAATAAGAAAAATTTATATATATATATATATATATATATATATGAAATAGATATTTTACACTCGACTTAGTTTAAAAATTAATAAAATAATAAATTATAATCTGTTAAATATAAATTAAATAAAAAATTTAAATAGAGTGTAAAATTTTTTAAATTTAGACTGATATCAGAATATATATATATAAGTTTATTTTAATTTTATTTTTTTTTATTTTTATTTAACTCTATCTTTATGGTTTAAAAAAAAGCACTGTGTCTTTCTCTCATGCTGTATTCTTAATTTATTTATTTATTTTCTTCTCAAAATCAAACAGAGCAAGTAATTTCCATTCCCATTAATTGCTAAGGTTGCTTTTCCAAGGGTGGGGTTTGGGATCATTATGTGATGAGCCATCACCCGTTTCACAAGGAAGTAAAAGCCACTGAATACGCACATAAAATTTTGGCTTCATATAATGCATTTGCTATCTCAATAAACACCAAAAAGTAACAGATAATGAATTGAGTGTCAAGGTGATATATTGTGGTTCTATTTGGACAGCTGTCACCATCAAATAGGCTCAAAACACATAAATAAGATAATTGATGGAAAAAACTCATATGACTTGCTAAGAAAGAGAAATACTGCATATTTGGTTGGGATTAATTAAAACAATATTCAAAAGCTTTCTGAAAAATGATAAAAAATAGTAAATTAAACCAAAATCATAAAAAAAATCTTCTCATTCAACTCCAACTTGTTTGTATTTACAAGAGTAAAACACAATTGATGAAGATTTTGAATAATTAGAAACTGAATTTTGTTTTTCAAATTTCTTGACAACTTTTTATGCGTATTTCTAAAGCGATTTCATATGTAAGAATTACATTTTTTTATTGACATCGATTTCCCTTGTACGATTACACAATTACATGTCATTACCTCACTATAAAAAAGTTGACCAATGACCACCATAACAAAATTTTTTTTTTATTAACAATTAAATATTATCAAGCGTTGTGATCATTTTTATTGGTATAATTTTCATTTAACTTAATAAATTGTCAGTATAAACTTTGAAAGTTTATACTAATAAATAATATATCGTACTATCCTTTGATATTTTAATAATACATAATAATGTTTTTATTAATAAAATTAGTTGTTGGTATGATATATTATATTATTATAAATTGCGAGTCGACAATACAGTATATAAATATTATAAATTTAACTTAAATACATTTTTATCCAATTATAAATTATTATATATTTATATTTGTAAAAATTGTCAATTATTATAATAATTCATATACGAGTTATCTTTTAAATATTATATGATTAAATGATACTATACATCTTATATATATTGCTCTCTAACTATAATTAAGGTTGCTCTAAAAAAAAGAAGATAATTCTAATCATGGCCAAGCAGAACAAAACTTTACACTGTATTTGCAATTTGCACTCATAGCAAAGCAGCTTAATAATGTGAAATCCCATTTTTGAGATTTGCTCATATAAATCACCAAAAAATAATAACGATTATTACTACTCAAGTACTCAACTCAACCAAAATAAAACATTGATTAAACATCTCTACCAGCTAACCATTGATCCAAGAGAATTTGAACACTGTTCCAAGTAAAAACTAGAAAAGAAAAGGAAAAAGGTTTGCACAAAACAGAGACTTGAATATTGTAAAGGCAAAAGAGAAAGAAAAACAGAGAGGTCATCATCATGTTCGCAACACGAATTCATGAATTCAACCCCGCCCTACCCTACCACCCTAAAACTAATCATTACATAAAAGACTATAACCCTCCGCGGAATATCCCTTCTCCGACCACCGTCGAAGGACGAGTCAATTGACAAACTACCTTGCTCGATGCTTCGCCGGTTTTGCCCGTTGCCCCTTATCCCCTGCTTTTCCAAAGGCGCCGCAAAACCCACATGCAGAGAGTCTGGGAGACGGTGGCTCAATCGCCGGCGAGACTTTTCCGGTGCGGTAACCGCGGGTTCCACCGTTGGAGCGGGTTCTCTGAAGTGGCGGCGGCGGTGCATGAAGGTCTTTAATGTCGTCCTTGTCCTTGTCCTTGTCGATGTCCTGTTCTTGGTTATTGTTGACTTTGTTGAGTTCCTCTGATAAGAACCTGTCGTCCCAAACGAAGCCAGAAGAACCTTGCCTTCTGAAGGACACTGCAGATCTTTGAAGACCAGCCATGGGCACAGGTTGTGTTTCTCTCTATCTATCTGGATCTTTCTCTTGAAAGCAAATTGCACATGAATATAAGTATCCTTTTGTGTGTGACTTTTTCTCAATTACTGCATAAATTAATTGAATGAAAGGATATTGAAAGAGAAAGAGAGAGAACAGCTGGTGAAGAAATTGGAGACAAGTGGTTAATACAAGAAAGAAGAGGTCATATTAAGACAACTTGGTCAATATCTCCTCCTACTCCTCTCATTTTATAATATCAATCTCTTCTTTAACTTCCACATCATTATATTACTGTTCCATCTAAACCCTAAACTAATATAATTTTAAATTTGATAACGAATAGTATGCAGTAGATTCTTATCTTCATTAACATGTATTTAAAAAAAATTAGATAACAGTTTAATTCCTATAAAGCTAAAACATTTGATATTGCTTCATAAAAAATAGTTAGGATGTTGTTACAAATTAAATAATTAATTTATTTTTATAAAAAACAATAAAGGTAAATGAGAAATAATTTTTAAAATTTTTAATTATATACTCGTTACGATAAAGGTACATGTGTTTGTGTTGAGTTAAAACTTATTAATTAACTCAATACTTAACAAATACAAGTTAGAAATACAAAATAAATTTTACTTACTTAAATTAAAAAATAATAATTTTTAAGAGTCAATCCTAAATATAGTAATTAGAATAAAATCAGTATTTAAATTTTAAATTTTTAAAAATATTGATTATTAATTATGATAGGAGCTTTTGGTGTTTTGGATATGTAACATAAGATAATTGAGTTGAATTTGTGTTAGTCAACTTAACGCTTTAAAAAAATAAGAATTAAATGCTAAATTTGAAAAAAAAAATTATCAACTCATTTCAAACGTAATAACTTGTACATATAAATTTAAAATTATTTTTTATTATATAAAAACAATTGAATGAACTTTATATTTTGAATACATTAAATATTTTAGTGAAAAAGTATCTTTATATGTAGAAATACACCTTAAATGAATTAGATTAGAATGTTAGCATAATAATATAAATTTTAAATTTTTTATTATTTTGGTACTATGAAACTTTTTTACAAACTAGTAGTGATGTTAATATGTTTATGTATTGATAAAATAATTATTTAAATTATAATAGTTATAGAATTAATCATTGTCATTATAAACAAAAATAACATTTTAATAATTAAAAATAATAATTTTTGAGAAACAATTTAGAATTTTATTGAAAATAAAATTATGGGCATGGTGACTTTATGCGCAACTTAGCATGACACACGGGGTGTTGGGTCCACCGAGTGAGTGTGCACACTACCTCCACCGTCCCTGTCACATCATAATCGTTCAATAAATGAAAGGAAGAAAACGCATTCACGTCCTTGTCGCCTTACCATGGTTTTGATAAGAGTAGTAATAACATGACAACAACAATAATAATGATAATAATAATAAATTAAGACATTACAAGTTATTTTAATCTTATAAAATAAAATTACAAATCAACTCATATAATAAATATAGTAAATGAAAGATAATTTTTCGAAGTCATATAATAAAGAGCTAATTGTGTAGTATATTTGCAATATAAACATATTAATTTCTTCATAACCTTTAATTTATCAATTGATTGTAATATATTTAAAAAGAAGGTTTGTAATATATTTTTAACACACTTTTTTAATACACTCTTAACTATCAATTGGAATTTATTAAAAGTTTGTAAAAATATTTAAAAAAATGTGTGGTTAGATTTTGTTTCTGTTAAAACCCTTTGAAAGTTTTAATTCTTTTGATCGTGAGTGTTGTGGTTTTGTTTTGTTCTTAATGCATTTCATTTCTTAAGTCAAGCAATGAAGTGAAAATAGCCGAAATAGTAGACTTGAAACAATCTTTGGTGATAAATTGTTTATGTATGCAATAAAGATAGCAACAAACGCAAGTATTTGAAAATTGGCAACTCCAACCTATACTTGCCTGCAGAATTAAGTAATGTGAGACTTAAATCAATATTTGGTCATACTTAGGGAGAAAACAAATAGCAACAATAATATATGCATAAATTCAGTGTGGTCCGCAAACATCTTTAAGAATACTATAGAGTTTACTAACCTCCCCAGTGATTCATATAAAAGGTTAACAACTATGAATAATCACGGCTACCAAAAAATAATATTTATAACAAATTTTTAGATAAATTAATAATTAACCAATCTAATAATAAGTGTAATGATATTTTTAAAAATAGCAAATTTTTAATACTAGTTATCAAATAATTAATGTAAAAATTATTTTTTACGCTAATTTCAACTTTCTATAAAAAATGTGAAAAATACTATAAATATAAACATGTTAAAAAAAGAAAATATCAAAATTTTAAAAAATATTTCTGTTCAACCTTCTTATGTTAGGCTAAGAATAAAATAGAAACCAATGGAGTTAAAAACAAAATTAGTGCTAAAAAAATATTGCTAAATTAGAGGACTGTAAAATTAAGATAATATATATATATATTTTAGTATCATTTAATAAAAGAAGAAAAAATACATTTATTTTCTTTCCTTATCTCCTGATTTTTTGAAGGAAACCTTTATTTAACGGATGCATTATTTTAATAATCGAGGGCTTTTTTTTAATAAATTTTTAAAAAATATATAAAATAGACATATAACTACATGAATTAAAATTTTATAGTAAAAATTATGTATTTCAAAGTTTTAAAGTAAAAGTTACATAATTTTTTAAATCAATTACTAAACAATTAATGTAAATAACACTTTTTATATCGTTTATTTTTTTAAAATCCGTGTAAAAATAAATTAAATATAACTTTTTAAATCAAACATTTATAAAATTGATATAAAATGTCACTTTCAATATTAGTTTTTCATAATCGATATAAAATAATTCAAATATTATATTTTAAAAGCACACACTATTAAAATAACATAAATTAATGATATTAAATACAAACTTCTTATTACATTCTTAAATTTTTGTTAGTATTTTTTGTTACGTCATTGATAAAAATAAACTTTTATTTATATTCTTAAAATTTTGTTAATGTTGTTAGTTATATTATTAATAAATATGAACTTTTATAAGTTATATCAATAATTTTATCTTTATTTTTTTATTTTTTTTAATTTAATTTATTAATATACTATATTGATAAACATCGTATATTTTTTATTTAAATATTTAATAAATACTAAATTTGAAGTAAATAAAGGTAAATATTAACGATGATCATTGTATAATTTTTATTTACATACTCAACTAAGATTAAATATTAAATAAATATTAACAATAAACATTAATAATATTAATAATGTTAATGAATATGGATAAAATATAAAAAATATTTGTTAAATTACCATAGAAATATTAACATTATTAACAAATACTAACAAAAGAAACATTTTATAAATTAATTGTTCATAATTAATGTAAAAAATAATAATTTTTTATATCACATTATTTACCTTGATTTTTTAACTAATATTAATTGTTAACAAGGGAATTAAATAAATGAAAAAATTTTAAGTGAGTCAGTAAGATTGAAGCAAGAGGTATGAAGTTATGAATCAAAATTCTCTCATATTTTGATGCAGACTAAATAGTTCAATGAAGTAAAATTTTACACTTTTGCTTAAATAAATATATAAACTACACTGATTCAACCGTTCAATCCCGAGAGAGAATCCTGATCTATGAACTTATTATTCAAACATTTCTCTTCAAAATATAATTTATATATAAAAAACAAGTAGTAGTCAGTGAGTTATCATTAGCAGTACCCAGAGAGGGAAAAAATTATATTTGTTGTTCCCCTTTTGATACATTATTATACACTAAGTGGTCGCACCTTGTTGATTATTTGGGCACATGAGGTGTTCAGTGCACGAAGGCTAGCTCATATCTGTTTTACTAGTTTACTTTCTTCTACAATCGATTTTCTAGTGATAAAATTATTTTGATTCAATTTGCATAAATGTAATTATTTTTCTATAAATTGTATTTTTTGGGAATTATATTTCATAGAAATCATAATTTTTGTAAACATTATAAGTATATTTGGTATATTTAAAAGATTTTTAAAATCATTTTTATGAGCATAGTTAATATTTTTCATTTTAAAAAAGAATTTACATCACCACCTCTTATTTGAATTTCTTTTATTGAGAAATATAGTTATTTTTTAAGAATGTCAGTTTTGTAAGAATATTTATTTTTTTCAATCAAGCATTCTCAACTTTAAAATTTTGAAAAATTTAAAATAATTTTCCTAATAAACATTCTTTGGTCAATTTTTTTTATAAATTTAATCTAGTTTGTAAATACTAGGAAGAGAACGAAGCAAAAAATTGAGAAAAGATGATTATCTCAACTAATTTACATCAATGTGATTATTTTAATTATTTATTTACGTCACTACATTATATTAAGTATTTTACATTGAATTAAGAAAAATTCAACAATAATTGATAACTAATAAATATAGTGTGTAATATACGAAAATTTTATCAATGATTGTAATGGATATAACTTTTTTTTTTTTTAAACAATGGCTTTATATATTTAAACAACGAATAAAGATGAATTCAATTTATTGAGAAATAAACTGATATTCTAAAAGAATATAAATTCAAATTTTATTTTTAATATAAGAAATTTATTGATGAGTTATCTATAAAAATCTCTATAAATTATTAAAAGTTTTTAATTTGTAATGAATGTTTGAGATCAAGCTACCTTAATCTATAAACATCTCTATAAATTCTTTTGATGTATTGTTGTTACAAAATTAATTTATAAAAAGATTATCATCATATTAGACATTCATTTTTTTTTTTTACAGATTACTCCATTAGCTTATGTTTGAATTAAGAAAAAGAATAAAAATAAGATTAAGAAAAAGTAATTTTTAAAAAATAATATTTTTAATCTCTTTCTTTATTTTTTAAATAATCCGGTCTGAATCTGAAAGATCCCGTTAATTTGGGTGCATGCGCGTTCTGCAGAACCTTTCTTTTTCAAATTTTAGGGCTTAAGAAAGAGCGTTCGTCTAAAACTAAAACCCTCACATTTGCGTTGAGCTCGAGAGCCATGGCGAACGAAGACTTGAGCAATTGGACTGATCTGCTGCATTCTTCCACGAAGCTTCTCGAACAAGCTGCTCCTTCTGCTCAGTTCCCTCCACTTCAGGTTCTCTTCCTTCTTCTCAAACCAACTCACTTCGCTTCGTTTCTCAATCTAATACCACTCAAACCAATGCCATCGAATCAACTTGTTCCTTTTAATTTGCCTAACAAACACACACTACATTTTCTACGAACTAATCTTTCGCTGTTTATTTTAGTTTCTCTGAAAAATTTTGCGAAGCAATAGAAATTTCCTAGAGTTTAGATTTGTATTAATTTTTTCTTTGAAAGACAGAGTCCAGTACGATTTCGCGTTCGATTCCAGCATTCCACTTTAAGTGTTGTTTCAGTTGGTTACTGGAATACCGAAACGCTACACATCGAAACTGTGGTTGTACATGCATAAAATTCAGTTGGAGGATAAGTATAAGTGTATTTTGATTTTGAACTAAGGGTAGCTTCGATTTGACCTAGTAAATGGATAAGCATTGTTTCCTGTCAGTGAGAATTGTGACTGCTTGAAAGATAAGGAATATTTATTGATTATATATACATTTTGGGATCTCTGGTTTTGAATTCACTTTCTTATGTTGTTCAGAGGAACTTAGATCAACTGGAAGCGTTGTCCAAGAAGCTTAAATCCAAGACCATAAGGACTGAAGCACCTTCTCAGTCTATTGCTGCTACGAGGTAATCTTTGGTTGTGATTGTTTTGTTGCAATTTTTTTTCTATTGATTTCTGAATTTTTCAATCACTTAGAAGTTAGAAATTATAACATATCTTGAATTATCTTATGGCTAGTCTGTTAGAAAAATTCATATTTTTTAGACATGATTTATTTGCACCATTTTCTTGAAGGAGAAAATGCATTATAACACAGTCAATTATTTTGATAAATTTTTGTATTTCCATGGACAGGCTCCTTGCTCGTGAAGGGATAAATGCGGAGCAGCTTGCAAGGGATCTGAAGTCATTTGAATTGAAGGTACTACTAAATATCAACTTTTGAATCTTTTTTACATTTAACATTTTTGCTTTGCTTGTCATTAAGCATTCCAATTTTAGATTGCTGTGTAGCTATTTTATGCATCTTTTCTGCACAGCCATAGTTATCTCACTTTAGAGTTGCTTGTTTTCCTGATATAATTAGTTCTGTAGCAAAACTAATTTTCCCTTCGAAGTACATAACGTTTGTTTTTTCTGTGGTTCTCCCTATTACTTAATTTATGTGGCTTCTATATTACTGATGCCATACTTCTTGTCTTTTCTATCTGCCCTTTGAAGACTACTTTTGAGGATGTTTTTCCTGTTGAGGCAACAAGTGTTGAAGAGTATCTACAGCAGGTATTTTTCATTTTTAAATTTCCTGTTATTCATGGATTTACTATACTATCACATTTAAGTAATAATTAGACATTGAAATGATTCAATTTGGATTTGAGTTTGCTTGCATTTTTTTCCCTTCAATGTTCACAAAACCAGTGAGAAATATTTATTCCTATATATTCAAACACAGTGTTCGAAGTCTGTTGTTTGAATTCTTTCATTGCATTTTGTTAGAGTTAAAGTGCTATCTTTGTAGATGAAAATTATTATTTGTTTTCATTTTTATGTTATTTTTACTTTTCACAGGTGAGCATGGTATTGTAGCATGATTGTTTTATCTGAATGCTGTTTCTTTCTGCTGCCCCCTTTGTCCTATAAGCAAAACTATTCAGTGATTGTATGTGAAGTTCTGTTCTTTGTCATGGAAAACAAATAAAATTTTCTTACTCCATACATCTAGTCTTTTTTTTAATTGGAGTTGTGACAATATTGTGTACTGTGTTTTCCCCTCAGGTTCATGAAATGGCAATGGTCTCTGCTGTCCAGGAAGCTCAGAAGGATAATCTCAGGAGTTTCAATGATTATATGATGAAAGTTTTAGAGGTTAGTGTAAGCGTGTCTTTCATGATTTAATGCTTTATTATGGTTTTTTTACACTTGTAATTTAGGGTTTGGTTTCTTTATATATCTTACTGGAGATATTTTTTTGTAATAGACATTGGTTAAGATATATTCATAAAATTACCAAAATAAGAACCCTTGGTCTAGTATTGGTAAAGCATTATTTTGCACACTTGATGTTTCCTTGCATTGCTGAAAAAAAAATCATTATAGATTTGTACTATATTGTTATATTTGCTTTCTTTCATGTTTAAGTTGTAGTTAAATGCCTTGAATAAAAAAATGTGTTTAGATTTTTTTATGGCTTTTAGGACAAGGTTATGACAAAGGGATTGTAGAGATTTATTGTATTGATAATATTGTTTATCTTTGCCATGTTTTACTTTTGTGTCATTGTTTATGAGGACATCTCCTTTCGTGGTGGAGTTAACCTACTTTATAATCCTTATTAATTCTTTCTATAAGTTTTTCTCGTTTTCTATTTAAAATGAAGATGAATAGAAAACAAAAAGAAAATGAAAAATAGGTCTGTTTAACACATGTAACTTAATGATTTTGTCTAATCTTAACAATTAGAACTAGGTCCACTGATCTGATTAACATCCACCAATCAAAGCATCCCTTTTGGCTGATTGCTTTTCTACTAAACTTGCTTAGGCAATCTGTGGAACTTCACATATTAAATATAGTCAGAGAAGTGAGTAAATATTTTTATTACATATTTGTAATTTTATAAATGGGATGAGCATTCAATATATTGTGTGGCTCAGCCTCCTTAATGCTCGGTAGAATTTACTTATTGACAGGAGGATTGGCAAAAAGAAAAGCGTGATTTCCTTCAGAGTTTAAGTCGAATTTCAACATTACCTAGGACAAACATGATTGCTAATGGCAATGTGGGTTCTCGCCCAGGTCAGATTGCGTGTGTATCTTCTAGTCCACAAGTCTCTTCTGGTATGCCTAGCATGGAGATTGTTCCTCTGACTAGCAGACCTGTTGTGGAGAAAAAGGCATCAATCTATGCTGAGGTAGTGAAAAATCTGAATAAAGCGAGGGAGTCTGGGCTACCGTTTAAAGTATGTCCTCTTCTTACTCCATCTCCCTTAAATTTAAAGTGTGATTTGAGATTTTTTAATTAGATTGAAATGTTTGTGGCCGGTGTTGCCTGTTTAAAAGTCATGCCTTTTTTGATCAACTTATTTATTGGCATGAAACTGATGCTTTGAAATTTTAATCTAATATCATGTCCATTCTTCATTTTTGGATATACAATGGTACATTATATGTTTTGAGATGTTTTCTGCATTGTTCCTGTATGCTCTTGTAGTATTTACCTTTATATTTGCATGCTTGTTAGTATGTTGGTTTTCATTAATTTTTTCCTATGGTTCTTAGCCTGCTGCAGCTTTCAAGGGTGCATATGAAAATTTGGGCATTGATGCTAGTGGTGGAAAATCGGTAACAATGCGAAAGATATGGCACCTTGTTCAGGTTGTTCTTGTAATTGTATGCTGTTATTCTCTTAGACAAAACTGAAGAAAAACTTTTGCATGCAACTTATTGTTCCACTGGAAAATTAAATATTTTATTTATTTTCATATAACTTAGCTCATTAAAACAGATGCTAATGGACGAGGATTCAGCCCTGCAACATGTTTCAAAAAAGATGATGTTGATTATTGGTGCAAGACGCCACCTTGAATGGGGACATGAGAAATACATCATGGATACCATACAAAGTCATCCTGCACAAGTAATTTGTTATTCAGGAATTCAATACTACTCCAACTAATGTTGTCTGCAGATGATTTTTCTAGTACTTATTGTAACTTTTTTTTCCCTGTGGATTGATAATTCTACCTTTATTTGACTCCCTGTGTTTGCATGCTATTATCCTTTTGTTGGGAATTTTTTTTTTTTTAAATTTTGGGAAAAACTTTGTCATGCTTTCTGAAATATTGTCCTTCCTCCTGAGTTTTCTTTATTAATATAGGACAGAAAACACACATGAAATTGCATTATTATTGTCAATGGTTATGTTACAAAAAAACTTTATATTTATTTATGTTGATAATCCTCATTTGGACTTCTTATGCGTGCCATGTCATACTTTTGAGAAATGGGGAACTACTTTGCAATCTTATCTCAATTTTTTTATGCTGCTTGTTCTTTATTTATATAAGATATCATGCATAAATCCGTATTCTTAATTTTTGCTTGCTTTCTTATCTAATGGCAGGCTGCTCTTGGTGGTGGTGTTGGGAATTTGCAAAGAATCCGTGCCTTTCTTCGGGTTTGTCTCAGTTTGAAAAATTATTTCTTATAAATAATACCATGCATTTAATTTTTTTTTTTTATATAAAGTTCTGATTTTAGTTGTTACTGTATAGATTCGGTTGAGGGATTATGGGGTACTAGATTTTGATGCTGGTGATGCCCGACGGCAGCCTCCTGTTGACACCACATGGCAGCAGGTCTCAGATACTTCATCTTATTATAAAATTAGTTATGCTAAGTTATTTGTTGCATTTCATGTTTTTTTCATTTGGTTTCAATTGGTTCATTGATATATCTAATTCCTTTTTGTTTCTTGAAATTATTAATATTGATGATGACCTAAGCTTGCACTTTTTTTTTGTGACAGATATATTTTTGCTTGAGGTCTGGTTATTATGAGGAAGCAAGAAATGTCGCCCTATCTTCACGTGCTTCACATCAGTTTTCTCCTCTGGTATATCATGTGGTCACTACTAATTTTTTTTAGTAATTTATGTTGTAATCATTCTTAATATTTTACTTGTTTCTGACAGCTCACAGAGTGGATTAATACTGGAGGGATGGTGCCAGAAGAGATTGCAGCTGCTGCATCAGATGAATGTGAAAGAATGTTGAGAACTGGTGACCGGGTAGGTCGAGCTGCATATGACAAGAAAAAGTTACTTCTGTATGCCATCATATCAGGTTCTAGAAGACATATTGATCGCCTGCTTAGGGATCAACCAACTCTGTTTAGTACAATAGAGGATTTCTTGTGGTTCAAATTGTCAGCCGTTCGGGATTGCCCTAGTGGACCTTCATCCATTGTTCTAAGTGATGGTCTCATTCCATACAGTTTAGATGATTTGCAAATTTACCTGAATAAATTTGAGCCATCATACTATACTAAAAATGGAAAAGATCCTCTGGTATATCCCTATGTCTTGCTTTTAAGCATTCAATTGCTTCCTGCTGTATTATACTTGTCTAAGGAAGCAGGAGACGAAGGATATAACATTGATGCTGCCCACCTATCAATTGTACTAGCTGATCATGGGGTCCTTTCTGAAGGTGCTGGTTCTGGGCAGAAATTGGGAGTGATGGATGCTTATGCAGAAGTGTCCACGATTATTAGGCAGTATGGATCTATGTATTTGCGTCTTGGTGATCTCCAAATGGCACTAGAATATTATGCACAAGCTGCTGCAGCAGTGGGTGGTGGGCGGTTGTCGTGGACTGGCAGAGGTAATGTTGATCAGCAAAGGCAGAGAAATTTGATGCTGAAGCAGCTTCTAACTGAACTATTGTTAAGGGATGGGGGCATATATCTTTTACTTGGTGTGAGGGGTGCTGGAGATGAAGGTGAATTGGGACGTTTTGTGACTGATCCAAAAGCAAGGCAACAATTTTTAATAGAAGCTGCATGCCAGTGTCAGGAGGCTGGGATGTATGACAAAGTAATTTCTTTCTTTCTTATATTACTGTTATATCTTAGGGGAAAAGCAGGAAGGCCCTTATCTGCATTAACAAATTATAACATGACCTGGCTGTTAGGCATTGCATTATCTTGCAGACTATAATCAGGCTCTTGAGGTAGCTAGAGTGGGGAAGCACTTAATTCTGATTTTTAGATCTCACTGACCTCACTGACCTCACTTCCTTTTTCTGGAACAAAACTAAATCATTATTTAAACTTTAAAGCATTCAGGAATTTTGTTCACTCGCATCTATTTTCAAATTTAATATCTTTGATTACTTATAAGTTGTAACTAATATTCACATTCTTATGTTTCTTGTCTTGTATCTTCACTCTGAGCTTTATCTTACCAATAATACTATCCATACTTCTTTTTCCATCATTCATTTTTTCATTGCCTCTCTTTTTCCCTTAGTTCACATTCTCTGTAGTGGATTATTGAATTTTCATCTAAACGTACTATTGCTTTTGCTGATATTGGATGTTTCTGGTTCAGTCTATAGAAATTCAGAAGAGAGTGGGTTCCTTCTCAATGGCACTGGATACCATCAACAAATGCCTCTCTGAAGCTATTTGTGCTCTTTTCCGTGGAAGATTAGATGGCGAGAGCCGGACTGCTGGCCTAATCCATTCTGGCAATGAAATTTTGGAGACATACACTTATTACCCAGATGTCAGGTGATATTCAAGCTCTTACCTTATGTCATTGTTTTATGCATGACCATGTTTGGCTTTGAGATATTAATATTCTTCTATTTCTACTTATAACCGGCATATATGAACCATAGAGGCATGCTTAGAATTGAGATGCAGGATCAGATCAACTGATTCCACGGGTTTAGTCTTTGTTAGGCATTCTATTTTCTTTCTCTTTGCTGTAGACACCCCCCACCTGCCCAAAAAAATAAATAAAGACCTATACAATATTTTATTAGTAGCATAATTTCATGGATTTGTAAGTGATTTTTTTTTTCTTCATTTGCAATTAATATTCATTGAGGTCTTCCTTGTGTAGTATTCTTAAGAAGTCAGCCTAGGGAATATTCCTAGATGCCTTACTATTGTTTGAGTTGCTGCAGCTTGGATTGATTTTAGAAGTTGAAGATGCTGCATTTTAATGAATTTAAGACCCCAGTAATTTGGATTTTGACTTTTCAATCAGAATTGCGATGATGAATGGTGTCAATTATAAAAATAAGGACCGCTTTTCTTTCTCAGTAACATATTGGGATTCCATCCCTTAGTGAAATGAAGGATTGAATTCTTTTTGCAGTCTTCAAGAGAGAGAGCATGTTTTTGAGCAGCAAACTGTGTTAAGACAACTTGAGTCTATATTGTCAATTCACAAATTGGCAAGACTGGGGCATCATGTCAATGCATTAAGGGAGGTTGCCAAACTTCAATTTCTTCCTCTAGACCCTCGAGCCCCTGATATTGCTGTTGATGTGTTTGAAAGTTTATCTCCTCATGTTCAAGCATGTATTCCAGATCTTCTGAAGGCTGCTCTCACTTGTCTGGACAATGTGCCAGACTCTGATGGATCGATTCGTGCCTTGAGGGCTAAGGTATTATCTTGTGGATTCTGTTGTATGGTTGGGCTATGTCCTTGCTTTATTTGCTTCTGTTGAAGTACCATAATTCACTTAATGCTTTTCAAAAGTGGTGTGTTGGGTGCACGTAATGAGCTTAATGCCTGCCGTATAGTCTGGTAAACTCTGGTCAAATTGAAAATATAACCCATCTCTTGAAGCTTTCTTAGGAGTTTGTCTTAATCTGTTAAATACAAATCTATGTTCATTATTTTATGTGACCACTACTTTTAATATCTATCCTCTGCCCTTGCATCATTTTGCTGTAGTTAATACTCATTTTTTCTTTTTTCTGATTTTATATAAAATATAAAGTATACGTCATAGATATCAAATTAATTCAATACTTGTACCAGAAAGGAAGACGACACGGAAGATTCAGTTGATTTTGTACAAAATCTGGACTTTACTAGAATGAAAAGAGATTGAAGTAGGGATTACTTTCAGTTAATTAAATTGTTATCGAAATATTCATTTACTCACTTTTTGACGGAGGGTAAATGATGGTTTGGGCATGGTTGCCTTATACCAGCAATTTATGGAGCTTTCTTGACAGCAGTAAAGCCTCTTAGTTATCATCTGTTGTAGCTTCAAAATAATGCTCAGTTGATTATGTCAAGCATTTGTGGGTTATTCCTTATCTTACATTTGGTGTCTGATGGCATGATTAATATGCTATTTGATATTTAATTTAATAATGTGTTCTTGTTTAATAATGGTTAAATCTTTTTCTTTGTGCAGATTGCGAGTTTTATTGCGAATAATTTAAAGAGGAATTGGCCTCGTGATTTGTATGAGAGAGTTGCGCAGAGGTTGTGAAAGTAAATATGCGATGGATAAAGGGGTCTCAGTAGTGTAACATATGTAAAGTAGTCTCACACTTTGGTAGTCATATGCCATGGAGATATATTGGGAGGAAGAAATACACATGTTATGAGTTTTTTCATAACTCTTTTCTCCTGTTATAACTATTGGTAATATATCGTTCACAGGCTTGGTTAATAAGGAACGTTTACTTTGCGCCGCTTCCATTTTTGTTTAAAAATCCAGTAAATAGCACGCTGTTTTTCAACTTTTTCGTTATATTCGTGGGATTAACATGCCCTTGTGCTGAAATACTCTAGTAGCATAAGAAATAAATATTTGTTTGAATTGGTTTATTTTGTATTTGGAACGTTATAGTTAAAATCTTAGTTATTGGAAAAACAGATTTTTTTATCTCAGTAATTATCGAGCCCGAAATGTATTTAGTTGCTGATCCAAACTGCGTAGCTCTGTCCCGGCTCCTCCAATTTGTCATTTCATTTGAAAGCCTGATTACATCTAGTTGACTTTATTTTCTTGATTACCCACTGCATACCATTCATCAAGAACAGTTTTTCTAAAGAGATTAATGTTTTTTATTAGAAAATATTACATTTAATATAATTAATGTATTTGATTTTATAATTCTTTAAAAAATATTATATATAGATTCATATTGTCTGCGTTTAAGTATATATTAGAAGAGTTGTATTTTGTTTAAGAGGAAGGAAATGTGAATGCTTATGCGATATTTACACATGTTTGAGATTTTAAGATAAAAAAGGAGGAATTTATAAATTGTTCAAAATTTTTTTAATTTTGTATTTTTAATCTTATTTAGGGAATTTTGTATTGACTCCTTTTCTTTATCTTTGAAATTATTTTTTTCCCTCTAAACTTTTAAACAAAACTTAAGAATTGAACCTGATGAAGGGTATTATGAACCTTCTGTAAATGTGTTTGTGCAGCCGTTACAACTAATACCTTCTGCAGATATGTTCGTATAGCCTTTACAACTTAAGAGATATATGGGACATTACCTATTTACTCTTTCCATGGAAGCATAATCCATGGCAAAAATAGTATGAATGGGTTATTGCAGCAGCAATACGGAAGCATTATTATGACTATGAAAGACGTAACAAGAGCAACGTAACGTGCGGATATTGCTCTTGCCGTTGGTAACTAAAATCTTGAACTTTTTTTGGGGTGCGATACGTGCATAACCAAAGTCAAGTCATTAGTCGAAAGAGTAATGCGAATATATTTTTTTGGTGTATCGAGTATTGTTAATATATACTCGATTTCAACATACAAAACTTTTAACAGTTGGTTAGATGAATCTCTCAAGTATATTAATTAGAATTCGATTATTGATCGCATGTATGAAAAATGTTATGCTGAGAAGAGAGAAAAGAACGAAAAAAATAAATAAAATTGAAGTTTAGATGATTAATTCATTATGGGACTGATGCTCTACAGTTTTGTTCTCAGAAGCCTCAAGCTTAAAGAAGAGAGATTCTCTGACAATTCTGAACCTTCCTCCGAAAGAAGTTAAAACGGTTGGAAATGGACATTTAAAAGAGTCAACATGTTTTGCCGAAGTTAAAAAGTTTTCACATAAAAAACTAAGGCAATTAGGGATTCTAGCAAGCATAACTACTTTGGTTTTTGGACTAAATTACACAAATGATCCAGTATCTACTCTTGCTTATCCAATACAATTACAGTTAGCAAACCCAATCTTTCTTCTGCAAACTCCACTTGAGGGGGTTGTCTCTCTCTCTCTCTCAACCATAATCCAAGGTGAGTGTTTTCTCTTTCATTTCCTCTAGAGATAGTTGAGCCAAAATAAAGAACAAAAAGAAAATTATCCTCGCTTGGCAGGCAACGGTTTGATTCCGATGATAAGACCAACTTGGGTGAAGTATTTGTATTTACTTACTTTGTCTAATTTTCTTTTGTTCTATGTATTTGATGTAAGTTTCATTCAATTGTTCTTTAAGTAAATGATCTAACTAAACTCTTAATGAATTAATGTCTAAATTTTAAAATAAACATATAATTTCAAAACATTATAATAAAGTTCAATACAATAGCAATAAAAGGAAGAATCCATTAAGTACGTGAAACTAGAACTCTTTAACTAGGCATTTTAAAAGCGTTAAATAAACTAGGCTAATCTTAATGTGGTGAGCTAGTCTCACCTCTTGTTACATAAATATTAATAACACATTCTTTTAAATATATTTTTCAACACACTTATTGCGATGGATTTTTTTTTCAAGGAGTTAAAACAATTTTTTAAAAAGATTAATGTACAAAATAAGTGTTTTAACTTCTTGAAAAAATAAACTAATCACAGAGAGTGAATTGAAAAAATGTGTTTAAAGGAACATGTTGCAAGCATTATTGCCTCTTGTTATTGTGGTATTTAAGGAATTAATGTTGCATCATTGCTAGACACCATATTACAGTTGTCAGTGCCGTAGCTGCCCAAATTAGCATCAATTTCGTAGTGAAATATAAAAGGTTGGTGGAAGTAATCATATATGGTCACTGTGTTTGGTATCCAACCATCGACTCCGGTTCTGTATAAGAGCAGATAGCACAATGGACGCAAACATGGTCGGTATATCTCAAATTTATCTGTAGAACACTGGTTGAATTTTCCTGAATTTGGATCATCCAGTCTTGGAACATAAACCTGATTATCAACCAATACATTAATTAGTAGCAAATTAAGTCATTAACCATCAAGTATCAATTACCCACTTGGCAGTTTTTATTGGGTTGATTTTATGACTAATAACTTAATTAAAAGTGCAATAGAAAAAGATCCATGATTATGGTTGAAACTTGGTGATAGAGAAGAAACCTTATTGCCATAATCATCACCAAATATAAGGTTGATTTCATCTCTTGTATTGGTGGGAGAACTGCAACTTGTCTTTATGATGATCGTGTAAGTGCAGCAGCCAATACACTCATTCTGCGAGATGCATACCCCCTTTAATATAATTTCATATGCAAGAAATGCTATAACTTCAGTTGAAAATTGAAACCGAAGTACGTACCTTTTATTATCTATCTATCTATCTAAATATATATATATATATATATATACACACACACACACACACGCTTACTAATTTATAGGTAAAAAGGACCACTAGCTATCACAAATGGAAAGCTACCATGCCATAAGACTGTGAATGATTTTTAATATTTTGAATTAAAGGGGTATTAATTCTTATATTTGGAATATTTAAAAAATTAGACTATGGAGTAAAAAAAAATAAAATTTCTTACCTGTTGCTGGGTTTGGTTGAGCTTGAAAGATTTGTTGGGTTGAGACTGCATGGCAATTGGCGCTGCTAGTGAGAATGCAGCGATGATACAAAATGTGAGGGTTGAAATCAGAGTTAGAGCATTCATTGTTGATTGCTGTGTTTAAAGAAAGAGAAGGAAGAGTTAGCACCTCACTGATTTTGGATTACCAGGTTTTATTAACGCAGGGCCAAAGGCACATTTACGCTGCCGTTAGCTATTTCCAATGAAAATGGCTGATCAAATAATCAATTATGAATTAATTATGGAAAATATTTGTTATAAAAGATATTATTTATGCTAAACTTTTCAAACCGCTACATCTCACGTTAGGTTTGGATTCTTTTTTAATTTGACACTTGATTAAGTGAAATATAAAATAAGTTAATTAGTTAGCTACATAGAAAGAGTAAATGTCACGGGTTCCTATCAATTAATGCCCATCAGCGACTACAAAAAGTTTTCTTTGGTTCATTGATGGAGTGGTATAAACTATAAAGATTAAAGAATTTAAGTTGGCCTTCCTAGATTGTTAAACAAGAAGTTGGAAGCTATTTTTTGCTTAATACATAAAAAATGGGAATAAATTCTTAGGTTGCAAAAATCATAATGAATTGAATGATAATGACTGTAATTTACATATATTTTACAAGAAAATTTTATCACCATTTTGTAATTGGTTTATACAAGTAAATGTATCAATAAGATCATATATTTATTACATAAATAATTTTATTATACTATATCTTACACACTTCTTAAAATTATACTAGAAAATTGTATAAATAATTCTTTAATGTCACTTATAATAATTTATAATTATTGCTTAATTGAGTTGCTTAATTAAATGTTAATATATATATTTTTCTTTTTTGTCAAATTAAATGTTAATGTCTAAGTTAATGCATTAAAACGAATAGGCTTATAGAAGAACTAAAAGTTGAGGAATGTATCCTTTTGCTTTTCCTAAAGATCATTGACTCATTCTTGATTCGGTTCAATAGCTTTAAAACACAAAAAGACTTGATTATCACATTTTTTGGTTGAAGACACGCCTATTGATTCTGATTTAATTATGACCTGTTATTATTATTCTCAGCAATATTTTTTATATGTACAAACTAGCGTAAGGTCATTATTTAAAGTATTTTATTATTTTATAAAACGTTTTTCTATATTTTAGTATTAATGTAAACACACATATAGCAAACATATTAAATTTAAAACGTATTGAAATTTTATTAAACATATCTGACAATTTTAAAATATTAAGATAGTGTTGAGAACTTACATCTTAAGAAAATGAAAGGATTATTACTTTCAAACGAGAGTAATTTCATGAACCCCACCATGAAATCACGAGGGGGATTTTTTTTTTCGCAACATTGTAGATCTTCCGAAAGCTTAATGGCGTATGAAATAACCAAAGGTTGTGGAATGTAATCACCTTGCTACGCTGAAAGATCATTGACTCACTCATTTTAAATTCTAGACAGGAAAAATTCACATTTTTTAGTTCAAGACGTGCCTATAGTTGAGTTAGAATTTAGATCTTTTTAATATTGCTTCTCACTAATCTTTATAAACAGTTTTTATTTATTTTTCATTCTTTAGTCTCTTGATCTAGTCAAATATATCAACTCTTAAACTGAATTTTAAAATGCACTAAATTTTGATGCTCGAGAATATTGAAAAGTTATTTTTTGATTGTATAATAATATAATATCACCTATAATTTTATTAAATCTCAAAAAATATAAATAAAAATTGACTCTTTTTTTTTTTTATACTGAAGAAGGGAGCAACACGTCCAACACAGAAAAAAACTAAATTATAGTTCTAGAAAAATATTGTTAAATTCATAGGTTATAAAATATTATTAAGGAGAGGAAAATATTCAAATCTTACTTTTAGAGTAAGGAAATACATAGCTCTTCAAAACAACATATTTAATTATACATAAACCAACTCATTAAATTTAAAACATGAAATTAAAATCTTCTATCATTTTTATCAGACTAGGGTAAATGCGGGAAGATGGTCTCAACTCTTATTATAGTACAATAGTATTAAGGGAACTAAGGTTGTACTAAAACTAAACACCATGACAGTAGTCAAAGCCATAGCCATCATCGTCAGGAATATTAATGTTGTAGTAAAATGTAATAGGGTCGTATGCGTAGTCATATACGGTCACTGTCTCTGGTATCCAACCATCATCTCCAGTCCTGTATAGGTACAGATCACATATTTGGAAGGTACATGGTCCGTATATTTCATACGTATTCGTAGAGCACTGCCCGAACGTCCCTAAATTAGGACCATCAAGACTTGGAACATAAACCTGATTAATCATCATTTATCAACCAAGACATTAGCACCAAAGTCACAAAAACCATTAATAACTTACCCATTTTGCATTTTTTATTAGGTTGATTTCACTTGTGACATGTGAATATAATTTTTTAAGAGCAAGAGATACATCTGTATATTTATATGATTATGGTATAGTAGAGCCGGAACCTGATTGCCATAGGCGTCACCAAATAAAACACCGATGATTTCAGTAGTATACATATAAGAACTGCAGCTTGTCTTTATGGTGAGCGTGTAACTACAGCTACCACCCTCTTTCTGCAATTAATTAAGATATTGAATTTAGTTTCGGATGCAAGAAGATCTGGGAAAATGCTTCAGTTGAAATCTGAAAGTATAGCCCTTTGTTCTCTAATTTAGCTATATATATGTTCTTTTAGTTAATACAGTTAGTTCATATATATTATATAGTAACTAAACTTTGTAGGTAAAAGGGTCATCAATAATAATAAAAAAACTATCCTCTAATTTGGATAACATTATAAATAAAAATATTAATAAATTTTCTCTAATATGTATTTTTCAAATTTTAAAGAAGTTATTTATAAAAACTTTTAAAAGAATAAAGAAGCATACATTGATTTTAAGTTATGAAAAATGTTTGATTTATTTTATAATTTAATTTTAATTTTGTTAAGAATTTATTAAAAGAAATTATCTAAATTGAGCCTACAATACTCTTAGAACATTTTTCAAAAAAATAAAGGGAAATTTCTTACCTGCTGCTGGGTTTGGTTGAGCTTGAAAGATTCGATGGGTTTAGGCTTAGTGGCTGTTGGCATTGCATGTGAAAAGGCAGTGATGATGCAAAATGTGAAGATCAAAATCACAGTGAGAGCATTCATTGTTTTGTGCTTCAAGAAAGAGGAGGAACACCTTAATGGTTTTTTATTACCAGGCTTTATTACAGCACAAGGAGATTTTTTTCAATAGAACTCAACATATTGAAATGAAACATTCACTGATTGGATAAAATAGCTTCCTTTCTGTGTTTATAATTACATTTAAATGCATTTAATTATACTAATTCTAGTTCAAATAAAATATATTCTTATATGTACACCTGAAACAAAAGTCTTCCTGCCAAAAATATATCCTAAATATATTAGCAAAAAAAATAAAAAATAAAGTTCTTCCGAAAGTTTAATGGCCTCATGGAAGAACCAAAGGTTGTTGAAATAATCCCTTTGCTTTCCTGAATGATCGCTGGCTCATTCTTTATTGGGTCCATCTACTCATAAAATCATGATGATAACCACATTTGGTTATGGTTCAATTAGACTCTTAATATTGTTCCTCACTAATTTTTTATATTCGTGCAAGGTAGCATAAGTTATACAGCAAGGGCCAAATTATAAAAGTTATATATTAACAAAAAGTCATATGATGAGTACATAATTATAGTAAGAAGACATAATTTAAGTAATGAGATTATAGAAAAGTACATAATTATAATAAATTCATAAATATTTGTTTATATAAACGAGTTATATGATGATTTATAAATAGAATCGTATGTACAAGTTTAATTTTGATCTAATCTTTTTTTTTTTAAATAATCTTGTTTGAATAAGATAAGATCATTATGTGTGGCAAAACACTTTATTAAAATATTTAATATAATTATATTTATTAAGACTTAAAATCGAGATCACATGTTAAGTTAGAATAAGTTAGTTTTGATCCAATTTGAGAAATAAGTTTTATTTATTTTGGTTAATTTCAATTTTAGCTTTTTAATTTAACTTTTGTCATTGGTTTTGAACTGAATCAGTTTATTGAACACCTTTAATTTTACAGGAGTAAAGTTACCTACCATAATTAGAAGTGGGTTTGATTCTATACAGTAGTTTTCTACGAATGTAGATGAACAAGGTGACAAATATAACAAGAGGGTCCATCAAGGTGCATAATCCATTGCAGTAAATCTGGGCTCATTAGTGAAGAAATTTGATGGGCCTGGGCCCAAACTCTAGATCCTAAATATATTTGCAATGCCTTCCTGCCAAAAATATAAAACGAAAGCCTTCAAGAAAAGGTTATCTGAATTGAGAAGAAACTGTTTACCAAAAAAAAGAAAAGAATTGTGAAGAAACTTTATAATTTCAATTGGTTCACAAGTGGTGGAGCCCAGTGGAGAATGATACAACCAATGTGAAACGTGACACTAATGCTGCACATGGCGAGAACATTCTTCGATGCTTCCCACTTGTCTAATTCTGGTCCATTTGTGAATAATTGGTATCTCATGAAATTTGGTATATGTTGAAATCTTTGGTCTCCCTTAGTTGTTATACACTTTATGTTTTCGGTTCATACAAATTATGCACTTTTACTTCCTTAAAACTTATTCCCTTTTATTAACTTTGTTAGACTTGCAATTTTCATTCTCCGCTGATTGTAACATTAAAGCTACAGTGATAATCTATGAAAAATTTAGACATATTTTATTTTAAACAATTATAAGATGTTCTGATAACAACATTTATAAGGTTACATTACATAAAATTTTAAAAATTCAGTAACTTCATTGAAAATTTGTATATTGTTTTGCTTATTCGATTTCTATTCACTTATGATGATATTTTAGATTTTTGTTAAATAAAATTTCATGTGAGTCAGATAATACATCATTACTTAATTTATTAATTAATTAATTTATTTTGTGAAGAATTGAAGATATATTGCAAGTATGGTGAGTCTGTGCTAACACTTATTTGAGAAAGAGAAGCATGCTGTCTTTTACTGTGAGGTGAGAATTGAGAGAGAACTCACATGTCTGCACAACACAAGGCATTTTCTATAGTTTTGTTCTTGCTCACTGAGTCTCTTGCTCTGGAGCTGGAACTGGAACTGGCTTGTAAAGTTCAAAGACAAGAATAAGAAACCATTTTGGGTGGTGAGAGAATTTCAACTCCCAAATTTATTTGACATTGGAGATGTTGGATGTCATGTGTTTGAGTTCCCCATTGCAGACATTATTAGGTTGTGTAAGTACCCCTAGTCCTAGATACCTGTGCAAGATAAGGTCGTGTCAAGTTCAAGCCACACCCCCATCTTCAGTTATTTTGAATGCAGATGGAAGTGGGAAATTTTCTCAGAAGCTTCATGGCTCAAATCTTGCTTCAGGAAGGGATGAATCTGTTTCTCCTTTTGTTAGTCAGGGAAATGGGGTGGGCATAATAGGAGGGGTGTCTGTGGATACCACCCTCAAATTTTTAAGAAAACTTGTGGAGTTGAGTTCAGAGGATGGAGGAAATTCCATTCCTTTTGTGCTTTGTTCTGACCCTCTGTTAAGTAAGGATCTTCTGTCCCATGAAAGGAGTTATATTGTTTCTACCACAAGTAAAGTAGAAAGTTTGAAGGTGGATTCTTCTTCGATTGTGCAGACACTAAGAAATAAGAGGGTTTTTCTTGAGAATTCTGGGGCTCGTTGCATAGTGATGCCTTGTAATGTGTCACATTCTTGGTATGAACAAGTATCTGAGGGATGTTCCGTTCCTTTTCTTCACATGGCCGAGTGTGTAGCCAAGGAACTCAAGGAAGCTAAGTTAAAGCCACTGGAAGCTGGTAGTCCTTTGCGCATTGGAGTGCTCGCAACAAATGCAATTCTTGCAGCTGGTTTTTATAAACAGAAGCTTCAGAATGAAGTAATTTCCCTCTGTTGTTCTTAATATCATGCTATCCTAAACCTCAACAGCATCTTATTAGATTATAGTAGACCAAGAGAAAGTGCATGCCATTAGAAACTTCAGCATACCGTATTTTTCTTTTGGTTAAATAGCTTGTTGGACTGAATGTGATGTGCATATCCATTAGTGCATACCGTAGAAGGATTGCCCCATTACAGCCTTGCCTGTTTTAAGTATACTTTCAGTAAGACTAAATGAGGCAGACCTTTATATAATCCTTTTGAAAATAGTTGCTTGAGTATTGAATAACTACAACACTAGTGTTAAGTTTCGACAGACTTCGACATATAAAATTTCATAACAATAATGTAAAACGTGAAGGTCCAAGGCAGTACATTTCTACAAAGATTGTAGGAACTTTCCATCTGTAATGGGAAATGTGATAGATGGAAGTGACGGCCCGGCAGTCTGAAATTTGAGATGCCTTATTTAATGTTTTAACAATTCGTGATTTTTCAATTGCATATGATATCTATGTACTTTGTTGGGAACTTTGTTTAAGCCCAGTAGGACAATCTTTGCGATGATTATATAATTTGTATATTGCTTGTGTTTCATAACTTTGTGTCGCTAGTGCCAACAGAATTTCTCAGATATGCCTAAACAAAACACTGGAACATTGTTTCCTTTCCTGGGTCCATGAAGATCCAATTTCTTCAGTAATCCCTTTACCTGTTTCCTATGACAAAAGAATTGCTAGACAATCAAACTTTGATCACACAATGTCATGTTAGAGTTCAAATGAATCATTGCTGGTTTTCTTCTTATGACAGTTAGAACACAGAAACAACCTCGGAAGGAGGGAGTTTATTATCCCTTAATCTTTAATTTGTAGTCCAGAACAGGATGAACCATGAGGAGCAATTGCCTATTTTCATGTAAAAATGGTGGTTTTTGCCATTTTCTTATTTCTGAACAAGGAGTTGATTGTCATGTATGTACTACAAATAATACACTAGTTGATTTCATTTTTTCTGCAAGAAATAGATATGCGAATATCTATTCACCTTATTTACTTATATGTTCAGGGATTTGAGGTTGTACTTCCTGATAGAGCAACTATGGAACACACAGTGATACCTGCAATTGAAGCTTTGAACAGAAAGGACATGGAAGGGGCATGCAATCTATTGAGAATTGCACTTCAAGTTCTTTTGGTGAGGGCAGCTAGTTCTGTTGTCCTTGCTTCTGATGACATGCAGGATCTCTTGCCCCCAAATGATCCTCTTCTCAAGAAATGTACTGATCCAATGGAGGCCTTAGCCCGGTCAACCATCAAATGCGTAAAATCATCTGGGGGGGGATAATAGATGAACAACAATAGATAGCAACTGTTTGTTGTATTTCATTATGTATCAATATTCTTTTAATTTCATTGATATCTCGCATCTCTTTAATGCAAACTCTTGTATTTCCCAATATTATAATTTTAATTTCTTTGAAACTTTTTTTTGATTATCTACTTAGCTAATGTTATCATTTTCGTTTCTACAAGAGAAAGGGGGGCATTGATATTGATGAAATAAATGCGAAAGCATAATAGTGTCATAAAATTGTCAGACTTTGTACAAAGAGATCTATTAATATCAGCATGAATACATCAATAGCATATACTTTGCACCAAAAAGGCATACTTCTGAAAACAAGGAACTGTGAAGTAAAAGTCTTGCTTGATTCTTGAAGCATTCTTTACCCTTAAGAGAAACTGTTGATCCAATCAGCATAAATGCGACTGTTCCTCTGCAGTTCATTTTTGTTGAAAAAGCGCTTCACAGCAAAAGCATTATGCAAAGGGGTAGTTGAGGAGTTTGTAGGAGTTTGCAGTGTGGTGTGTTGTGGAGCATTGGAAGTGGAAATGGGAACAGGAATATGAAGATGAAGATAACGACAAGAGCGTCCATAGGGGCAGTGTTTGGTTCGAAGGAAGAGTCTGCAGAGTTTGGGATGGCATCTGAGATTGGCATTGACATGGGTATGTCTGAATCTCTTCATATTACGATTGTTCAAACGATGTGTCTCTGTTTCCATGTTTCTTTGATTCTTCTCAAATGCAAATCAAGAAAGCAAAGACTTGTTTTTTCTTCTGCTGCAAGACACAATCCTCAACACCAATATATATGAAGGCCTTTTTTGGGCTTTCTCTGTAGACTTATGGGCTTCGGACTCGCTTATCAGTTTTTTTTTCGACCTTCCACATCGAGGAATATTAGCATTTTCCAAAAGTATTCTCAGATTTGGTTTTTTAATTAATTTTTTTAAAAAAAAATATCATAATTTTTCGTTTAATTTCTATTTTAAAAATTTCTAATCGTGTCTTTCTAATTTTTTTCTTGTATAATCATTTTGTTTAATATTTTGTTTATTTTATGCATTGAATTTCATTTTTCTTACCTATTTTTAATTTTTAAAATATCATGAATTCTTTTTTTAGACTTTACATTTATATTGAAAAAGATTAGAATATATTGAAAAAGATTTAGCATCAAAATTTCTCACAATTATCATTTGATATGCTTAGTGACACTATTGTTTTTGGGATAAAAATAGGCTAAGTGAAGATTTACAAAACTCGAATCTAATTTATTTAATTTAATTTATCTGAGTTTATTTCTTGGACCAAAAAATAGTCCTTTTTTAAAAAAAAACTCTGACCTAGTCCAAAAGTTTATTTAAAAACCTATTTTAGAATAAGAGACTTGAAATAAATTATAAAACCAAATACCAAAAAGTAAAATATAAAACTTCTCTAAATAGACTAATAAACTTAAAATTCATATATGAGAATTGTAAAAACAAACAAGCTGTGTCACAAAACAATAGAAGTTGCTCCAAAAAGTAATGAATGTATCAGTGAATACAGCATGGCTATTGAAGCTTCTTTATTCCAGGAAATGATGGCAATACTGCAACAAGTGCGTCACCATATCCAACAGGATCTGTCGAAGACACAAAACATATAGTATTTGTCTAGTTAGTGACATGTAGTCTTTAGAGAGAGTTTAAAGAGAGATTGAATTGATTTAGGTAACTAACCACCATCCTTTCGTAATATCTTGATGATCTCACCCGACACATCAGACTATAAAACAAACAAACATGAGTCATTGCAATGGTTAGAAGATAATCCTTTTAATTATGGGAATTTGGAAGTTTTTCTTTTTCTTTTTTAAGGAAAGAGAGTGAAAGAACCAAACCTCAATTGGCAGCTCACCACCAAGCTGTTCAATATAACAGATCACTTGACCCTCCTCAACGTTTTGCTTCTGTCAATTACCAAACAATTTTCTTAATAAAACCAACCCAAAGGCATACATTTTTGTAACTTCAATTTAATAAATATATTCTTTTTTCCACATAAACTTGCTACTTTTGGATGTTTAAAATCAGCTTTAAGAACTGAGGTTAGTAAAATCCATTTTAAAAGCATTGCAATTTTGTATTTATATATTTAACTGTCAATACAGACAGAGAGATAGGAAAATCATAAAAAGAATATAAATAACTTTTACAAGTGGTAGATTTCTCTGTATCCACAAAAGGTATGAATGTGCAAGATAACAAGATTTCCTTAGCCAGTTCCAAAAATGATAAGAGAAGAGAGGAAAGAAAAGTCTTGCATTGTAGCAACTGTACCTCTTTACATGATGGTGGAGCACGCTTCCCCTTTATGGTTCGTGATCTCCTAAAGAAACCAACCTGCTCTATGGTTTTAGAGTGCATCATGTAAGGAATGTAAAGTAGAAGTTTTAGATTCTTACCTTTGGAGACTGAATAATCACCAAGCCTTCGTCAGCAGCTTTGTCCAGGAATCTCTGGATAGACCCTGAAGAAGGTAATGGCTCTGAGATGGCCAACGAAGTTGTAGGAACTGATCCATTTGATTTAGGTGTTTCTGTGACATTATTTATGCTTACAGAGGAAGGAATTGGAGGAGGTAGAGTTTTAACTTTTTCACTCAAATCCCTCACCACATGCAGATGAAACCCAGCAAGCTGATGTCATTTGGAGGTTGGACAGATGACAAAGAAGAAAGGAAACAACATTAGGAAGCAAGATTTAATATAAAATACTATTATGAGGGAGAACACGAATAATAGAGTGTTAAGAAAGAGATCCAAATTCAAAGGTCAACTTCATTGAGCTTACTTTTAACTCTAACTCTCCAATTGAATTTGAGTCGCATAATTTTGTGAGCAGGAACTCCACCTGTAGAGAGATTGAAGTAATATATCTTTTAAAATTTTAGAACAAGAATGTCTGTGCATATAGGAATACATGCCTATGTCAAGGCATCAGTGCTTTCAGGTTTAGCAAAGTGATCTTTCAAAATTTTCCATTCATTAAGAATAAGGTAGAAAATAGACTTTTGAGTTACAATATGACATATCTCACCCTCAAGAGTCATAAAATAGAAGTTTTTCAAGTATAACGAAATTTCAGAACTAAAGATTAAATGATTACTTAACACTGCCAAGTAAAGGAAATCACAAAGAAACCATACAAATTTTGGTAATCCAGATTCTATACAGCATTCTAATGAGACCACAAGCCTGAGCAGTGTGCCGTAGCTTGAGTGTTAGGGTGTTAAACATCTGATAGGCTCATGAACTTGGACACAGACTGTAATACTCTTATTTGGCCTGTGCCTTGCCAGTTTAATCGGAAAGAGCTTAAGGACAAAAGCCTAATATAGAACAAGATTTCAAGCTAGGCATTGGCCAATTTTAGACCACACGTATATACTGGCACTCAGGTAACATATGCTGTAAAATGTATCAGAGCACAAAAAGTTATATAAATGAAATTGTTTTATAAATGTGAAGCAATTCACTCATAAACCAAACACAGGTGGGAAACTGAAAATAACCTTAATAGTAGTTACAAACTTATCTTAGCATACAAGGTAATAGATGAAGACTACCTAATAAACTCATCAGTCATCACAATTTGGATCTGCTTACATGTGCCGATTGATGGTAACAAACGAGGAGAGAATAGATGATGAGATTTACTGAGTACTAACCTCATCGAACTTTGGAATAAGCTCACTTGTCACACCAGAAGATTTAATCTCTTCAGAACCTTCTTCTAACCTTGTAACAACTGCTGTGCATCAATAAAGGTAAGCTATAGAAGCCAGATTATGGTACTGATCTCAAGCTAATGTAAGGCTTTTTATAAAATGTAATTGTCACGAACCAACAATCTCAAAAGCGTGAGCTTTTGGATGAAAGTATGTGAATGGTTTTATATCTAACACACCCCCTCATGCAAAAGCCCTTTGGGCTTTGAAGACTGGACAATGCAAGACTCACTCATCTTGTGTTAGAATTCGACTTTTTTATTGGAAGAATGGGAGCAACAAGGATTGAACTCTAGGCCACTTGATGATATAGGTTCTAATGCCATGTCACAAACCTCCTGCCCTTAAAAGCTTATGCTTTTGAGTGAAAGCACATGAATGATTTCATGTCTAACAGCAATAATAGGATCTGCATGAGTGTATACATTTTATATCATGCACAAACAGTATGACATCAACATGCATGCCAAAACACATCAGATAATTTCTGTAACCCCGAGTCCCTAAGTAGGACAGAGATGACACATTGGATCTTCTAGAAAGCATTGATATTAAATTTTTTTTTTAATAGGCTCAAAGAAACTCAGTAATAAATGATAGTTTTATATAACCTGTACAAAAAAAAAATTGTTAAAAAACAATGAATAAAAGAACTTACATTGGATCTCTGATGATGGATCATTGGATGATGCTAAAAACCTGTCTGTCTGTTGTGATATAGCCAAACTAGTGTACTGCAGTGACTGCCTACTGATCCAACTTCTTGTACCAAACTGTTGTGAAAGGCCAACTCTTTTTGCACTAAAGTGCAAGTTCAATACTTTAATATGAGGAGTCCCTAAACTACCTGTGATAGAATTAATGACAAAAATAACCATTATCTTCTGGGGCTATATACAAAGAACCATTTAACGATTAGAAAAGAAACTCCAGACCCTTTCATCACTAGCATGTTAAGTATCTATATGTCAAGACAACATGATGGTTGAAGAAAAAAAAAAAAAAAGAATTGCTTTAAATTGTTACAAAATTTGACAAATACATATTTAAATTAAATACTGCTCTAATTTGCAGAAATCATAATCAGAACAAAGCATACTTTGATGATATAAATAACAAAGGTACTGAAGAAACAAAATAATAGAATTTCCAATAGATTCTTAGATTACATTGTGTAACTTTGACAAAGCTTACCCAAATGTGCAAAGTGACTGCAGTAGACATGACATGATCACGGTGTTAAAAGTAACATTTTAAGCCCTCATTATGATTGTATTTTACACATGAAATGAAAGTGCTAGAGGTGGAGACATGTATTCTTTGCACTGGCACTCATTAGTTTATAACAGACGTCCAATTATCAGAAATCAGTAGAAGTGATGTCTATTTCTGCATTCCACCTTTGAGGTTTAGAACAGCAAGCCCATACATACTCATCACTCAAAGAACAGTTATTCAGTGGAATCACAAATTAAATAACAAGAAGAAATATCTGCCATAATCTAGAAAAAGAGCAGAGTTGTACTAAGTTCAGTCATGGAATGAATATTCCCAGAAGCCTCAAGCACCAACATAAAGCAAAATAAAAACACTGGAAATATTGTAGTATTGATTATTTAACACATGATACAGTTTATACAAACCAAGGCACTTTTTCCAACGTTTACTTCAAAATATTATTACGAAGTTACAACTCATTATGCTGCTTATCAAAACATTTTTAAAAAAAAGAAAGACATGGCCTGGCAATTTGCCAATTTATGAATTTAACAATCTGATACCTTTAGAATTGAAAAGTCTCTCGGGTTAGCACAGAAGAATACTATGCGCTTGACCCCTCATTTGAAAATTTTTCCTACCCTTGATGTGACAATCTACTTTATTTTTAATCATGTCACTTATGTTGCTCTACCTCTTTTAAGTCGCAATTTATTTATCTAAAATCAGAACTCTTTGTCAGTACTAAGTACAAAGCAAATTTAATCTCATCAAACCAGCAACCAGTACCATATAAGATAACCCAAACCTTTATCCAAGACCCACTTTCGTATCCCGTTTCAGACTTCCAAAAATCAAAATTTTCCATCTTAATAATTAAAAAAAAATGAAGGGCACACATCAATTTTGGCATCATATTCCACATTCCATGTACCAACCCCACAGTCTCTGATGTTGAAAAGCACATGCAGAAGAGAAAATTATGGACAACAAAAGGAGTGTAAAAAATTAAGAAGTTTTCTTCTTTTTTGAAGTGGCAATTGTAATTTGTTATCCAATTCCAATCAATGAGACGGGGTGAGAAAAAAAAATAGAGGGAAGACTCACATGAAGCCATTGGAAGAGTGGAACAGAAAATCTTTCTCACAACAGAAAAGGGTTAAACAATTGAGAATGAAGAAGCTCAAAGAGGAGAGAATCCCATGTTAATTGAAAGTTGAGAGAGTGAGAGTGAATAGCCAGAAGAAGACAGAGAACATGGAATGGACGAAGATTGAAGGTTACAGCTGGGCTACACTTGGATTTTGGATTGCTTAGGTCCAACATTATTTCATTCTCTATTCTCTTAACCCTTTTCTTTATCTCATCATTTGACTAAGGTTCCCCTTTAGGGTTAATTATTAATTAATAACGTGTTAATAATATCGTCCCATACAATTGCTCTGTTTTCTGTTTTCAATTTTTTTTTTAAATAAAATAAATGTGTTTTTCAATTAATGTTTTATTTTATTTTCTTTTTAAAATATAATTTTTAAAAATTAAAAATCAAAACAGAAACAAACCCTACCTCTAAAAAGATAATTTTTCAGATACATTTTAGATATTACTAGATACTCTAAATAATTTTGAGATACAATATTGATATTTATTTTTATTTCTAACAAATTAAATAAAAATTATAATTTAAAAAGAGTTTGAGTTTTAATATCATCAATAATCGCAACTCTATATTTATAGAAAGAAAAATCATTTCCCTTTAAAGTGAGAAGTATTTGAACATTCAAACAACTGTAACTACAAATAATTGTGTAATTACTTCATCATTTTTATTATTTAAAATAAATTACGTTGACATCTTTAAAATAGCAAAATCATTATGAGAAAAAAATTTGTTGTTATTATTATTATTATTATTATTATTATTATTATAAATTTAGGGCTTCAATAATGTATCTGACAGTTCTCCACATGGCATATGGAATGTAGTCAACATGCATGCAGGTGTTTATTCAAACAATAGAAAAAAAAAACAAGTATTTCCTTAAAATTTTAATTTTAAAATATCATATTACGTGTTAATTATTTGATTAAAATGTCCTCTTTCGTGGCAACGATACATTTTAATTAGTAATGTGTCAAGAATTTTTCACTTTAGAAGTTGAAATTGTAGTTAAAAGCTTAAGTTAATTAAGTCACTTAATTAAATAAATATTTTGGGAGAGGTTCAATTTTTGGTTATATATATGAAAAAGGTATGGTTAAGAGAAGTAATAGTCACTTTGATGATATATACTTTTGCTTAATTTTTTGTATCTTTCAATCGAGATGCTTTTGTTACACGTACCAAAGAAATTGAAATGCTGCATCATTAGATAATTTTAGTTTAGTATATAAGGTGGATAACTTTGGTAGAGGCACTTACAATAAATTTTAAAACATAATTCATGATGAAAAAATGTTGTGATAAAAATTATATTAAAGTGAAGAATTGAATAATAAATTATAATAAAATTTAAAATTTACTTAAAAGACAAAAATATTAACATATTTTAATAGTATTTCCTAAATTCCTATGATTAATTAATTCTAGCTTGGAAAAAGATTCCTACAATTACAACGAAACCATTCCCTCTATGTAAACAAAACTAAAGAGAAATTAGATTGCTTTGTTCGTATCTGATCATGAATATATACCAAAAGGAAGAAAGATGAGATCCATGGAAACAAAATTGAAGATCAATTTTTTGCAATTTTGCTGTAGAAATGAAAGCAGATATTAATTACGAAGCATAATTTGATAAGTGACAATTTGAAGTGTGACAAAGAAGTTGTCCCACAACAATACCACGTTGCTAATCCAAAAGACCAAAAACATTTAGTAATCTTAGCAAAAGGCAGTAACAATGCATGGAAGCCAAACGTGTCACAAAGGTAGGCATTAGTGTTACAATCACATTGCTATTGCCATACCTTTCAAGGGTTCAAATGTATATAGCTCATTATTATTTTTTGGAAGCTTTCAGAAATTATTAATTAGGGGATCCATTGTCATTCTCTTCAGGGCTACAACTCAATTCCTTCAATTAATTATAGAAAAATGATATATACCTACAAAATGACGAAGGAAAACTATGTATCAAAATTTTTGTTTTATTTTATAAATTTATTATAATTTCTACTATATTTCTAACATTATTTTTTAACCAATGACAATACCCAAAATACAATTATTTGTTTTATTTGAGATTGGGGATAAAGAAAGAGTTAAACATCCAATCAGAGTAATAAACTTCGGAAGGAAGACATAGATAGATATATAACATCACTCTTTTACATGCACAAGATAGATAGATAAATGTTTCATTTCTACTTTACGAAGATTAAATAAAAACAATATGGTACACGGTTTGAAAAAAAAACATATTAAACATGTTTCGCGCCACTATTTCACTTTGGCCGAGTATTCAAGTGGGTTGAAGCCAAAATACACTATTGCATGCCATGCCACCTTGTAAACAGTGAATCTAGCAGGTAGGGAAAGGTTGCCAACATGAGTCTGTTCTTGACCTTAATAATGGCACTAATTAAAGTTAATTAGAAGAAATCAAATTGATGAGGGCCTTGCATTGTTGCTTTGTCCTTGGAGCCAAGTTTTGGCATGGTAGTAAATGAGGTTTGTTTTTCGAGTAAAGTTCTAGTTCTAGGAATAAAAGGAGCTTTAATTGATCTGATTAAGGCCCAGTTGACCCCTTCAAAGAACTCATGTTTTTTTATCTCGCAAGATCCCATGTTGTATCCCATTCTCTTAATGGGATTTTTCACGAGCAGCTTCCTAATAAGGTCCTGTGCCTTCGCAATCTCCCCATGATTTTTTCTGTCTCTAGTGTTTGTTCTTCTTGGGAAGGTTAATGGCTTCTCTATGATATTGTTCAGTGTTTTCTCACTGCTTGTGTCTTTAAAAGGTGTAAATCCAAACAAAAGCTCATAAAGAAACACACCAAATGCCCACCAATCCACTGCACTTCCATGGCCCAGTGCCAAAATCACTTCTGGTGCCAAATACTCGTGAGTCCCAACAAATGAATGTGATCTACCATTAATGGGCTCAGCTGACATATCAATCATGTCCACTCCATGTGCTCCTTCTGAAGCATGTAGCAGTATCACACTATCTGCAATGGCTGCTTTCTTCATACCCCTTTTCACAAATTCATCTGAATTTCTGCAACACAACATTGGCTTCTTTATTCTCTTGTTCACAATCTCATAGTGAGGCCCAAATTTTAGAATCTTGGGATGAACTTCCAAGTGAAGAGAGAGATCAAAGTCAGATAACATGATATGGCCATCTTCTTGAATAAGCACATTTTCTGGCTTGAGGTCTCTATAAATTATCCCCAACATGTGGAGATACTCAAGAGCTAGAAGCACCTCAGCTGCAAAGAATCTTTCCCATGTAGGCACATATATGAATGACACAAAAAAACAAAAAAAGTCATTCTTCAATCTTCAACGAGAAAAGAAGGAAAAAAATTGTTTAAATTTTCCAGGCAGGATTAAGATATTGAAGGCTTCAACTTGGGAAACTTTTTCTGCCAAATCCAGAACATTTTTAGAAAACTCATTAAAGAAGTAAGAGTATTGTGTCGGACAAAATGAAACTAGGATAAACGAGTTTGTATATGTAGCATTGACTTGATATAATACTCTGGCAAGGGGGAACTTACTTTGCAGTGGAGATGCTAAAATGAAGATCTGACTGATGCTGCTGAAGTGTAAACAAGTCACCACCAGGGCAATAATCCATGACCAAACAAGAGTATTGATAAGCATTAAAATTTGCATAAAGGGTTGGCAAGAAAGGGTGGTCAAGCATACTCAACACGTGCTTCTCCATGTTTGCCCTCTTCAGCTTATTTTTCAAAGTCAGAGATTTTCTGTCCACTACTTTCATGGCAAAATAGCAATTGGGGTGTGGCTTAAAAGATTTGTGAATCTTGCAGAGGAAAACTTTTCCAATATCCCCGCAGCCTAGGCGGCATAAGAGTTGGAAATGATGCAGTTGAAGTTGTCCATGTTGTGTACAAAGGTTCTTTATTGCTTGCAAAGCAGGTTGGCTTGCTTTATGTGGCCTATGATTATGATCAAAAGCATAAGCAGTGTCGATGCCCGACATGGTGGTGTAGATGCTATTAATTTGGAAGAATGCAAGACAATTTCAGGCTGTCTTTACTTTTATCTTCCTTAAAAAAGTACTATATTTATAGATGACATATCAATGCTTTCCATGATGACATCACGTCTTGAATTTTAGGTAGGAAGTATAACTTATGCCGCACAGCTTATCTAGAAGTGTAGTCTGACACTTCGCTTGGTAGTTGATATTCTGATAATAGTTTTTCATTCTTAGCACAGTTGATAACAGGCTCAGGAATCAATTCCAACTATACTTGAATGATTGTTTGTAAATTTGAATTTGAATAAACTATATATTATAAAAATAATTTCGTTTAAAAGTAAGTTTAAAATAATGTAATTCAGTAAATTTATAGTGAAATTTAGTATAGAATTTTTAATTTAATGTAAAAATCACAATTTAAGATGTTATTGCAAACATGAGTTTTATACACAATATTAATTTCAGTTAAAAATTACAAAATATAAAAATTATAATAATGTTACAATAATAACTAGAAAAAAATGTAATTCTACGACATCGATTGTGCATGCGTAACTTTGATCTCATCCTCTAACAATCCCTTTCCTCCCTCCTTGTGACAAGATGTAATACAAGTCTCCTTTAAAAAATAAAACCAAGTTAACTCTAGTAAAATGTACCATCCTAGACTGACGAGCAATAGGGTTGACTGAGACAACTTGAGGAACCCAAGCTAAAAAGGAAAAATTATTGAGTGATTCAGAAGTATGTGACCTGATCACTCATTTTAAGTCAGATGTCAACTTTTTTACAATTTATGAGAAAAAATTATATGCGAGTGGCAGAGACTGTGGTTGCGACCCATAGAAATTTTTTTCACTGCAACGGGACTCCAGATCGTACATTTACTCCTTTGGCAAACTCGCTGACAAATGTTTTTTTTTTTTTCCAATTATATCGGCAGAATTAATGCTTCATGGAATTATTATGAATTTATATTTGCTATTACCCCTTTTGTTCATTTGACTATGCTTAATCATTAACCATCCATCTTTTTTTTTTTTCTGACAAAAATCCTTTTCCACGTCGAAAATGGAAGCAAATTGCGACGGTCGAGGAATCAGTATAATCACACAAACATTTTTATGTTATTTTATTATAGTAGGTTTTCTTCCCTCCCCTCATCATTTAGCCCTGCTATAATTTCATTAACACAAGGATCGGGGTCAATCGGCGAAGATACGAGTACGAGTTTATTAACATGCTTCTAATCCAATAATGCATCATACAGTACAATATTGGAGTCTGATTAGCAGAATACTTCATTTAGCATCATTTTCAAACTAGCAATCTTTGCTGAGGCAATATCATTTTCATGTACATTCTACGTATTGAATATCCCATTTTAGCAAAATCATTGTAAATCATCATTGCTTACATTGCTTGAAGCATTGCTTCCAAAAGAGTTTCAATTTAATATCCTTTTCTGCTCCGGCTACCAGGACTACCTACATTCCTAGAACCGAGAGATTCACCTGAACTGTGCAAGTTTCTTAGACCCGGGGACGAACCTCCTCGATGTACAGGAGATGCAACTTGTCGTGGAGATCCTAAACTTGCTTCACTCCCTCTATAAGCCTCAGCCTCCAGACTTTTGGCTTCTTCACTCAGAACTGCTAACTGTTATATCAAAAACATAAGTTCAACATATATTTAGAATGGCTGAACAAAGTAGAATAGTACCGGAGGACAAAGAAATCTCAAATTTGCTGGATGATCAAATAACTTGTGAGCATACTTAAGAAGATAATACATCTAAAGCTACATAGAACACAATAAAAGAGACTAGGCAAGTTAGTTTCCAATCCAAAGTAGGGCCCTTCTGTAAATAAAACGTAAAAAAAGTTGAATTTCACAGAGAATAGAGCAAAAGGTATTTGAAATACATATCCCAAATCCCCTGAACTTTTAGAAATTGGTAATATAGTAAGCAAAAACTATCGCAATGCAACTAAAAGGTTGAAATGTACCCGAGTTTCATTCTCTCTCAGTCGATCTTGAAGCACACTTATGGCGGGACTTAAACTGTAAATTCAGAAAAGTAGTAGTTGTTATAGGAGAAGAAACAAAGAAAAAGAGAAGGAATGAGAAAAAGGGAATTTTGCTCTGACCAATATTCAATCAACTTGCACAAGGAAGCCTGATAAGTTGAAGTGTGGTGAATGAAAGTGAGTGGATGCACTTTTCCATCCCTGCAAAGTAACAAAAAAATGGCACAGGAAATTAGCGACAACACAATAAGGATGGTATATGATCAAAGCAAATAAAATGACTCCATAAAAAATTTATGTATTAAGAATAAGCATACAGTTTATCAAATTATTACCTCATATTTTGTAAGATGGCTTGATTATATGCAGCTCGCTCCTCTTCAAATAGTACATGTTGCAGATCCTTGTATGATAATAGTGGCGAATCAAGGTTGATTAAAGACAAGGCAGGCAAGACATAAAGAGGAATTTCTCTTCTTACAAACTCTGCACCACTGCCACCACATAAAAGCTAGTTTAAAACCCAAGGTTGTGAAACTCTTGTAAACCTCATAAACAATTAAAATGGTTGACCTAACTAATTATAATGCAATGAAGACAGGAAAATGTGATATCATTATCATGTTTAAAGAGTTGCTCAACAGTTATAACATCCATTTATCATTCATATTTTAACCAACAAACATATTGAGAAGCATCCACAGAATGCCTATCTCTATCTCCTTTGTTGATTATATTTCTTAATAGAAAATTAATGGGGTACCATGCTGTTTAAGGCCTGTCATACATGCTTGGTGCTGCCAAGGAAAATTTCAAATAACCAAAGGCAGTGGAATCATTGAGAAGCTTAGAGGGTATTTTTTCAAGACAGGCTAGGATTTATGTTCAAATGGGTGCCAATTATTGCTTACAACATAAATGGATATTGGGGCCTTCCCTTATTCTCTCTCTCAGACTCCATTGGCAAGTACCTAGCAGCTATCCAGATCCTAATCTCCTAATTGCTGGGGATTTGAGGCTTAAGATATGAAACAGCAGCTACCATGTTCCCTTTTGTTTCAAGGGGCCATGATGGATACCAAAAATGGCAGTTGATAAGAAATAAAGATATTAGTGGTCAACTACAAAGTCAACAATATTCTATACCTCACATCCAAATTTGAGCGATGCATTGCCTCCTGCATACTTTCTGACATATCCATGGGATCAACATCAATTATGTTGGTGTCTGAATTGTTGAGATGGTAGTTTTCTCCACCTTTTTCCCTCCCTAGATAGTTGGCATCAGCATTAGCGAAGAAATTCCCCAAGTCTGAAGGTCTCCCCCCACCCTAGCCAAAATATATAATTGCATAACTATAAAAAGACACAAAATAAAGTATTTTTTATCCTAAACAAGTATTACTATATTGATTGGAGTATTGGACAAACTCAAGGGACAAAATTTATTTCCTGTAAGATGAACCTTGGGTGTTTCAGCTTACACTCACGCCTCAACATATCAACAAAAAGATATATACATTATCTTCAAGTAAAACTTCTCTATGAAAAAAAATTTGCAGATTGGACACATGCCAAGGGCGGTTCTATCCCACTTCTGCTTTTCATATGTTGAAAAGAAGATGGGATTCTAAAGCTCGTGGGTTAAATTGTCTTACACAAGAAAAATTTCCATGCTATGAATATCCAATATCTGTCACATCAGTTTTTTAACCTGAATAATTCAACATTAAAAAAACTCTGCAAAGTCATCCAAGAGTTCGTTTAAAAATTAAGACAGAAAAGCAGAAAACAAACAGTACTGTATTTTAACAAAGAAACATCCCAGTCTTGGATATTCTAAAGGCTACATCATGTTTTGCAATTCTGCATTCAAGCATATTAAAAACCATTGGCTATTCTTCAGGCAAACCACACAACACAACATAGTGGACATAAAATCTATTTGAGAAACGATAAATTATACTCCTTCTGGTCCTTTCTATAACTCACCTTCTAGAAGGTTTTAGTAGTCTTTTTTGTAAGGCACTTTATATTCCATACGAAGCATTTATATGTTTTTTTTTTTTCCTTTTTCCCTTAATAAATGGAATTGGTGGAAAGGGTAAATATTGATAATGAGATTAAGTATAATGATATTAAATGAGAGTAAATTTGCCGGGTTATGATAATTTTTAAAAATCAAGAAAAAAAATAACTTCATCTGCTTTTATTCATCTGCGTAATTTAATTGAAGGTGCCTGATAAAAAGGACTGGAGAGTACCTTACTAGCTCCAACAGTTCTTGAATCGCCGGTGTCGAGCTCAGGGCTCTCTGCCTTGAAGTAACCAGATCTTATTGATACATTCTCCGAGGAACTTGGTGACGAATCAATATCAATAACAGAGGTTCTATTTACAGGAGAGAGAGGTATAGGTCTTGACAGTTGATTCTGCTTCCCATCAGATGACTGGAAAGCAATGACTTGAATCCTTCCTACCTAAATACAGTCCATAGCTAATTCATATTAAACCCAACAAAAATAATAGAATTAAAAACAATAATGCATTGAACACAGACAAACCTTGTTTACATCTTCACTATAACAGGAAAAAATCAAGCCAATAAAACCAGAATCAAGAAGCTGATACATAGCCTGAGTGCGCACATCTACGAAATAGTAAAAATATTAGTTAGAAATAATTGATCATGTCGAAGAGGATACATAACCTAAGTAACATAATACATACCAACATGAGAAGGAAGAACGGTAATGTGAGGATGTGAATGGTACCAACCAATGACTCTGGTTGTTCTTCCGGTGGAAGCGGTCATTCTATCGGCGAGAGCAGAAGCAGCAGCCAATTGTTCAGGATTGGTTTCGACTCGATCCTTTCTCCGATCAGACCTCGTCTGAGGAGACGCTCCCCATATCAATGCCGTTACGGCGCCGTTTTTGGAATGCTGGATCGGATCCACAAAAACTTGAATTGAAGAATGAAAGAATCTACGAATCTAAGAAGAAGGAAGCTACCTGTATGTCGCCGAGTAGAAGGCCCATAATCTCTTCGGTTTCGGTGGACAATGCGTGAGTCACGCAAGTTAACCAAACCTCCTCCGACATCTTCACGCTCGTCAGCGACATTCTCCGATTCGATAACTCTCCAATTACTCTCTCTTTCTCTCTCTCGCTCTCTCACTCTGTTCATAGCATTAGGCAAAACCCCCAAACTCTCAGCCTCAACAAAACTAACACTCACTGTTCTCTTACATAATCCCTACCCTCACGCCATCACCTATTTCTTACCCTCTCGTGTATCTCTTTCCAATAGAGCACAAAAAAAAGAAAAGAAATTTAATTTTTATTCCCTCTAATTTTTTATTATATATTTTTAAGGTTTTTAAAAACTTTTTCATCATTTTTTTTAATTAAATAGTATTTATTTTTCTTATATCATATTTTATGAATATTGAATCTTTCTTTCTTTTTTTTAACAATTTATATGATAACAAATTTAATTTAAATACAATAAATTTAAAATGTTGCAATTAAGTTTCTAAAAATTAACATATTAAATATTTTCAATCTGAAAGATTTAAAATTAAATATGATAAATAATCATAAAGGTCTTATTAATTATAGTCTTTGAGATATTGGTTAATGAAAACTTTAAAAATTATGTTAAAAGTACATTAATAAACATGCATTAGTAATATTTCTAATAAAAAGAATAATTTTACTTCTTTAGCAAGGTTCAATAAACTTATCCAAATATTCTGATATTTGATTTGCACTATATTGTTTAAAACTAGGTTCTTATTTTCATTTACTTCATTTTTTCTTTTACTCGAAAACCAAAATCGGGCGAACAGCAACACAACAATGTCCATAAGATAACAAAATAAATCCGATATATTTACCACACTAAGGATATGTTTGATTTTTCTTTTATTTTTTTTATTTTTTTAATATAGCATAAATTTATACTATATTTTTAAAAAAATAAATAACTATTTTAAAAAAAATCAAATATACTCTAAATCTAGCTCAACTCAATCTGAAAATTAATTAAATCATATAAATTAAGGTAATCTAGTAGTTTAATTAATTATTTATTTATAGTGTTCCTATCTATTTAGAGTTTTAGATTGCATTTTTCATATGAGATTATATCTATATGTTAAAAAACATTTTATAAAGAGATTTAATATTAGAAAATTGGACTAATAAATTGTTAAGCCTTAACTTGAACAGTAAACGGCGCTTACTTTCTTCGTCTCTATCTATTTCTTTCCTTGATTTTCATGGTCAAAATCTGTCGTGGGTCATGTATGTTTCAATATAATGTCTTGTAGTAAATGTTCAAATTCAGATATTAATTAAAGAGGAAAAGTGAAATTTATTCACAGGTGATTAGCACGAGAGGAATTGTCGTTTGAGAAAATATGAAAACAACTGCATAACGTGGCAAATTTCTATAGGCTCATTCCCTTCATCGAAATCTTCTAAACGGCACTCCATTTCAAGAGAGGCACGTGCCTTACACGTGTCAGGAGGTTGGACACGTGCTAAAGCTACACAAACCATGAAATGCTATAAATACACAGCATGCAACTCAAACATGGCCACGGGAAGTTGATAAAAAAGACTCACAGTTAGCTGCGAAAAGGAAAAAGAAAGTTTGAGACTTGCAAGTTTAAAGGTAAGATGGCATCCCATGAGCAAAGCTATGGAGCTGGAGAAGCCAAGGGCCGAACTCAGGTAACAGTCACTCGTAACTATTTTGCTTTCTTATTCATTTTCTATCCACGAATTACTATAAAACTGTCATTAGAAAATGTATATATTGTTGATAAATATTGATGGATAAAAGAGACTTATCTTTTAACTGCCCTTTTGGTTAGGAAAAGACGAACCAGATGATGGGCAATCTTGGGGAGAAGGCCCAAGCTGCAAAGGACAAGACCAAGGAAATGGCCGATGCAACGAAGGACAAGACTCAACAAGCAGCCCAAGCAGCAAAGGACAAGACCCAACAAACTGCCCAATCTGCAAAGGACAAGACTTCGGACACTTCCCACGCTGCAAAGGAGAAGGCCCAACAGAATAAAGATGCTGCTCAACAGAAGGCCTCAGAAATGGGCCAGTCTACCAAGGAATCTGCCCAGTCAGGGAAAGACAACACAGAAGGGTTCCTGCAGCAGACAGGGGAGAAGGTGAAGGGTATAACCCAGGGTGCTACCGAGGCCGTGAAGCAAACGCTTGGCTTGGGCCAGCATGATCAAGATCACGGCAGGGATCACTAGCTGCTAGTTCATTTCACTTTCAATAGTTACGTTGACCAATAAATAAATAAATCCCATAATTAAGTTTGTCTTTAGTTCTTCCAGAAGTGGTTACGCAGCATGACTTTTAAATAAGCTGCTCTTCCGTCATAATCTTACGGGTGTACCATTACACACAGTTACTATTCCATGGTTTCAAGTGTGCTCTAATAATCTACATATATAGCATTGAATTAGTATCAACTATGTATCCATGATTTGCGTTTATTACGAAGTACATTACAATTTTGTCTCGGGAGTGGTGAATTAAAATTTCTAATACACTTCAAATGCAACTGTCTGGTTTATAATTTAACTACTATATAAAATAATTTGACAATAACTTAAAAGTACGAATCAAATTTATAGGTTAAAAATTTAAAAATTCCAATAACTGAGAGAATGGGCTGTCAGCGCAATACGCTAGTCTTTAGACTTCAAAATTGTGATTTGTGAGTGACCAAATGGGTGCAAAGAAGCGCACTCAGCCTTGACTCCCTCGGAGTCGTCGGCCCTATTTACCGGTTTCAGCAAACCCAATCACGAGTACTGTAGCTAGTTGTTCTCAGCCGGGGCATCATGCTATGACGGTTCTGAGAAGAACAATAAAGATGCGTGCGTGCATGATCATTCGTCCATCATATCGTTACTTTCTTCAATATCACTGACTTCTTCAAACGCTTCATCAGATTGTTCTTCACCATTGCTATCTTGGTGTGTTTCCAAAGCCTCGGATTCTTCTTCACTATCATCCTTATCCTCGTAGATAACTGGTACAGTTTGACCATCACCTACTTCTTCATCAATAACCTGTCCCAAAAAACCATGAATCAGTGATCTCAAATTGTGCCAACACATTGTAACGCGGGGGGCACTTACCCTTGAGTAAAGAATGTCTAAGCAACTTGACAGATGAACGGCAGGGTCAAAAGTGGAAACTCTAGATTCAATCAGCTGCACAAAACATATAGCAGTTCCAATTAAGAAAAGCACTATGGTAATAAGTGCTCTAACTTAAATGATAATATTCACGGTTTACTCAACGAAATTAAGCCTACCTAGCGTGCACCTGAAGTCATCATAATATGATCGAATGTAAAATTATTCTGTAATATTCTTATCGATTACTAACAGTACAGATTATTTCCATTGTTAACAATCCAACTAAATTATTAAAACGCTATTGGAGAGTGGGGATGCCTTGCCACATCATAGCATACCCACGCATAAATTCAATCGTATTTGCAGTTAAATTGATGCTAAAATGCCTTTTCTCAAGCACATCCAGCAGATATGACATACATATATGACATATCTTAGAACTTGGAAGGTATAGATTGAGCAAGTGACACACAGAAAGCTTGTCAAGTACACCATAAAAAATGACGATGTAACATATCTCACCTGATACAAAGAGTTCAAAACGTGTACCGAAGATTCCTGGGACATTATCGCACTTGCATGCAGTAGAATTAGACGCTTGAGCCATGGAAGAGCACATGTCAAAACTGCACCCCTAAAATAGCGAGAGAGAATACCTTATACACAACTGTGTAACTGAATCGACAGGTAAAAAATTATTTTAACCAGGAAATGTAAATTCAAGAAACAGCCAATCATGGAGTAACAGAACTGCATCCAGTAACAATTGAAACAAATAAAAGTTCAACATGGACACTACTAGGCTTATTAAACACAAATGCTCCAATTATCACTTCGATGTGTTACCTAGACTCGGTAATGGATATGAGATAGTGTAGGAATTTGATGACGTTTGAAGGGCTCAACTGTGCTATTGACTTTGTAATTACCTGCAAAAGAATTAAATGAGCTACATCAGTCATCATGCATATCATATGAGAAACTGGAAAAGTAGGTAAATTTCTTATTCCCATTCTTATACTTTTCAACTTTTTAGAAGCTATTCTCGTTAATTTCTCTAAAACATGAAGATATGAGTTATTTTTAACTTAAAAGAAAGAAGTTTTATTTATTTATTTATTATATTATTATTTTTTCTCTGCAGTAGAAAAAGAACCTTCTCATCTTGCGTATACAAGCAATCTAGTAAAAGGGCGCGATCATCAGCATTTAATGCTTGCATAAGCAAAACATGAACAGAGTCTGCACTTGGAGGCTTGGTTAGTAGAGAAGAATCTTGCTCCTTATCACTCTTGAGTTTGCTATTGTCTGGCAAAGTGAGACCTGCAAGCTTCTCACCCATAGTTGGCTCACTTAAATCATCATCATGAAGGACTTCATCCGCAACCTCCCCTTGATCTACATCTGATTCCAGTATAAGAAGAAACTTCAAACAATACCTCTCAGAATGATGATACAACTCATCTACCAGACTAACCCAACAGTAAACCTTTTCACGCTTTAACATTGAACGAACTTTGAAGTAAAACAGTTAAATCAATAGCAAACCTAATTGATGAGGCTCAGAAGTAGCTTGTCTTTTCCTGGTTTCCATTGGCACTGCTGCATGGAATTGCAAGTCAAAGAAACAGATGAAAGAGTATGAAACATTTCAAAAACTTAAAAGGAACAAATAAGGATAATAATTTGCAGGAGAAATCAATTTTACGTAGAAAGAGAAACAACGCGACAATGAAGACTGCTGCTTCTTTGAGAGAGTGAGTGATTTGGGGAACGACAAGGGTTTTGAGTTTAATCAATTTAGGGCTCAAATTCGCCGATTTTTTGTTTGGGTTTTATACCCACGGTATATAAAATTGAATAAATAAATAAATATCATAAATCCAAAATTAATTAAATGAAAACTTTATCTGCATTTCATTTATAATATTTTTCATTTTAAGAAAAAAACAAACCTTAATATAAGAATATATTATTTATAAAGTTGTACTTTAATTTATTTTGTACGTAAATGATTAAATTAAATTAACTAAACTGCTAAATGTTGGAAAAAGTTGTGGTTTTAAAATAGAAGTTAATGATTGACAGACGATATTTATAATTTATTTTAATTACTAAATGTTTCATTTCACATGCATTCTAAAAATGGGATTAGGTAAAAATAAACAATATTTGAATAAATTTATTAAATAATTGTATTTTATATTGAAACAAGATGTTTAATATGTTAGACAAATCCGTGACACCTACAAGAGCATGTTTTGAGTTTAAAAAGTTAAAAGCATTTAATACAATGTAACAAGTTTAAAACAATGCAATAACAAAGATTTACGGCTTAAGATTACAGTTACAATTACAAGTTTATATGATCTATTCTTATAACTATAAATATGCTTAATTAATTAACTGTGTTTTGAGATATATTTAAATTTTCAATAATTATGTTGAATACATGAAAACACAATGGAGCACATTTTATTATTAAAACATGTTTTATTATTTTAGTATATTTTAAAGTATATTAGTAAAGATTTTTATTATATTATTACATAAACTTTAAAGACTTATTGTATTGTTAATTTTAGGTTTATAAATTTAAAATAAATATTTTTATTATTAGTAACAAATATTAGATTAAATAAAATTAATTTAAAAACTAAAAAGTGATAATATAATTTAGTGAATAGAAACAAATTTATTGCAGGAAAGTTGGAACAAGATTTCCTCTGAGAATCGATCAATCCAAAACCTGAAAGCTAGTTTTGAGAGTTGTGTGCGTTCTGAAGCGGTGTTGCTTGCTACCTTTACTTTCACATAGTTGATAGAAAGGAAGGGATTATTCACATGGCGACATCGTTGTCAAGCATCCTTCTCAAGGGAATCGCAGCTCGTTCTTTCACCAAACCTGTAAAACCCAAAACAAACCCTACTCTTCCATTTCCTATAACTTTCTTTCTCTTATATAAAGTTGCATGCTTTCTGCACTTATCTTTTATGGGCATCCTTTGATTTTTCGTTTCCCCCTTCCTACCTTGCGACTTCGTTTCTTTCTGCCCTTGTTTCAGTTAAATCGTGAAATAGTTAGGCTATGTTTGGATATCTAATGCTGTGTGAAGTAGAATGGAATGGGATGGAATAGAATAGAATTAGGTTACCATTCTATTATTCGGATAAAAAATAGAGGGATTGGATGGAATGGAATAGAATGCATTCCATCAAGTTTCATTCTAGGTTGAACAATGGAACAAGATCTCATTCCATCCCCTTCCATCAATCCAAACATATTGTCTTGTTATTTCCTATTAAAGTATGGGAATTTAGAAAACTGTTTTATTTATTTATTGAAATCTTATTCTTGTGTCATCCATGTTTTCGTATAATTTTTATTCATGTTATGATTTTCAATTGAATAGAATGCCGGGTCTTACTTAATAAAAAAATTAAATAATAAAAATTTATCTGCTCACTAACTGAGTTTAGTTTGGAATTACTATTTACCTGCAATTTTGGAGAGGTTGGCCATCATATTGCATTGTTCTCCTTTATGAATTAATTCCATAATTGATGGACCAGAATATTTGTTCCTCAAATTGCAAGTTACGCTTTCCTTTTGTAATGGTATTGGTCTTCCTTTAATGCGTTCACAGGTAACCAGCTCCTCTTATTATGGAATGAGATATTTCACTAAGGTGTCAAATGATCCTGATACCCATGATGACTTCAAGCCAGCTAATAAAATTGAGAATTCAAATATTTCTTTAGCCGATGTTGTTGAGCAGGTAAATTGCTTATCAATTGAATTGAATCTCATACATGAAGAAAATATATCAATTATGTCTTGTTTCAATAATATAAGTAGTCTGTTACTAGAAATTGAGCTGCTGTTTACTTTGGTCAATGTGCGCAGGATGTCAAGGATAATCCTGTTATGATTTATATGAAAGGTGTACCTGATTTTCCACAGTGTGGATTTAGTTCTCTTGCAGTTAGAGTGTTAAAACACTACGGTAAGTCAATAATTTTCTCCTGCATCCTTAGCTATTCAAGAAATTATATTTTCTGAACTTGTCTGTTCATGGTAGAAATGTTGCTTTTCCCCGTGTTCGAAAATTTGCACACCCATAATTATAAGTGTAGACTCAGGACTGATATGGGATTACATTTCTATTAAACACTATGGTGATTAGTTTGCTGAAAGTAGCTCACTTCATTCTGGCTACCGTGTTTCTGTAATCTCATGTTCTCTGGTTTTATTATGTTGGATGGAATCATTAGACTTTTTGGCCTTGCCATTTCAGTTTATCTTCACCAACAAAAAGGGGCAGTGACATAATTTTTAATGAGAACAATGAAAGAAGCCAGAAGAAAGAGTAGTCAATCGCTGTTGACCTGAAACATAATTTTGATGACCTATATTAATGCCTATGCTCAGATTATATACCATGCTTTAATGAGCTTTTCTAATGGATGTATATTTTTTATTTTATTTTACCTATAGTCTAAAGGAATTTATTACATACATTGAAATATGAACTCACTTTACTGGGTGACAATTCTATTAGTTGGAATCATCATTATACGTTGGTGTTGCAGATGTTCCTTTAAGTGCTAGAAACATTTTGGAGGATGCTGAACTGAAAAGTGCGGTAAAAGCTTTCAGGTAAGTCCATTCTTTCTGGTTTTATTACTCTTGTTTCACCAGACTAATGCTCTATTGCAGGCGAATATACTTTCTGATGTCCTACTGTTCTGTCATGTTCTTTCTCTGCAGTAATTGGCCAACATTTCCACAAGTTTTCATTAAGGGGGAGTTTGTTGGTGGATCAGATATTATTCTTAATATGCATCAGGTTAATTCCCTTTTCCAGAGTTTTGATCTCTTTTTTAACTTGTTATTTTGAACTCGTGTTTATTAATATTTTACATGATGTAGACGGGTGAATTGAAGGAAAAGCTTAAAGATATTACGTCCAAGCAGTAAAGGGAAGGGACAAGTGAGATGATGATATTTAAGAGAGTGAGGTAGTTTAGACAAACGTATTTGATGTAATCTGTTTCCGTTGTTGAAAGATGACATTCGTGACTTCTTTATTTCGGGTTTTCTGGATAGTACGGAGTTAATTTTGATAAATAAAGAATTGTGTGTTAAGGTATTCCCTTAATTTGTGTGTAACTTGGTTTAATGTTGAGATGTTGTATATGAAATAGGAGTCGAGACCTAACTTTTTATTCAGATGAAATTGGAATAATATGGTAGAAACCTATGTATTTTCTTTGTTAAAAGATAGGGATCATCATTCTCGCTCACGGCAAATACAAAACAAAGGATGGAAGATGGCAGAATATATGGAACCTTCCTTAACAAAGGCTGCTGAACCTCTCTAGTCCTCTCCTCTTTCTTTCATTCTACATTTCACTCGCAACCTGCCACATGCAGAGGAACTTAAGTAACTATCCTATTCAATATTCATGACGTGATTTGTATCTCATCCTAACTAATTCAACTCGTTCGCTCTTTATTTGATGACGTTATGATGATGCGAGTCAAAATTGTAATCTAAGCTTGTAGCCCCAACAACAGTTTTGCTTTGGTTATGTTATTTCGTTTGGACTATTTGACTGTTGATGATTTCATGTGTTTTTTTTCTAAATAAATAAAACATTTGATAAGTATTCAAGAACAGTAGAAGAGGCAAACTGGTTTATTTCTTGAGCAAACTATTTGTAACTATTTTTTTCAACCTTAGCCTTTTATCTTTGTACGTGATGCTATGGGTAATAATTACGGTGTTTGCTTAAAAATAATAAAAATCTTCCTCGAAATTGAGAAATAAGGATGCCAAGTTCCAGGCTTTGTTACAATAATAAAGACTAAAATCTCTTCAATAGTACAACTAATTCACTCGCTAGGTTCTACAATAATACAATAAGCGAAATACTTAGAAAACACATATCTTTATTGCTGAGGAACATGACAAAAAGAGACCCAGAAAATTAATTCTCCTATTTTTTATATATACCCATGAACCTGTCCATGATCTACCTATTTGTGCATATGCAACACCCCACCTTCCCAATTATTGTTCCATATACCTTCTACGGGGACTGATACTAGTTATGTCATTTATGAGGATCCCTCAAGCCCTAGCCTTGAACTGAGCCAGGTGCAAACTTCATCCATCTCTCTAGGAACTGTATAATGACCAAGCCTGCACACACGACAAACACAAAAGTGAGGCAGTTGCTTTAACTGATCTGTGATCTATTAGTGGGATGTTATCGACCAAATAAATAAGCTACCCGTCATAGGATTTGAATGCAACATATCGAAACCCTGCTGAACATAAGGATTGAGCAGATTTTTCTCCATATTTGCACAGGACTACATCATCACCTACAAAATGAAGCTTCAATTTAACATAAGGCACGCTAGAATCCTATGCAATAAAATAGTATTTAATTTATAATCATGCCTCTCCATCAAAGAGGAATAAGGACATCAGCATATCAGATTTATAGATACAACATACTGATTCCATGGCAAAGCAAAATTGGTAATGAAGCTGCTCGCCTTCTTGCTTCATGCGACACTTCTATCTTGTTCCTTAAGCTCCTACAAATAGCAGTGTCAACCATGTGAAATCAGTACATGATTACATGCACCATTATGGACTTTTCAATAAACGATGGATGTTGTTGCTACAAACAATATATCAACTAAGCCTCGTGTTTGAGACTTTCAGCAGAATGACCAATCTTATTATCAACATAAATGCAATGTCTGTAAAACAAATAATCTTGTAATATACCTTGATCCGGGAAGCCAACCACTTAGTCCAACCACTGTTCTTAAGTTGAGTGGGTATGGGATGCCATTTCCATACCTTCCCATGGCAAAACATGTTGCAGAGTATAGGGCTATTGCTGCACCCATGCTGAAGCCTCCAATACCAACTTTCACTGTCACAATCAATTTTTCAACAAAATGAATCTTCAAGATATCAATTACATATATACTCAAATTAGATATGTTTAAAGGAGACAGATTCACCCATAGTTATAAATGAATGTATACGGTAATAAATTGGAGTTTGATCCTTTTTTCCCCCTTGAATGAGGGTCATTGATGAAGAAATACTCATTCTAATATAGAAATTATATAAAGGGGACCTTGTCAAATTGCAAATTTTTGAGGTCTAATTGTAAATTTATTGTTGTTTAGCCTTAAAAGTACCATCAGCTGGCTCTGTTGACAACAAGTTTGCAATGTGTGCTGCTGAGGCATCCAAACCCTCCCAATCATCAGGACCATCTTCTGAAAGTTCTCCCACATCAAACCCTGATTAACATTCAATTAGCTAGTTAGACTTCAATTTTTTTTACTATAAGTTTTAGCTTACACAGTGCTGAATTAACTAAAAAAGAGTTGAAGGAAAAAAGACGATATTACATGCAGTGCAGGGAAAACCACCAAGTATGGCCACAGGACGGGTAGGAGCAGTTGGGCAAATCCATTTTATCTGCATAAACACCAAATTTATCTTAGTTATGGAGTGAGAATATTAGCTTAGGAAAGCAAGTTAATTTAATTTCAAACTGATTAAAAGAATAAATATTCTCACATTTGGAAGTGGAAGGGATTCCAGGAGCTGAGATGAGCTGCAACAAAACAAAGCTCAACGTCAGATTAGCATGTCCCCGGCCAGTAAATATGGCATCAATTAGGAACCACTAATTTCCTAGATAAAATCTTCTAGAATAAAGTACTAAAGCCATGCATTGAAATGCTCATGGTATTTTTTGTGACCACACTAAACACAATAAAGAACATTACTAGAATGTACCAGCTTTTATTCAATATTATATTTTCTTCTGTCTAAAGTCATGTCTAGCTGTTCATTTGGTAGAGAAACAAGTGAGCGTGTGGTCCCCAAATTGAGAATTTAGTATATACTCTTCCAATTCAGATTTCCAAGAATTAAAATCACAACTTTCTTCAACAGAATTTATTCCAAGCATAAGGAAGTTTGACGCTGAAAACATTCAACATCAGGAAAACCCAACTTCATTTACGGATTGTGTACTTGAAGCAAAAGTATGAGGCAAGACACAAAAGAACAAGAATAGGACAAACTTTTTGGATTGGAAAGAAGTAAAACCTAGATCCAGGGTGTAAACTCCTCCATCTCCCTAACTAAACATTTTTGCAGAAAGTTGACCGTGGAAGAATTTTTTTTCTTTTCTTTGTGGGGGGTGTCCATAAAAATGTCTACATGAGTGAATCTTATCATGTTAAATTTTAACAACCATGTCACGTGAAAATTTTGTCATCTCTCTCTTCATAATATTCACAAATATCAATTATGACCCACTTATTTAATGTCTATGAAGAGTGGTAGACACAGTTTTCACGTAACAAGATTGTGTGAAAATTCAACATAAGAGGATCCATTCCCATGTCTACATATATGATACCTCCACTGTATACTGTTCCCATCAAAAAGCAAAAAAAGAAAAGCAAAAGGAGAGGTTGGGGAAAGAAAAAGGTAACAATTAGAAAACATTAAAAGGTTAGATGAGGTACAAAGGAAAAAGGAAATGAAGGATTCACAAAGAAAAAGTAAATATAGGACCAGTAGGAAAATGGACAACTTATAATAGTTATGGCACATAATAATATTGAGAAGATGACATTCATACCTCAAACCATTATCACCAAGACCATGCAGCCATACTATAGTGGCTTGGTGTTTCCCTTTGGGCCTCACTACATGGGTCTTCCCAAACTCAAAAGCTCTTCGAGCAGTTCTACTACCTGCAATTGTAAGGGATAAGCCTTACTACTTAATGACATACCAAGTTCAGAGATAACTGACCGATGATGACAAAATAATGATAATCCTTTAAATGAACTGAGAATAGCATGCATTGAAGTTAAATAATGCAGGAAGCTAAAGGAAAACAGAGGAAAAGATTACAAATATGACTTACCAAATGGTTTACACAACAAATAAATGGAAAGGAAAAGCTCCTATAAATGAGTGACAGCAATCTACAAACTAAAATTCATGCAAGGTGCAAGAAAGGATAAAGGACTATAAAATGGAGCAAAAGAACAAACCAGAGCCCATATGAGAATGTGCATGACTCATTTTGCTGCTAGAGAAAGGTGTTTAAATCTTCTACTGCAATGACTATGAAGAGGTTCTGCAATGAAGAAAATGCAGGATGGTGATGCCCCTTTATACCCAGTAGGGTATGGTGGAGTTAGAATAAAACGTGTGAATATGCATTGCCATGTATGTATAGTGGGTGCACCGGCTATAGACTGCTCCTGCAACCGCCTAGAAGGGTATCCATGAAAAGGAGAGGTAAAGACAAAGACAAAAGCATGAAACCTTTATGAGCAAAGAGAATCAAAGCAGAGCAGAGCACAATCATCCATTCCTAAGCCGCACAGCTAGGAGAGAGGGCTCTGGACTCTCGCATAGAGAGAATCTATGCTTGTAGGAAGTGGCCCGAAAATAAAGCAAACCACAACAACCACTGAAGAATATTACTGAAAACAAGAAAGAATAACCTAAGTTTGTAAAAAGAAAATATCTTTTCACAATCATTTGTTTATGAATTTCTACATGATTGATGGATACCCATTAACCTCAAACTAAAGTTTTTTTTTTTTCTTTCAATTTATTGCCTACTCAAATACGTAAAGTAACTCAAGAAAAAATGGGAAATCACCAACAATTGCACATGAAAAAGCAACCGGAGCTTCTTGGTATTTTCCCCTCCTTTCTAGTCCCCTACGGATTCACAATTAAGCTCAGTAACCTGGATTTCATATTAGAATTGACAAGAAAAAGCATGTAAGCTTTTCATTCTAACCTTCCTCTTTTTTGTTTTCTTGCTTGCCACTAAACTTGGTTGCTCATACCCCACTTGAAGAAAAGTTTTATTTGTTTATACACATGAGAAACAGCATAAGTCCAAAGTCTAGACCTTCTCTGAAGTATAGCCACAAATAATAATAATAATGACAATAGTAATAACAGAACTCTTTAACTAACGCATAATGAGAAAAAATAAGGTCCTAAAATCTTCATTTACTTAGCAGAGAGCCAAATTATTTAGAAGAAAATGATCTTCCCCAAAAGGAATCTCAAGAAACATAACAGACATAAGCCCATTGTTTATAAAATCTGAATGTGATAAACTATTAGCAGATTTCTGTGTATCTTTAGTTTTGTCAGTTAGAAAGGGCCTTAGTGGACTCCAACTTGAATATATCCCACTGGCCAACTTCTTTATTGGTTTATAATTTTATTTCTCTCCAAGTTGTGCAGATATTTGCAGCTTTGATTCTCACAGTAACAGCAAAAATGTAATTTATTGCAAAGTGAAAGGTGGAGTTGGCATATATCCCAGACTCAACAAGATTAATTGGGGTATACAGAGGTAGAGCCACTATCACTATGTATAGGTCAATGAGTACATTCATTGTGCACCACTATGTCTGCTCCCCTATAAAATGCAGCTTACTTTGATATCTTCAAATGCTACCTGTCCTTCCCTCTATCCACTAACCCGTTTATAGTTTTGCACCATTTTTCTATGCTTGCATTGATGGAGACTATGGACTAACTTGAACAATTCAAATTGGAATGTAATTCATGAACCAATTTCTTTTGTCTAATGTCAAACTCTCATGATATGCAATGCAAGTACTCTTCACCTTGTTAGTGTAACAAACCTTTCAACCTTTTTGATTTCTTGTCAAGGTAGAATTATTAAGTGAATTATCCTCTGCAACATGGACACGTCCCCACTTTAGAAAAGGTGAATGCAAATATTTCTCACTCAACACACTGTAGACACTGTTAACAGTTCCTTTTATGTTTCTTTTAACCCCCATGGTTTTAAATTTGTCTGTTTAAATAAGATAAGTTTTTCGAATAAATGAGATTCCATTTGAACTTCAGCACTTTTGAACCTCTTGATTAGATAAATCCAAATATAAAAATTAATGGGGTATACTTCCTTTATGAAAAAAAGAAAAAAGTTACTATCCTTTTTAAAATTTTATATTTTGTCATAATTTGCTGTTTTAAAAAGTACTGCAATATTTTTTTACTTAAAAGAGTATCGAAACACCACAAAATCAAAATGCATAAAAAATTAATCAAGTTTAGAAGGGAAAGTTTTTGGAAGTTGAAGAAAGAAAATCTTAGGAGATATGCATTGCATTAAAATACGTTAAATATCAATAAGATTGGTTGCATATAAGACAGCGTTAGCACAACAAAAGAGCATCAATATTAAACTGGTTGACTTAAACTGCAAATAAGTTGTGACATGGCAAATGCTAATTGGTTGCTGTTAATGATTGAGCATCTAATATCCCTCCAGGGTCAAAAATTAGTAGATTTTCCCTCATCTAAGGAGAATTTAGATCAACTTTTTATTTTCGTCAACTTCTTACCAGCCCCACACTCAATTCAGAGAGAGAATAACTCCAAAACTTAAATAATAATAATAATAACAATAACAACAACAAAAAACCGCAATAATAATACAAAGGTACAAATAGGAGCGTTTGTTTATGATGAGACAAGATATGCTGTTGGCACTATCTTGTTATTGGAGATTAAAGTACTGTATGGTGGGTGTGATCTTGCAAATTAGGCGGCTGAAATAGGCAAAGCTTTACAGTAAAGGGAACATTTTTGAGTACCCAATTGAAAAAAGTGTGTAAACTTCAAAATCTGAAAATTATAGTGCAACTCGCGTATGACCATTTTCAAATATTTTACAACTCTCATTCGCCATAAGCTGGCATGCACACCCAGCAAAATATTCCTTTGCTTCAAGAAAAAGTTATATATTTACACACGTTAACACAATAAACTAGTTTAGGAATACACACTAATGCACTCTCACTAAGTTTCAAGTTCATGGGTGTAAAGTAGTGAGTGAGATTCAATCCCAACATTAAGCTTGTGCCGGCTAATACCTCCTCAAATTGAAAATCCCTTAATTAGGGACTTTAATTTTGACATCAACATTAAGCTTTTGGTACTAATTAACTTATCATCTAGGCCAAGAGAGTGCTCATCTATTGATTAGACATTTGTGAACCACAACATGCTGTTTCTAGCTTAACTTTTTCTTCATTTAAAAGGAAGGGCTTATAAGTGGATGATGATAAGTTAAACAATGGAAAATGCTTCATGGACACTCTCTTGATCACGTGCATGCACCAAAAGCTAGATAGAAAAAAGAAGAAAAATGATTGATAAGATAGGTAATGTTATGTATTAAGAAGAAAAAGATTTTAAAAATTACAAAACTAAGCAAGCATTCATATTGTGAATTTATTTCGTTTATATTAGAATAAATAAGGATTTTTTATATTGAAACCAAATTTAAGTTGATGGGATAAGGTGTTAATTTTTCTACACTCATTGTATTAAAATAGATATCTATTTTTTTTCGCATTGTTAACTTTGTATATACAATTATATTTAAAAAAAGAAGTTACAATTATCCATGATTTAATAATGATTCCATCGTCCTTAAAAAACATTTAACTAAAAAATTGCTGAAAGCACACCCAGCAGCACGCCTTTCCTGCATTTAAGATGGAGAATAATTTTAGGTATTTATCTTCGTTTGCATTCACAAATATTGAATCCATTAATTCGGTGTACCATCCCAATAATAATTCTAGCATTCTTCTTTGACATGACACTTGGAATGAAGGGTGCACAATGTTACATTGTATATTACCATATATTAGGGGTGAATAAAAAATTATGTGAATATAAAGTGATAATAATATGAAATTTATTTTATTAATTATTTCATAAATGATTGATAATATTTGATATTATCAATTTAAAAAATTAAAATATGGAACAACATACTAATTATTAAAAGAATAAAATGATTGTTTTGATTTTTAAGTTCTGAAGTTTCTTCTTTTGGAGTTTTATCCTTTAAAGAAACATGAAAAAAAAAAATCTTTTGAAATACTTGAATAGCATGGAGAAAGACAAATTATTTAGCCACTTCCCTTGCAAATAAAACATCTTCTTTTAATAAAAGTGTATCTGTCCAATTATTATTTCAGTTACAAAAGAAGGTTTTGATTGCTATGAATTTTTCAAATTTTGGTTCGATGTTAGGGTGGACCATTATAATTACAAGACAAAACATGTTTAAAAAGTGAAAAGCAACTTTGATCTCATCATTAAAAGTCAAATACAAATGATAAGCCACATTGATATATTGCACTTCATGTTTGGTCTTCGGATAATCATTAAATGTTATGCTTTTGGATTATCTTACGTGAATATTTACAAATTTAATTAAATTATGTTGGCGGTTATACTTTTTCCCTCTAGTTCATGATGACGGAATAATAAAAATTATTATATCAATTATTTAGCTTTAATATGTGTTGACAATAGTTTATACGCTAATTTATTTATTTATTTGACTGAAAATAAATAATTAGAAGTATTTTGTTAATTCTTTAAAAACAACGCTAGCATAAAAACTTTGATTTAGTAACCAAGTAAAAAATAACGTATGCATTAAAAGTTAGAACCAACATTGGTTTTTTTTTCTTTTCTTTCAATTCTATATTTATTAAATTTAAAAATATGTATATTCTCTCTTAATTAATATCCTTAATTTTAATAAGTTAGATCTGCATGCTTTTAGTTTATTGAGAAAAAATAATATAGCCACATAATGGAAATTTTTTCTGTTTTATTAAATTATTAATTTTAATTCATATTATTATTACTACTACCAAATAGTTAGTTTTCTTACTTTTACAATGCATGGGCTATTTTGTGTTTAATATTTATTAATCTTATATGTATGCTATCATGCTAATATTTTTTTTTTTCGTATCAACATCATAATATTTTTGATTTCATCATTCTATAATTTTATTTTAAAAACAATCATGTTATTTTTTTATTAATTATTTAATATCTTTACTAAAAACAGATTTTGTTTGATTCTAAAATTATTTTATATGATTAATTTTTCTCTTTATCACAATCACATATTCTCTTTTTTATTTCATAATTCTATTTTTATTTTAAAATTAATATATATTGATGATAGTATCCAAGTCTTATCAAGACAATTATAATGTAATAATTTTAAAATAAGTAGATATCACAAAGAAGTATTTTAATATACTATTTATGTTTCAGCCAAAATAATAATAATTAATTTTAAAGCATCCTTAAAATTATTATTAGCTTTAATATATTAGAATGCGGTGTAAATAGAAATTGATCTTTTTATGTATTTATCTTTAAAGTTTTAAGTGATTTTCTATATAAACTATAATAGTAAGCATTTTATTTATATTTATGATATATCTCAGAGAGCTGTTTATTTCTTTATTAATCAAGACGCATCACAATTAAACATTAAAAAATCTGCAGACATCATTACTGAAGAGCAATACATCGTTATAGTATTAAATTCTTAAAAATATCGATCATAATACTTTTTGGGTGGTATTGAAAATCATAGTGCTAACTGTTACAGCAATAATATATGTATACTTTTTTAAAAGGGATTTCTTGAGTATTTCATGAGCCACACACTATAATATACTGTAAAGCTAAAAAAGTTATTTTATTCCGATTTTGTTTTCATTTTCCACTTTCTTTCGTTTCCTGATTCATACTAGACATCGAAATTCTTGGTTCTCTGCTAGTGTTAATAATAGCAACACGAATGAAGTAAATAATATTATTGAATCCCACAACGTCCATAGAGGGATGTTTGTTGTTAAAGAGATATCTTGGTAACCTGATCTCCTCAAACGTAATGGAATTCACTTTCATAAGCATGCAAAGTGAGATTGATTCTGACTTAATATAGAGAAAAAGGTAGCAGTAAAGTAAAACATCTTCAAGAAGAAAATGATCCAAAAGGAAGAATAATGGTTGGTAAAGCAATGTGTCCAAAATTTCCTTCATTTCTATGTTTCATTTGTTTATCCTTATAATTCTAATTTGAAAAGAAGTGACAATTATTTCCTTTTCATAATTGGTAAGATGGGGATGTGAGTGAGGCTTTGAATCTATTCTGTTCTGATTCTAATTTCTTGATTTAGAATTTATTACTTGGGAATGCTACCTTGCCATTTCAAGGGCTCACAAAAGGACAAAAGCATTTCGGATACAACTTCCTAAGAATATTTCATTGTCATTTCAGTATTTTGTCAGTGCGACCTTTTTCTTTCGTTTCCTCTGTTCCCTTTGGCAACAGGTGAGTTTGGTGCCCTTTACTCGAATATCTCTTTTATATAAGAAATATTTTTCAAATTTTTTTTTTGTTATATGCATTTTCTCATTTATATTTCAGTATGAATAAAAAAAAAAGAAAAATCAAAACAAACCATGTCATGGTCGAGAATCCCTTTTTTTTTCTTCCTTCAGTTAGATGTTATCAAAACCTGTCGATCAAAACCGTCCTGTTCAATCTTTGGGCTAACATTTGAATTTTGGGCCGATGGACCAGTTTCACTGTCTATGAACCACTTGAAAAATATCAAGACAAAAAAAGCCCTTCTTTGACAGAAAAAAAAGCCCTTCAATTCAAATATATTTTAGTTAAATTAATTTCTTTTGTTACAATTGATTAATGTTTTTAATTTAATCTTTACATTAAAAAGTTCTACATTTTAACCTCCACATAAAAAAATTATAAATACTTTCCACAGTTATAGTAGTATTAAAAAAATTAAATGTAAAGACTAAAACGTAAAAGTTTTCTCACAAGACAAATTATTGCGTAAATTTTTTTTGTATAAAAATTAAAGCAGAATATTGTCAAATTTATAAAGTGAATATAATACCATGATAACTGCAACCCACAGTAAGGACTATTTCGTAAAAGTACGTGGAAACTAGAATATAGAGTTTATTTATTTCTTTTGCACAGCGAGAATTTTTTATATAAGGGCTAAAATAAAAAAATAAGATCAAGATTAGGGACTAAATTTTTATTTTAACCTTAAAATTGTGGCCCCTTTCGTGGTTTGGGTGCTCAAGTATATGCATAGGTTTTTCAAGCATTGTTAAAGAATCAGGGTTGCTATATATTATTTGGCAGAGCAATAAAAAAATTCTAACAGGATTTGATAGCTCAATCAAATGAGCAGATCTGTTCAAATAATCACAGAAACTTTCTATCTCTAAAGTTGCAAAACCGCAAGTATAGAGACCAATCAGAACCGAACAAAACAAGGTCTCGTGATTTGAAAGGTGAAAATGTCTCTATCTCTGCAAATTTTATTCTGAATGAAAATTGGCGGATGCAATCAATGGTGATCGTGATCGCCATGTCCATAAGGATCACCGCCGGGTCCGACCACATCCAGCTGTAAAGAAAAACCAAATAATTAGTTCCAATGAGCAGTAAAGCACCCATTCAAAACAGTCATTTATTATGCACAAGATTATAATTTGTTTATTTAGGCTGTATGCAGAAGCAGTGAACACGGTGCGCTAGATTAACTTCGGAACCATATAAATAAAGAGTGGCTATACATTCTCCCTGTAGAGGAACTATGGTTCCATAAACCACCATTAGTGTTCTAATATAGGCATGCACCCCATGATTCCTCTAAATCAAACATAACACAAGCTTAGATATTACATAGAAGCGTTGGTGAGTGATGACAACACGATAACAAATCAAAATACCGTAGTATTTTCGGTTCAAGATGAATCGAAATTTAATTTCAAATCAAATTAAGTCCATGCTAGGGTATTGCACCTCGAGCCAAAAGGCTAATTTTCTGGCTTACCACTTATTTTTGAGGTTCAAAGTTAAAACCAGATTGACGACTGGGACTTATAAAACGGCCTCAAATGTTAATCGATGCCAAACAACTTTTTAAAAAAATTGCAAAAAATTGACGTGTCACTTCCACATTCATTTATTTAGAATGTAAATTATTGCTAAAGTACGAATCACATATACAAATTAAACAGCAGCTAGCGATTGCTGCAAAAACCAGGCAATTAATTGTCAGATAATTATACACTAATTTATCAGGGGATTCAGATAAGAAAATTGGAAAGGGGCCCAAAGCATGTCAAAACACAAATCTTATAGTAGCAGCATCAACCTTAGCAATCCATAACAAGCAAACAAGCAGATTATTTTCAATCTACATACTTACGTATCTTGACATTTAACCACAAATCTATCTTGCCAGTGGTAACAATAAAATTCTAACTAATTCTCAACCACAACTTACCACAAAATACTGTGAGCACACTGGACATTCAATCTGCTTGCCTTTCTCCAACCAAAACCAGACAACATCATGCTCATCCTCTGCAGGGAAAAAAAAATCACACTCATAAAATAACACAATTAAAAGGATTGAACACAAATTCATAAAAAGAAAAAAGACAAGCAACACTTACCACCTTCACATCCTGGGCATCCAACTATCCTTCTGTCAAAGTAAGATTTAACAACAGCAGGTGCTTCCTATCAACCAAAACAAACAACAAAGAAGACATACATCAAACATAGGGATTAAGCGAGAAAAAAACAATATTTAACCCTGATAACAAAATGCAAAGTGAAAAACAGAAAGTCAAGGTGGTTTATGATCTATTCTATGTTTTCCTTCTCAATTGATATGGTTTCACTAATAATCACAGAAATATCATCTTTGTTTTCAAATTGTTTTCTGCTTTCAAGAATTTGCAAATGAATAGGTTAAACAACAAAATCTCGTTTTTACCACAGTGAAGTCAGGGATCAAACTGAGAATGAGTGTCATTTATAGGCACTTAAGATATTCATATTAGCCTACTTTTAAGAACAGATTAACCACTACTATCTATCTACGCACAAACACATGAGATTTGCTCATATACACCGACTTATCGACACACAAACGGAAGCAGCTGCAACACTCATGACACGAATATACAGAGTCAAACGTTTGCATACACGTAATTATATATATACGAACAAAGTAATGACACTAACCTTTGTGCCGAAAGGACCAATGGGATGGTTTATTTCAAGAATATCCCTTCCCTAAACAAAAATAAACAAAAAAAAAATTAGAAACGCCCATAAAACACCAAAAAGCACCTGCGAAAATGATCAGCAAACTAACATTGAAAAATTTGGGCATCAAACGCAAAGGAATTTCTTAAAATTTCCAATCCATAGTTTTCATATGTTAGAGAAATGAGGATAAATAAATTCAATTGACATTAATTAACAACAGCATCACTCCGATTTAAAAGGAAAAGTATAAGATAGAACATGATCCGAAAACAAATGAAGGAAAGAGAATACCTCAAGCTCAGCCTGAATCTCCTCACGCTCGTGGCCAGTAGCAATTGGCACTACATCCTCAACTCTCTTTCTGATAGAAGAACCTGCAGTAACAATAACGAAAACTGAATCGTATCGAATCGAATCGAATCTAAATGCGAATCGTGCAATCGGAGAAAGAGATAGTACCTGATTGGGCAGTGACGTGGCGCGTGAGGAGAGGAGCGGCGAATCGGGGAAGAGAAGGAGAGAGTGCGGTGGGTAGGGATCTGAGGTGAGAAGGAGAGAAGAGTCTCCGCAACATCGTTTGGTGTGGTTTGGATCTAATGTGAAGGTGCCGTCGCTGTGTTCAAATGCAAGAGAATGCCCTTTCTTTCGTTCCACAGCACAAACAGTGTTAATATTTCTCAACAATCCAAATGATGCACCCCATGCTCTTTCAAAGCGCAACCAGGACCCTCTGCCACGTGCCACTCTAACATTTCGCTATTCAAACCTCATTATTCGCGTGACAAGTGATTTTATCAAATTTAAATTAAGATTTTCATTCTAAAACTTAATAAAATAAATAATAAGAAAAAAAATAGATGTTACGTGCTATTTTATAAACAATTTTAAAATATATGTAATAAATGGAAGTAAAAAAAAAAAACATATGTTTATGTTTATAAAATATAATTTTATATTTTTCATTTGTGTTAAGATCAATGTTAGATCATAATTTAACTCTTATACTTCCTTCCCGTTACTTTATGGAATGAAATGCATTAATGGTGAATGCATAAATCATTTCCCCTACGTTTAGATGAAGTGCTGTGTGCATACTCATCAAACATTATTCTTATCTCAATTTAGCTCAAGAGTCTACAATGATTTCATGTCTCGATTTTGATTTAGACGAAACTAGTAGAACGAATTTTTTTGGGTCTGATAAGTTACCCATGCTATACACACGAGATAATATTTTTTTATATAAAATAAATATTCTTAAAATATAATATAAATATAAATAAATAAAAATATTGTTGCTATATATAATAATGATACAGTAAAGTTTATAAAATTTTATCAAACAGATTAATGTATAAGCTATTGCAGTATGTTTTATTTTAGAAAATTTAGTGACACGTTATATTTCAAGAATCAATTAAAATGTACGAGTAAACTTAATCTTAGGCCACAAAATATATTCTAAATGATCTAGCAATAGAATTGAATTAAACTGAATAATTTTTTTTATTGTGAATTACATTAATCTAATAAAAAAAAGGATAGACAAACCCTGTATAAATTTATAGTAAAGATCTGCTGATAGTCTAAATAGGATGAGGATGGGTAATTAAGACTTGTTGACTATCGAAGGATGAAAGAGTTGGTTAATGATATTCTTTGGTTAGATAGAAAAGAAAAAAAATGAAAAATGAAAAAAATAAGAAAACAAAAGAAACTTGTAAAAAAAAAAGTATTTTATTAAACTACTATTTCGTATATTTTTTATTTTATTTTCAATTTTGTGGTAATTTATGAAACTTTTAAAATTTTATAGATATTATTTTTCTTGATTAATTTATTATAGTAAATATGTATTAATAAAATATATAGAATGAGCAATTAGCAGCATGTTTACAATTTGATACTTTCAAGGGTGAAAAGTCTTGTTTAATTGATCGAGAAAATGTTTTGATAGTGGCTAAATATCGACTTATTTATAAAAAAATTTCAAATAAATTAGTAAAGTAAGAAAATATAGAAGCACAAAAGAAACGAGTAAAAGTAAATGTGGAGTTTTAGAGCATGTTTATTTTTTCAAAAAAAAAAATTGTTATTAAATAATAATAATAATAATATCTTGTTTGTCAACCTAAATTTTTAAAAATATTTTTTTCATTTTTAGTTTTTAAAACTAAAAAAAAATTAAGATATTTTGGTTTTTGTTTTTTCATTTCTTTTTCCAACTAAAAATATTTTTAACATATGTGTTCACTTGTTCTAATGTATCAATGGTATTCACTTGTTTTCTCTGTAACATTACACATTCATACTATTTAAATTTATTTATTAAAAATTATTTAAATTTTAAAATTAATCATCATTTATTAAATTCTGTATAAATTGCAAATATTACTTCTAAGTAAGAATATTTTTCAACTCTATATTAATTAGATTTTAATATTTTAATATTTTTTAATTTAATATTTTATTTTAAATATACAAAATATATTTAAGAAAATAAAAAATATTAAAATTAAATATATATATATATATATATATATACATATATTCATTTAATTTAAAATACTAAATAAAAAAGTAAATAAAACTAAATACATTTTTTTAATTTTTAAAATTTGTTTTTAAAATAAAATTATCAAATAATATTTTTTTATTTTTTATCTTAAAAATAATTATTTTTATTTTTTTCTTAAAAATAGTTATTTAAAATATATTTTTAAAAGTTAAAAACTAAAACATAAACAAACATGCCTCTAAGTGTAACAACATGGATGACAAAAGCAGCCTTAAAAATGGATTAGAAAGGATCAACATCAACAGTATAAAAAAGGAGAACATATTGATTTAATATTGAGCAAATCTTACAACGGAGCCATTAATCCAAAGTACAATTGATTTCACGGAGTGTCTCATTTTCTCAGTATATATTAGATATTGATTCAACAAGTTGCTTGCACAGCTAGTCTACCCACCTCGTCACCAGCAGGTACACCAAATGCTTCTTTTGTTACTGTAAATCCACAACTATTTTTTCCTATGCATGCAGCTTCAACCACGGATTGGCTATCAGTAGCTTCCCAAGACCCTTTCTGGAAAGAACCGCACTTGCCTTGTGGGTTTCCAAAGTTAGCAAATACGATTTGAGAGATTACTTGGTCACCTTGGCATGATAGTTCTAATTCTGCCCCTTCAACAACATTAGCACAAATGGTTCCTGTCGTCACTGTTTGGAAGGAAACATTTTGAGGATTTCCACCTATTTCTTCAAATAAAACCAACGTGTTTTTGTCATTGTTGAGGAAGGACCTTGGAACATGGTACCACCTTTGTGATGGGTTGCCACAATTAGTGTTGCACTTGGCTGGTTCGTATTTTCCACGGTAGTCACAAGTGTCACTACATCCATTGGTAGGTGAAGTCCAAGAAGACCAATATCGACCAATGCTTTGCCCATTCACCCAAGCTTGACCTTTTCCCATGCCTTGCAAGTCCACAACCACAGGGTTTGTTCCCAAAGGAGCTTTGAACTCTGCCTTATACCAAGTCATGGGCTTCCCAATAGGAGATGAACTAGTGCGCCACAATACACCAGGGCGTGGTTGTGGATCATATAAACGCCTTGTTTCACCGTTCAAACCAACTTTGTAAGACCAAAGGTTAGTTGTCAAATCCATAGTCACATTGTTCTTTCCAATTAATTGAACAGGACCACCTGCTATACCGGTTTTTATCTTGTCAAACCCTGCTCCATAATTTGGAAGCCCAACGGTGGCACTAAGCAAAGTTATGATGTTTGATCCCTCCTTTATAGGAACTTGTTTCTCGTATGTTAATTTGCCTCCCCATTGGCTAAATTGGTATCCTACACGCCTTCCATTAACATAAGCATGAAGGGTATGGCCCATAGTGTCCACGTGAAGAGTTGCATTGCTCCAAATGGAAGTGTCACTGATATTGACACTAGTCATGTACCACAAGTAGTCACTCACATCCATAGTTGTTTCCTTCTGCTCAAGAAGCAGGTTTGCTTGAAGAGTACCCTTTCCATGCATGGTGTCTTTCTTTTTCTCTTGGAGCCATGCCCATGTGAGCTTAGGAGAAGCATCATCACTCTTTTTCACCATTATTGAGGTTTGACTATTAACCGTTGCGGTGTTGAAAACTTCTTTGTTGCAACCATCAAGAATGGAAACAGACCAAGCAGGGACAGAGTATTTACCATCTTGTTGTAAGTCAACATTTGCATCTTGGTTCTCGTTTGCATTGCTCAAAAAACAAAATCTTGCCCCACTTGCATTCTTATATGTTGTCAGTGTGACTTGATTGCCAAAATCCTTGTCAGTTCTTGTTCCGTTGGTGAGGATCTTTTCTCCTAATTTTATCGCTGCATGAAGATCCTTAAGATGTCCCCACTTGGGTTGATTCAAATTGCCATACTCATCAATAGGGGCATCATACTCGTAAGATGTTGTGATGTATGGACCTCCTGCTGTGCGACCAAAGTTGGTTCCTCCATGGTACATGTAGTAGTTATTGAGTACTCCACCATTTTGGAAAAACCGTGCAACTGAGAAAGCTGAATCTTCAGCACTTCTGTGGGGGACCCTTTCACCCCATTTTTGGAACCATCCAATCCAGTTCTCAGTGAAAAATTTGGGACTTTTCGGGTTATTGGGTTCAAATTGATCACAATAGTATCCGTTACAAGTATTGATCATAGGTTGGGGAGCATCACCTTGCTGACACATGATCCATGGAACACCAATATTTTGTGCCAAAGCCATCTGAGCACACCAATTAATGTATGTCTTCCCAGCATCTCCATAACCTGACATGATGTTTCCATATTCATTTTCAATTTGAGCAAGAATAATCGGTCCTCCTTGTGATGCAAACAGCTTTGCTTCTTTGAGCATGTTCACAATCTTTGTTGTGAAAACTTGCATTTCATTTTTGTAAATTGCGTTATTGGTTCTCAATTCAATCCCTGGCATATTGTGTAGCCAGAGAGGGAAGCCACCATAGTTCCATTCCGCACAAACATAAGGACCAATCCTTATAATGGCATACAAACCAGCTTCTTGGACTAATTGGAAAAATTTGATGAAATCCAAATTTCCTGAAAAATCATATTCACGTCGAACAGGTTCATGACGGTCCCAGAATACATAACTTTCAATGGCATCAAGACCTCCATCCTTGGCCTTTTGAATGATGTCAGGCCACATCTCCGCCGTGCTTCGTGGATAATGAACTGCACCGGAAAAAATAATGCGCCTCTCTCCATTAATAATTAGAGAACGTGCATCATATGACACCTCCGTGGCAAGGCATAACGTCGCGAGAAAATTGCTCAACAAGAGAATCCTAACCCAGAAAGTAAAATCCATTATAAAATTTATTTATATACATAGAGATGTGATTTTTCAATCTTTGTTGTTCTCCTATTGAAAAAAACGAAAGTGTGGGCTTTTATAAGAACATTAGTCGCTCAAAATAGTTCATCCCTCGAATTGAGGTAACTAATTGGGTTTATTTTAGAAGGAAAACCCGTTAAAATAGACAAGAAAAGTGCAAGCATAGACCATATATTTTTAACTTCTTTAATTATATATCCACCTATTTTTAGAAATACAATCTGCACCAACAGTTGCATTTTAAATTTGTTAAAATCTTTATTTTCTTATTATTTACCGTTTACATTATCTTCAATCTTATTAGTTTTGTTGTTAGTTGTTACTTTAGGATGCCTATAAAAAGCAAAGTTTGTGTGAGTGACGATGTATATTTCTTGCTATGTTAAGGTGTGAGATATAATATTTATGAGATATATTGGTAGTGTTTCTTTTTTTTTTTTAATACAGCACAATCCAGTAATCAAAGATGATTCTTTTATGATTCACCTAATGAAGAAGAATTGAGCTATAATAAGTTTGTGAATCTCTGACTGCAGTTCTTGAGGAAGAGAAGCAACATACTGGCCGGGAGCCCCTTATATCATAACCCACAAAGAAACTAACAGTACTTTCTAATACTTTGAAACAAATCCATATGCATTTTTCTTATATTAATGCTAGTCATTCTTTCTGAATTATAATAAAGAGGACCGTAGTAACAGGATCTTTCACCTATAAATTTTCTGATGCACAGGATCCATTAAAATGACAAGTGCAGAGCATACTTCTTTCTAGTCAGGAACTAGAGGATAGTCATTATAAACAAAGCTTTCAGAGAGAGAAACTTAGAAACAACTTATGATATATGAAAACACACAAGTTTTATTTTTGTTCGGTCTACCTTCAAATGGCAAGGATTCCTCCTTATATAGAGGATAGACAGCGGACAAAATTATTACATCAGACAGGTTTGGATAAGATTCCAACCTTTTACAAAGTAGCTTTTGACAAGCATACAAAGAAAAAAACTTTAAGTACATCTGACTCACACAAAAAACATATTTCATAAAGACACTTTATGTAATAAAGTGTCTTTAACAGAGATTTTTTCAATCCTTGAAGATAGGCTCGTGACTTGGTGACATGTTGGGATCATCATCAGTGCTGAAGCTGACAGAATCATATGGATCTTATGAGTCCATCAATGTGTCAGTATGTGATGACTCTTCATCTTTAATTATGACATGGCTAATTGTTTTCCAATTTCTAAAAGTAATACTGGAACAAATTACTGATGGACTTACTTGTTGAATTTTGTCCCACATGGTTGGATTATCAGTATCTGAAGGGCAAATTATGTCCATGGCTTTTAACTTAGAGCATGTGGATTTGACCTTGAGCATTTCTTCTTGAGCTCCATTCTCAACATGAAGATGAATATTTAAATCTGCCTGGTTATGAGGTGGTCTATCTGGTTCAGATATTTCTCTCAGACTCTGATATGTACTCCAAACTTTGACTTGGTTCTGAGTGTAGAGTAATTTTCAGAGTGGATGTTCAAAATAAGGCCTATGAATAATTACCACCGTTACATGCTTAGGAACTTCAGTTGGAGGCAGATTAATTTCTTTCCATATGCTGAGTCTTTCCATTTCAGATTAGACATCCTTTTTCCAGTTATGAATGGGTTGATACCAAGTTAGAAACTTCCATAACAGGGTTAAATGGTTTCGAGGATCACTAAGAAACTCAAACATACTATATGTGGGAAAGACTATGTGATAATGGAATAAAAGAGTAACACACCAAAGATACCACACATCTTCTTCAATCAAGGGAAAATTCATTAATAAAGTAAAGATATTTAGATATGGTGCATTAGGATGAAACCATGAAGGTTTAGGTTTAGCGCCATGATTGTGGAGAGAAAGAGCTAGATAGTGGAACATATGGTTTCTGGCAAAATCTTTAATGTATTCTACTGTAATAACCCCATCATTTCTCATGTCAGGAGGAAATATTGGAAGAGGATTGTGACCAGTGTTGGTACTGGCTTCAGCAATATTGAGGGGGAAGATTAGTGGATATGTGTTTAAAGAGGTGACAATGGCAATAGGCTTTTTTGGTCTGGACAAAAGATTAGGGACAACATTTTTTTCTCCTTTAATATGTTTAACAGTAAAATCATACCTGCAGAACCAATTTTTTAGTCTGAGAACCTGAGGATCAGGTGGCATTTTGTTTTTGAAATCAAGCAGGGCAGAAAAAGCAGAATTATCCATTTGAACTTCAAAATTATGACCTCTAAGATAAAAGTCAAATTTTTGGATACCATTTTTGACTGCTAAGGCTTCTTTGTAAGTAGTATGATAATGCTTCTCAGATTCTTTGAATTGTCCACTGGCATGACCACAATATGACTTTTTCCCATCAATTTCCTCAAGTAGAACAGCTCCTCAATAATGATCACTAGCATCTGTTTGCAATATTCTTTTTTCATCTCTAGGAATCTTTAATGGTGGAGGATTCTGAGCTACCTTTTTAAGATGTCGAACAGCTTCAGTCTGTTCATTGCTCCATGGTGGAGGATTTTTTCTAAGTAATCTTGACAAAGGGCTTGTATATTTGGCAGCATTAGGAATAAAATCCCTAATATAATTCAGAACTCCAAGAAACTGTTAGATTTGCTTGATTATGAAATTTTCATTAGGAAAATTCAGAAGTTCTTCTACAATGTGAGGCTGTGGTTAATAATTTTCCTGAAAAAAATGCATTCGCAAAAAATCTATCTGGGTTTGAGCTAATTGAATCTTTTTTTCTGACAACATAATCTCATAAGTATTGGCAATATTAAAGAACTTGTCAACATGGCTTTATAAGACTCTGTGTCTTTTGAAAATAATAATACATCATCTATGTAGATGAGTATACCATCAAGAATAGGTTCAAAGATTCTAGTCATGGCTTTCTGAAATAAGAAAGGTGCCACTTTTAAACCAAATGGAAGGACTTTCCATTGATACTGGGCATTCGGTATACAGAAAGCAGTTTTGTATCGATCAGAAGGATCAACACCAAGTTGCCAAAATCCTGATTTTAAATCAAACTTTGAAAAGATCATGGTATCTTTGATAAGGGTATGGAGAGATGAGGTTTTTGGGGTAGGAAACTTATCATCTTTGAGAAAATGATTAAGAGGCTTGTAATCAATTACTAACCTCTTCTTTCCTCTGAGTTTTTCTGATCTTTTTTCAACATAGAATGTCTGGCATGCCCATTCAGATTTGGTTGGTTCGATCAATCCTTGATGAAGAAGTTCATTGCATTCTTGTCTAGCCAGCTGAAGATCACTTGGACTCATTCCAGGATGAGTAGCTTTAGTAGGATTGATGTCTTCATTAAGCTTAAAAGGAAGCTTTATAAAAAATTCTGGATTATTCCAGATTGCATTGGGATGAGAAAAATTCTCATGACCATCTACACATAGAGTTTTTAACTTTTCCTTGATTTCAGAATATTCTATTGGACTTTCTTCAAGCAAATAAAGCTTTAAAACATCTGTGTAGGGCTTAAAGCTTCTTTTGAATTTTATTCCTCTAGGAAGAATTTGAAGTTTGTCCGTCAGGCAGTAAGCATCCATTCCAAGCAGAATATCTTTATTGGGAAGATAAGTTCCTAATGCAATCTGGAAACAACTTAATTTCAATGGGCATTTTGAAAATTAAGTGTGTATTGAAGACCTTTCCATCAGCTACTACAAAACTGGTTGTATATTGAGTCCAGCATTCTTTTGGAAGGATATCTGGATTCATCATGGTTCTTTGTGCTCCAGTATCCATATAAGTTATGGCTCTAATTGGTGTAGCATATTTGTTGATAAGAACTTGAACCTCAGCACAAGGTTGTGACGGAGTTTGAAGGACACTATTTACTTCTTGAGTAAAATAAAGAGGAATGTACTCTTCTTTTTTGCTTGAAAAATCTGAAGAATCATCAGAAGATTCTTGAATAGCAAAGATAGTATCCTAGTCTGCTTCTTCTTATTCAGAATATTCAGATTCAATGTCCCCTTCAACAGGGTCTAATGAATTTATCAGGTTTTGGGCTTTGGCATCTTTGTTAGGACATTTTTTTTTTGCAAAGTGTCCTTTTTTTTCGCAGATAAAACATCTGGTACCTTTGCTTTTTCCCTTCTTGTTTTTCTTCTTGAAGTATTTTATCTTATTCTTCTTCTTTGAAAACTTCTTTATTTTGCCTTTTTTCTTGGATGAACAAACACACTTCTTGTCTTTACATCCAATTTCAAGATATTTTTTCTTGCAGGCCTTAGTAAACTTTGATCTTTCATTCATCACATCAGAGATGAATAGATGCATTCTGCATAATTTGTCAAGAGATTCCAATGTCTTCTGGTGAATTTGGCTAAGGCTTAAACTGGTTAAGTCTTGTCCTTGAGCTGTAATAAGTTTGTGAATCTCTGGCTGCAGTTCTTGAGGAAGAGAAGCAACATAAGTGTTTTTTAGACTAACATCATTGTATCCATTAAGAAGATAGAAAATTTCTACCATTCTTTTATAATGTCTTTCTAAATCACTTCTCTTTAATGAACAACATCTCATTTCAAAATATTTTTGCGTGATTTTCTTGTCATAGAGATCCATGTCACCCACAAATTCTTGATGTATAGCTCCAAGAACTTGGTGAGTATTTCTCAGTTGATGAAACTGGTTCTGTTTGACACTGCCAAGGTTGTGATACCATTCTTTCAAGGTGTCAATCATTCTGCAACAGAATTCTTCAATGACTTTGTATGGATCTGCATCTAACTTCATGAATTGGGTGTCTAACCAAGCTTCAAAATCAAGTAATCTCTTTCTTCAATATTTTGAAGAGACATCATCAAGAGTGAAATAAAGACCTCCATTAATTTTTTATCCTTTTTTCTCTTGCCTACTGGTTTCTTCTTCTTCATCAGGTGAATCATAAAAGGATCCTCTTTGATTACTGGATTGTGCTGTATTAACCATCAGCATTTTAGTAATATTGGTGAAGTTTTCATCTGAGGATTTGATTTCTGACAAGTCTGATTCACTCTGGGATTCTTCAGCTGTTGAAGATCCATAAGATCCCTCATGGGAATCTTTCTCAGTTTCTTCGGATAAGTTGGAATTTGAATCATCAACTAAGTCATCTTCTTCAAATATTACACCTATGAAAGGTGTTTTCTCTTGACTTCCTTTTGATGACTTTTTTGGTGGAGATTTTTCTTCTTCAGAAGATTCTAAGCTTTTTGTCTTGATAGTTTCTGAAGAGGAAATACTCATCTTTCATTTTTCCTTAAAATCACGTGTGGAAGACCTAGGTTTAGGTCTATAAGCAGAGGGTAAGGAATAAGATGGTGCTGTGAAAGTTCCTTGATAGAAGGGAGATGGACTGAAAGGAGAATAGTAACTAGATTGTACATGAGGTGGAACAAGAAAGGGATTAACTTCAGCTTCCCTATTCTGTTGTTTAGCAGCAATCAATTCATCCATTTTTTTGACTTGCTCTTTGAGTCTCCTAATTTCTCTATATTTTTTGTGGTATTCTTCAGTGAAAACAGCTTTTTCTTCTGTCAGCTTCGAAATGTCTAACTCCAATTTAGCAATCTGCTTCTGAGATTCTTTATAACACTTTCTGAGTTTATCAGAAAGATATTGGAGTCTTTCTTCATTCTTATGGACAGATTCAACAATCTGATCCATTTTTCCGTCCATCTTCTTCAACAGTTTGTTCTAAGCCAAAGAATTCTTAGTTTGACAATTGAGAACTTCTTCAGCCTGGGATGGAGCTTTAAGAGCTCCATCTGGTTGTACTTCTGTAAGTATCACTAAAGGCCTAGTATTGACTTTAGTGACTGGATCCACTTTCCTTTCTAATGAAGGAAATTCTTCATCATACTTTGTAAACATCATAAATGGAACAAGAGTTGGAACCTTTTCTAAAGGTGTGCTGAAAGAATTGCACAATCCTGGAGGAGGAGGCCATGTGATCAGATCTGGATCACTAGGAGGTTTGGACAACAGACCTTCTTTCCTCAGAATCTCCAGGGCCTTATCATAGATGGGCAAAGGTTTTCTTTCATTCCTAATTCCTAACCATGGAGAAAATCCAGAGTCTCTTCTTCTGGGCTTAGGAGGTGGCTTACACGGTTTCTTTTTCTTCCTTCTCTGATCGTCTTCATCATCATCATCTGATTCTTTATCAGATGTATCACCAGTATGCATCCAGCAATCACAGTCAGGATCACACATAGAAGGATCAACATCCCACATGAAGTGACCATCAAATTTGTCTGAATAGATGGAAGATCCATCAGGTTTAAAGCTGTATACTGGGATTCTGTGTTCTTTTCCAACAGGAACAACCATAAGTGATCAGAAGCAGTTGGAAGAAGGGCTTGACTCGTCTTCAGGCTTTTTGAATATAGTTTGGACACCACCATCAACAGATCTTCTAAAAGTAGCTTCAAAAGATTGAATAGGTTTGTTGTTTTGCCTGATTTTCTCATAGTTAGTTGTCCACTCAAGCGGAATCAACTTGAGAAGTTCCTTTGTGGGGATTTGCCTGAGAACTTGGATAATGGATGGTACCTCATCTTCACTTCTATTGGCTATGACAAATAGATTATCATTCACCATTCCTGGAAGAGGAAGGTCATGGGCATGGTTTTGCAATCTGTATATCATTTGATGATGAAGTGTTGCGGTGATGGCTTCTTCAATCTGTTCAGCTCCAGTGAGCTGAATCTGAACCTTCAATCTGGTTGGCAGAGTTTTATCTCTCAATGAGACATTGTAGTTTGAAAAGATAGTGAGGACCACACTTCCAGCATGAAGAGTGGTTAGCAATGTTACTATAACAGCATGTTCATAATGGATATAAGTAGAATCAAGGAGAGTGATTCTGGCAGTTACTGGGAGATTTTTTCTACCATGCAGTGATAGGACTAATCTGATTACTCCAAAATGTAGAGCAGTATATCCTTCAGTTTTTCAGTGGTCTATGAAGGTTTTAGGGATCTCGAGATTAATATACCTTTCTTCTTTGGTGGCAGGTATATCACACTGGTCCATTCGAGTGGATTGGACATATTCTTTGATAAGAGATTGTTTCCTAAGAATCAACAAGTTGACTTTGTTGGTCCAAGATTTTTTCCTTTTGAAAACATTATAGGGGTTTACCAAAGGAGCTATAGATTCTTGAATTTGAGCATCTTCAGGAACATAGGTTCTTTATTTTATCAGAGGTGGTTCTAATACAATCTTTTGGTAAAGAGATTGGTGAATTTAGGAGAATAGGAGAAATTTCAGTAGAAAAAGTTTGGTTAGTGTTTGCGGTTGTACTCATGATTTTGTAGAAACTCTTACTTACTTTATTTATAATGACAATAAAATTGACAATAGTAGTAAAATAAAATTTCAATATAATATATATATATATATATATATATATATATTAATGGAAATGTTGATCTCATCGTATTTGATTGCATTTAATTAGATGGAATAGAAGATAAGTACATCACGTACACTTGTCTGATATGGGTGCTAATATATTATAAATTAATTTTTAACGGCGACTTTAAAATTAAAGTCATAAGTTATTTCATGTTCTCTCTGAATTTTACACGTGAAATTATTATTATTATTATTATTATTAATTTTATTATTTAATAGTAAAATTAGTAGTTTACATAAATTAACCTCTCAATTTTATATTAATGAACTCTCAGTGGTAACTGCTTTTGATTTGATGGAAAAATAGGTACATGGATAGGAGCCAGACTTGGTAAACTCACTCATCGAAACTCACCCTCCTTCTATTATTACAAGAATCCTATATAGTATATGTGCCCAACTAAACAGATCAAGCACACATGCACTTTTTCATTGCATTATGTGTGCAATCTATTATTATCATCAAGCATGTGTGGGATAACGAACACTAAGCAATTTTATATCATCTATGACGGGTCCACAAAGCGAACCAGAGTTATCACTCTTCATAGTGTAAAATGTGCTTAGGAACCGAATACGAGTACGTGGCAAGACGGCCTTGAAGCGAAGCTTGGCTCTAATAAACCCTCCTTTACCCTTAGATTGATAAGGAACTTGGATGGTTTCTTTGCCAGCAAAGGCTTCAACGACCATGGAACCTTCACATGCATTGTTGGCATCGCCCACAGTGAAAGTGAGGTCATAAACCTTGTCAACCTGAGTGATGACAATTTGTGCAAGGGCGCTCTCTTTCCCAGCAACAAGTTCAATGGCTCTTTTTCCCTCAGGCACAGCGAAGTGATCAGAATCAATATACTTCACTGCCTTCAGAGACTCAACTATCCACCCTGGCAAAGGACCGTGAGCATCCTCAACGTGGGGTGGGATCAAAGCCCCCCATGACGAATTGGGAAACAAATATGGCCCTTCTTCAAAGTTTCCATTTTTCAGCAAATTGGCTGCACCCACATTATCAATTCAGTAACGCTAATTCATAAATATTTTTATATATAAAAGATTTAAAGGAGAGGCAGAGGAAAGGGAGAACTCACCTCTGGTTCTTCTGGGTGGGTTCAAAACCTTGAGGGCAACAGAATCAATAAGAGGCCCGCAAGCTGGATCCTCTTCTTTGCCAGGGTTGTGGATCACAATTTCTCCTGCTGGGTAATCTGCTCGGAACCCACAAGTGAATGATTCCCAACCGTTGCTACCATACATAGTTTGAATAGGTATGATTCCCCAGTCTCTCTTTTCATTGTTTGGCACCACTGACACGTTAAGCTTCTCTTCTTGGGCACACGTGCGAGCTGCACTGAGCGTGATGGAGTAGAAATAGCCCTTGATCAGCTTCACCTTTTGCTTAATTGAAGCTTCGTTACCCAGCCTTACTGCATAGTCACCTTCCGGCACAACTAAAAGCATGTTCCCCTGTTTCTGCCCTGATTTTATGTATTCCACAAAGCCCGAAGTTATCCAATTCGGAATTGCATCTGCCTTTGTCACTACCGACCCATTCAATTCTGATGGGCTTGGGCCTCGCTCGAAGTTCCCATTCGGCAACAACCCTTCATTAAGTTCATGAGTCGTGTCACTTTACATCAAATGAATCATTTTCATTTAATTTATGCAGGAATCAAGTAATTTCTTTTAAGAACACTTTTTGGTCTTGTTCCTTATGGTAAGGAACGTGTTAGTGCAAGCTGTGAGCACGTGAAAGAATGTGTAAGCCATGTGAGTGGATTTCCAAATATTGTTTTGTTCTTGTAGATCCTTATGGATTGTCGGTATGTGTATTTTTTAATGGATCTTGATATTGGACATTGATTATATTCTTTAACTGTCTTAGTGTTAATTTAATTCTAATATTACATCAAAGAAAAGAAAGATAAAAGTGACTGTAAAAGAAATTTTCCTTACATAAAATTTTAATGCAAAAAAATTGCGATGTAAGTCAGAAAACATTTCCTTTTCTTCACAAGAATTCACAAATGTAGTTCATTATTTCAAGGATTTAAAGAAAAGCAGAGACATTAAAAATATATAATTATTCAGTATATAGTTTTTTTCAAATAATTATATATATTTAATAAGATATATCAAATATTCCTTCAATCAATTAACCGACTGGAAATATGAGAAATTATCTTTTAGATAGCACATCATAGACTGTTTCTGAATATGTTACACAAGTTCCAATGTATCAAAATGGATTCGTTATTATGGAAGTGGAACAGATTAAGAGCTAATTCATATACAAACAGCAAACTGTTTTTTCAACAATACTATTTTCTCGTTTTGATTTTGGTATGTTGGATCGCCATATTTTCTACGAGCTCACTTTAAAAAAAATTCAGTTCGGTATGAATCTATGTTTGAGTGGTTGCAACCTAAAAAGAAACACACAGTCTTTGTCTACAATTATTGGAAAGTAAGATCTAAGGCATCCGTTCCCATATTGTAAATAATGTCAGTATAATAATAGAGTGCCTGAGATCTGACCAAAGGGGTGTTACGGATTCAGATTTACCAGAACAAAAACATATAACAATTTACATAATATAGTAATATAGTACTGTTCAATTATTTGTGATTTTGTAGGTAAAACATTCGTGGTATTATGAGGAAGGTAGTGATCATAGCATACGAACTATACATACATAATGTAAGCAAGATAGTATTCAATGGGTTGTGAACTGTGATTAAATATTCTAATCATGGGAATGTAAGTAGCGACCTTGTTAAACGGATAAATTTAAAATTGAAGCATGTTCTGCATTATGCGATTCTTGGTCAATTTCGAGACATTAAATATGAATGCTTTAGCAATTGAAATGCACAATGAATAAAATCATAATATATGAGTACTATATGATATGATGAACGATACGATTGCATATATAAGTAGAACTAACCATCTGTGAAGGAGAAAGCAACGTGGCAGGTTGAGATTGAGAGGCATAGCACAAGTAGCACTTTGAGCTTCTGCATTTTGATGAACCACAAAACACAGAAACAGAGAGAGATTTATGTGAGTTGAGGTTGGGATCCAAGGGGGAGCGAGCACTCGGTTTTATTTGAATCATTACATGAAAAAGCCACTTATTTGGCGTAAAACTACATTAATGCCACTGGAACTATCCTAATTCTAAACCTTTTCATTATGATTTCATTTTTCCCGGAAGAGATAGCTTTGTCCCGAAGACATGTTAATGTTGCCAAACGAATCTCAATAGTGTCAAAGTTAAAAACCAGTTCATTTGTATTTTATAGTAAAGTTCATTTAATGCTTTTTCATTGGTAACGAGATTCACACCGAATTTTGTTTTTATCTAATTTTTGTTATCAGAACCATCTACTTTGCATGATTTTGATAAAAGTGGAAAACTAATGTATATAAAAAGCATGTAATGCATAAATTATAGTTGTTCATACACTAGGTTTGCATATTATTCAGCACATTCTGAGTTTTGTTGTAACTTGTTTAAATTAATTCAAATCCAGCACATAATTTAGTTGCTAAGTTAACACTTAATTGAAGGAAATGGTTTGACGAAGCAAGAAATGAATTGAGCCAGCACTATTTCCTTAGTTGAAAGAAAGGAATTTTTATTACTACGACATGGTTTGCATTTGCAAGTGTTTGCAAAATAAAGTACAATATTCAGTTTGGAAAATAATGGTTATACAGATTAAAGATGTTTTTAAGTGTATGTATATAAAAATATATATAATATGAACTTTTAGTAGTTGTAATAATGAGATTGATTCAATTTTATGCAGCAAGGTGAGACAAAGCCATTTAAAACCCACATGCTCTTTCAATCCAGAACATACATTGTCGGTGACGAGAAATGATTTGGTGTTCTAAAAGTACTATATTATATTATATATTATTATAATTCATTTAAATGAAATTATTTTAAATTCCATTTATGTATGACTATGATATCCACACGATATTTTTTAAAATTTAACTCTTTTAGAGTGAAAAGGTTAAATTTATTTTCTGTCGCTCACGATACATGAAACATGTTCGTGGACACGGGCTGTTTTTGTCTGTTTTGGTTAGTTTTTTCCCCTTCAAACTTTGTTAATTTATTCAAGAAAAGAAAATATGAGAATTAAATGGCGACTTTAGCCTCAATGTACCATGAGGACGACACACATGGCTGTGAATTTGATAATGTTCATATGGATCTTCGAAGAAGGTGGGTTGGGTCCAAGATATCTGGATTATAAAGACAATATCACCCCTCAATAATTTAAAATTGGTAAGTGTTGTATACCAAATCTACATGGTTTAATGCATGCCCTCGTGGGGATTCAGAAGTGTACATCAGATCAGCATCTAACCTGTGAATGATAAATCATGAAACTGGAAAATGAAAAAGAGGATGAATCAGATCCTATCCTAGGCAACCCATGTGAGTGTTTTGAGTTATTTTTTTATTTCAATGCACCTTCACCTTGCCTATATATCGGTGCCCATTCTTTAATTTTTATCCTTTTGTTTCTTGTCTATAAATTTTATCCAATGTGTAAACTTATATGTACAAAATAAAAGTTGCATCAATTCGCTAGCCTAAATATGAAAGATTTTACCTGGAATGAACCAAAAAGAAAATTATTGAATAAAAGCCTAACAACCTCTTCCTGCTATATTAGCCAAAACATGTAATTCACTCATTAAACAAATTCAAAATTTAAGGTTTATTACACCTAAGTATGAGTTTTTAGTCTAGAGACCAGAAATAAAAGAGGTAAAACATGGGTGATTTGATGGCAGATTCCTTAGCCGACAATGTCATATGGTGAGTAGATGTGCCTAGGGGATGTACCAGAAATTTTTGGGTCTCTTTTATGTTAGTTGTTGCCTTTCATTCATATTAAAAAAAATAAGAGATTTTCATTTTCATAACTTTTATAATATATCTTTTTAACTTCCAAATAAAAATAAAATAAAATAGGGAGCCATTTTTTATTTTATATATTTTTTTGAATATGTATCTAATCACGACAAGTTCAAACTTATGCACTACTTAAGCCGTATAAAGTGCATATCATTTGAAGAAATGTACGGCTAACTTAGAAACACAAATGAAAAGTGACATACATAGACACATGTTAGTAAATTTGAAAATATGATTACAAAGTATTGCACCGTAATTAAGACAAGTTTTGCTTGGGTTTTTTGATAAAACGTAGGCCCATTTGATTTATCTTTATGGGCTATATTGAAAATAGCCCATTTGATTACAAGGAAGAAATGGCTATGAAAAATGATGGGCTAAGGAGCTATTCTTGCTAAATAGTAGAAGTTTTGTCATCAACAAAAACACCGGTTAAGTAATTAATAAATACTTTTTTGTATTGAAAAATATGTTTGGGGTGTATTAGAAATCAGGTAGAGTGTTACACTTTTTAATAAAAAAAATATTTTTATTTTTTTAACCGGCTGATTAATATTTTTCATAATATATTAACAGAGGATCAATATATTACTAGTCGCTGCAATGTAGAAGACGTAATGCACAAAAATGTGAAAAATATTAACAAAAGACGTTTCGATAAAGTATTTTTTTAACATTTTCTTTATAATTTGATAAAATTTTGTGGGAGTTTCACTCAATAACAAGAGCCTATTCTCTTTTGGCAGGGCTAACATTGCGAGGTGGAATTTGAATATTAAACTTCTGTTGAAATTATAATATATTTCACATTTTATTGTTGTCTAAAAAACTCGAGATTATCTTTCCTTGGAGCATTTTAGTGATTTCATGTACAATATAGAACATAGATGAGGTTGTTGGTTTATTACTTACCGATTGCTCCTTTTTATGCATTAATATGTGATATTGATACCTTTTTGTGCATAACATAAGGAATACAAGTAACTAAAGCAAAAACACTGAAATTTGAATTCTATTATTTTTCGTGATTGATTTGCTAATTTTACATATAAAGTTTCTATTATGATACGCTATACCACTTAATAGCATCAGCTTGAAAATTTTAGACTCTAAAACTTGATCTTCATATCTATATACATTGATATCATCTTTTTCTTTCGGCAGGGATTGGAGCAGTTATTATATAATATCCATATTCATCACATTTCCATGATAATCTGTGAGTTTGGATCAATTTTTCTCGCCACTTCATCAGGATAAACCTGAAAGCCCTCGGTGAAAACAAATACAACACACTTTTTGTGAGAGAGAGAACAAAAAATATTAAGCTCTAAATTCAAATAAAGAATAATCAAATTGTGGTTACCTGGCCATGTCTTTCCTCACAAAAGCTTCTTGTTCTGACCTTCAACTCCCCTCTATTAGTAGTTAACCCATCCAATATTTCAGCATTATCCATTTCCTTGGATCCAACTCTGGGTGATTCCACCATCTAATGAAAAGTAAAGAACATCTTTGATATCCAATATTGATGTGTAGAAGAGAATTAAGATGAAATAGTCATAAAATTAAGCACATCATACCCTGAAAGACATATTGAAACTAAGTCCTGGAGCACCAGCTATTTCTTCATATTCAGCCGCATCTAGTTCCCTAAGATGGTGAGGTTTGAACAGCTTGGGGAGTATATGCTGCCTCAATGTGATCAGCAAAAAGAAAGGCAAAGGGAATAGTATTCCAGCTATGGGGATCCATGTCACTCCAAAACAAACCAAAAAATATACACATTGGAAGAGTGTAAAAAAGACTATGTATCTATGAGGTACTGATTCCACAAATGAAGCATGATCCCCTTCCAACAACCTGCCAAATATTGTGTAAGAAAATTGAATGAAATAATTGATAGGGGAAGTTTCATGATTATGTGAAATTGATGAAATCATAGCAACTTCCACTTACTTGTACCACCTACTAGGTGTTACAAAAAGAAGTAGTATCCTTTCCCAGAATTGATTCCCTGGAAGACTATCTATGGCCATGTAAGCAAAGTATCCCCACAGAACTGAAGTTGGTATCTTTCTTATCGCAGGCATAGCAAAGACTGATGCTCCTACAAGGAGTGATTGTAAAAGATTGCTCAATCTCTGCTCCTTTACTCTGACAGGCAAATATGCATCAATGTGTTTCTCAGGATCAAAGTTATTCTTATTGTTGTTTCCTTTGTCTTCACCATTTAGAACAACCACTTTCAAATCCTCTAGTTCTTTGGCCACTGCATGATCCTGCAAATAATCATATTCATGATCATAAGGAATTTAGCTATTGCTAAGTTAGCTTAATTAGGCTAAGGGAAGAGGAGGCTTATGCTTACATCTGGGCTGTTATCCATTTCTATGAACACTGCTTCCATCTTCCCATATATTTCAGAGTTGCTAGCTTTCAACCTTATGCTTTCCTTGGCACTTTGAACCATCTTTCTTCGGATCAACTGCAGTTGAAAAATTGCCATATCAAATATCCAATTCAATCATGATACTTACTAGAAAATCCCAAAACTGATGACCCACTTGTTTCTTGAAAACAGATAGGCTCTTGGTGTGCATAGGGGATTGAGGCAGAACTCCATTTGAAGGGGGTAGGCCAATTAATCCACAAAGCAATGTCTGAATTTTTGTCCACAGAGCAAAGCATCAATTCCAAAATGATCATTAATGTGAATGACAATTAAACAAGTCACTACAAAAGAGATATTATATATATACCATGAATCCTAGCAACAATATGTCATAGTGATATGCAGAAGGTTTTCTGAGATTGAACTCCTTCTGTTGTGCCAGCTGAGAAGCCACACTATGATCAAAGAAGTAGAGTCCAGCGATCATTAAGGCAGGAATAAAAGCAGCAAAAATATATGCCGGAGAAACCTTCCCCATATCCTGCAGCAAATGATGATTAGTAATTTCCGAAAGTACAAAAGCAAATAATTGATGTGATTATATGCAATATGGATTACTTTGATTACTGTCCAATGATGTAAGGAAGTAGATTCCCAAGCCAGAGGAGAAGTGAGCCTTCTGGGAACACCAGAAGGCACTTTACTTGGTACTACAAATGACAGTGCTGTCCACACCACCACCATGAAAGGCACCCCATAATCTGCTACGAAACTTCTGAACCACCCTGCTCAATAAACAAACTGAGTCAGATTCCCCATTCCATGCATCCTAATAATGACTCAAATCACACAGAATTCACTTGACAAACCTGTCCCATAGTACCATGACCTCGCTCTTCTGCTTTTTAAAGAAGTATAGAGAAGGCCAAAGGTGAATATAATACCCAACAATCCATTTGCATATAGCCAAGGAGAGTGGTACTTTTCCGCTGTTGGGTTTCCATCCTTAGGAAGATTGAACTCACTTATCATTCCCTGAACTTACAAAAGCTTGTATCAAAGTCCTTTTCACATGTATTATGCCTAATCATGTTTCATTTTACAGTTAATACCTAACCTATTATATCACAAACTGACCTTGATAGCCTCTTGAATGAACAAGACAGTGATCAACATGCCAAAAAGTTCACCAGCAATCCTTGTAAATCTATTAATGATATTGCCAGCATTGAATATTGCTAAAAGAAACAGCAAGAGAGCAGTCCACACACAAACCCTGAAATGTTAATAATAATATCAATTAGACATTGGTTACAAAATGAACTTGGGTTATACACAAAATGTTATTCTTACCATCCTGCCCAAGCTAAAAAGAGTTCGCGTCCCAAGGAGTCCCTATCTTTAGCAAAATTGTACAAATATGTGTACATAATGATAGTGGGTTCAGCAACTCCTACTATTAGGAGAGGCTGGCCTCCCAAAATTGAGTGTATGATGCCACAAATAGCTGTAGAAGCCAGTGTTTCTACGGTGCTCAAGCTTCCATCTATACACAGACAAAAAATTGCTCAATACAAATAACACACAAACATACGTATGCATGCTTGTATCTATGAATATCTATGTATGTATAAATATGTATTGTGCCTTCTAAGTTTTGAGTTAAGAGGCGCAAACCTGTGTCTTTACTTATCTGTTCGCCAAAGGCAATAACAGGTAGAGCAGAAGCGAAGAAAATATAGGTAGTTGGGGCCAATATCCTATCATTAAACAGAGAATGGTCGTTAGAGAATACTAAAAATTTTCAAAGAAAACCCTTCATGATCTTTGTGATAAGAAACGTACCCTTTTCCTGAACGGAAACCAGAAGTCCAATCTTCTTTATAGTGCACCAATCTTCCTCGAATATCGTTCAAAACACCCTTGAAAGGTGTTTTTAAGCTCTCCATTTCTGCATCCACGGCCTAATTATCAAGGAAATAATAACGGGACATCCAAAAGAAAAGTCAAAGAACAGAAAAATAGCGAAATATTGATGAAGAAGTAACACAAAAACGTGAGAGGAAACTCATAATGCTTTTCATAAGAATCATTGGAACACAAACACGATGTAAAGAAACAAAAGAAAGAAAACTCTATCATCTTTGCACGCACATGCAACGAAGAAACTTACCAAAGGGAGAAAAAAATGATGACAGTGTAGCAAACGAAAATGAGTATTTGAATTTGCTTTGGCTTTGAGTGCTACTTATGCAGTGGGAAAACAAAGTCTTTGCCTTTCAAAGACCCACGAGAGAGAATCCCAAGTAGTCCCCAGCTGTGAGAATTTCTATTTCTATGATGTAATATATGATATCACAGTATCACACTCACATTTTTTAATCAAAACTTTCAAAGCAATGTTAAGGTGACAAGAAGAACAAGCTCATTTTTGGCAATAAATCAAAGCAAATAAATTTCCTACTACAATTGCCACCTGTCATCTTTTCATTTTTCTAAATTATTTTTTTTCTTGACTTCTCTCTCTTATCTCTTTGTTGACCTTTCGTATTGTTAATTTTAATTTTTTTCATCTTTTACATTCAAACGAAAAAGACTTTTTAATATACTAATGATTGATAATTTTATTGCATATGAGATTTTGAATACCTTTATGTTTTAGAGACATTAATATATTTATTTATTTATTACTAATACATCCGAAGTATTAAAAGGATTGATAAGAAGATTAATAGAAAGATATTATAATAGAATCTTATACTACTGTCATTCTTTTGTATTTTTGTCTTTGAACAAATGGCATTACTCTTTTGTGGAAATGTTGGAACTAACTTATTTTAAATCCTTTTTTTTTAATTACTGAAGTAATATTAAGCACAAAGTTTTTAAAACAATATAACGTAAAAATGTTTTTAATTAATTAATTTTAGAAACTTCTCACCCCTCCCTACTATTTGCTAATCTGTGTAAGATCAAAATCACACTAACTAATTACTTTTTCGAACTAAAAAAATAAAATAATTTAATAATATTTACTTTAATTTTAAATATATTGTTTTTAACTCTAGTGCTAAGTAGTTGTTATGATGCATAAAAAAGTCAAACAGATATGCTAAGTAGTTCATTTCTCTTTTATCTTTTAATCATGTTTGGATATCTAAAAATAAAATAAATATATAACTTTATTATTTTTAAGAAATTTTATGATGAAATAAAATAAAGATTCAATGTCTTTATTTCGGAAGTTGAAGAAATAAGCTTATAAAATATAAATTAAGAAATATAATTACTTATATTAAATTTTATACTTAATGTTGTGGTCTTTCTTAATAATTAAACTCTAATATAAACAATTTTTTTTATAAGACAGATAAAAAAACAAAATAATAGAAAATAATACTTAAATGATACCCAAAAAAAAAAAAGCAAAAAAATCCTAATAGTATTACGCTTTTAGTCCTCAAATCTAATTAATTACGTTATAAAACATTAATTATTAATGTATGAATTAAATTTTGTCAATACTTTTTTCTTTTTCTTTCTCCCATATATATATATACACGTTTCCTTAAGAAGCTTTCAACCTTGATAATATTAACAAGCAATTGGTCCACTACTTTAATATTTGTGAATATAAGTAAAAATAAAAATATTAAAAATAAGAGAAAAATATTTTATTTACTCCAAAAAATCTTATTAATGAAAAATATTATAATAATAAACAATTTTATTTACAACAGTAAAAGAATGACAATCTTTTCTGTCTTTTGAGATTCTCATGGAGATTACTCCATTTTTAAATCTTTACCGCATGAAAAATAGAGAAGAAAATAAAAATATTTGAAGTAGATTTAGGGATAGAGAGAGGGATCATACTATTCCATGAGGTCCCCGACTATTAAATTTTTTTTTTAATTTATTTTTTTTCATGAATGACTTTTAGCTTCTTTTTTATTAACCATTATATAAATATATTTTTAGTATTTTCTTGAAATAATTTTATATATTAATTTACTTATAATTTAAAATTAACTCAACGACCTAAATTTATTCAATGGATTTTTTATTATTAAAGAATTTTAAAAAATTATTATTATCATTGTTATTGTTATTAAAATTAAGACTCTATAGAGACTTGTAAATTATTAATTTAAAAAACACGGTCTCTTACTATATATTAATTTGACAAATTAATAAAATATACATATTATTATGTAATACTAACATTAATAAAAAAAACAATAAAAGAAATATCAATTACAAATAAAATATATAATTTAAGTGAAAAGTTTTAAATTAAGATGATACAGCTAAATTATAAAATCATAGCAATTAAATTTTTGTGAATAATTACCCACCTTTATATTCATTAAATCTGAACCTAATTCTCATCGTAACCGTTGGTATTTTGGTCACATCAAGTAAATAAATAAAGATGCTTCGTGCGCTTCAAAATTAAAATAAAAAGACACGTCACTATTGCCGTCATTTGATAAATTATATATTATCAAGTCTATGTAAAAAATTAAATATGATAAAAATAATTTAATAAATATTTAATTAATCACCAAATACCTAAACTGACGTAAGAACTTTATTATTTATATTAATCGCACGTGGATAAGTGTTATAACACTAGGATTAACTGATAAGTGTTTCTTATAAAATTTTATCTTTCACGATAATTTTATACTTTTAAAATATAAATATTTAATTAAATATAATCTTAATTTATTTCACAAAAACTTTAAATTGAATAAATTAATTAAATTTTGTTTCTACAAAAACTATTGAATGTGTTACTTCAGCTACTTTTACCTTTTTTTTCACATTCAATGTTCTTTTCACCTTCTTGGATGGATTATTATTATTATTATTATTAAATTTGATTGTTAACCTGGTTTAATTAGTATGGGTAAACATTATGAACAAAATTTAAATTAAGGGGCAACTTTTATCCTGTAATCTTATGCATTTTGAGAAGAAAGATTGAAGCTCTCTAATCAATGATGAAAATATCTTTCCACTTTCTGGGATTTTATGGGACCATTCAAACATATTTGATGCGTATAAGCAACTATTTATAAACCCAACATTGGGCTTTGGGCTACCTACATTACATGGGACGGTTATTTTTCACCTACTTTCAATGTTTTTTAATGAACCCAAAACGTATGTCATTACCTTTTTTGGCTCTGTACATTTAAATCAACGCCTGTTACATCCTTCATTTCAAAATATCTTCTACCCTTTATAGTATTGCGCACATTTGGGAAAAAAACACAAAGTACTACAATAAAACAGCTTTATATTGCTATTAAAATATTTTTCTTAAAAAAGTTTAAGTTTGATTGTAGTTAATTGAATATTTAAGTAAGTTATTAGTAAATAACCGTGATATTAAAAAAATACTTAATTCTAAATATTTAGAGAAATAACAGTCTTACATCTACTCTATCTGAAGAGTAATTTTTTTCTCTCCAAATCTGAGGAATGATTTATGCTCAATGTCACGATGTATTTGAACTGCTATATATCTAAAAATATAGCAATAAAAAATAATATTTTATTAGAAACTGTAAGTATTAGTATATTGAATTTTATAATTTTAAAAGAATCGTTTTTCTAATAAATAAAGTGGTGGTAGATGGCGCAAACATGGATGGATTTGAATTGAATGGTTGCGATAAGTGTACAAATCAAAATAATAGAGTTTTACTTCTCCCAAAGGATTGGACGCTGTTCATCCACTTACGAGTGCGAGGGTTACCTACTTGTCACTTTTTCAAGTGTCTAACCAATCAAGCACACAACGTTGGACAAGAATATTCCCAAAGCTTAGTTTTCTTATGTTGACCATGGAAAATAACACTTGGAAAATGTGTGTGTGTGTTGCTGCTGAAAACAATGACTTGAAAAAATGGCTCCTTAGAATTGATTTCATTAGCTGTCTGTCTGTGTGGTAAACAATCGTTGTGAAAATTTGTGTTATGGCGTTATTCTTGACTAAGACGCCTGTCTAACTTCTACTGATGAACCAACATCAACACAGAAATTAACGAAATCAAAATAATAAGTTCCATTTTTTAACTTATTAATATGTTATAAAGTATTTTATAATTTTTAATTATTAAATACGATATTAAATATATTTTTTATATTTTAACAATAACAAATAACATACTTTTTAATTTGCTGTTTATTTTTATAAAATAATAAGACTATTAGAATGACAAGCAGAAAAGTACAGCGAAACTCTATAAAGAAACATCTCAGCGTCTCGCTGGTGGTGACAGTAAATTGAGACCAAAATACTATGTCTTGTAGTCACCTCAAATGGAGGGTGAAGAGAAAAAAACGTGGGTTCTTAATTTTCTTCAATCTCAGAAAAATAAAATCATCCACTTGGATTATTATTTTTCCATTTTGTGGAGGTTCCAGGTGCCACAGCTTCAGGACCAATGCGAAGGTTTATAGGAGGCTGTGACCATAAATATTTGATGGCCAACAAATTTCTCTTTTCCAAAAAAGAATGATCTTGCTAACCAGTTCCGTGGGACATTGGCTAAGTAATTAATAATAATAATATTTTATTAAAAATTATGATGAAGGTATAATAATAATAATAATAATACTTTTATTTTTTTTTGAAAAAAAATTAACCACAGTGCTTAGCATTTGCTAAACAAAATTAACAACAAAGAGATGAGCTGCGTTGGGCTGCCCAAATCATCTTCAGTTGTCAGTCGGGCGGACATGCTGGGCCCATTTACAAATATTAATGAGCAGGCACATTTTGACTTTGTTTATGAATACTTTAATTTTATGTATTCTCTTTTTGTACCACTTTTTTTCAACCATGGTAGCCCATTAGTATGGAAATAAAAATATATAACCTATTAGTTAATTTAAGAATTTAAATTTCAAAAATCACTTCCAGAATTTAATTTATGAAAAGGTAGCTAAAAACAACCACCTTAATGCTAACTACGCTTAAATTGAGGGCCCAAATAAGCACCAGCGACCCACTGATCAATGCACACTGTTTCCTTGTATTTCAGTTGTTGGCATAGTGGCTTACGAAGGTTGATACGCATTTGAAGGACAGAATGGCGGCTACATCAGCAGCTCCAAGATGAGATGAGAATAGAGATGCTAAACCAACTAGAAGGTAAATCCGATACCCCTAAAATTCTCTTGTTAGCATATATTTATACCCAAATTGTTCAAATACAATGTATTAACTGAACGTAAAGGTTGACAAACATTTAAGAGGATACCACATAGGTTGGTCCTTACAAAACAACGTGGCTGGGGTGAACTAGCCTTCCTACAATTTTCCTCTTACCTGTGGATATATAACTACAACACGCCCCTCTCAAAATTTCGTTAGATTGCTATTTAGAGAAAGTCAAATATCAGAAAAAGAATTTTCTTTCATAAAGAAGGATTTAACTGTCGGCACAAAAAATTCTGTCCATTTTAAGTTTACTCTTTACATCTTGTATCTCCTTCATTTGTTTCTGCAAACAAAACAAATTATATCAAAACATCTAGCCTAGACATGATATGTTCAATCAACAAGATTGTCGGCCATGCATTGGAAACACATTGAATAATTTTTCACGATGCTATACCTTATACAGCGCATTCCACTGATAATTGGATTTCAGATATTGCAGTAGCCATTCAGTGGCCATCTCGTACTCAATTGTGTTGGGCTGGGAACAATGTGATGTTGATACTGCATTTCTCTTAAAAAAAGCAAAAAACACAAAGTAAATCATGTTTTCAAATGTGGGGGAATAAGGTAAAGTAAATCAACCAATTAGATGAGTTAGGCTACAATCTCCTGGCGTTGCTTATGAAGTGCAGTTCTGTCAAAGACCAAATGGCCTGTGAATTTTCCTCTCTTGACTGGTTCACTTAAAGTTTCCTTTGTGGCACATACAATCCTGCATGAAAATTTTAAACGGTATATATTACGCAGTACATTATCATGCGAAGTTAGCAATTTGTCTATAGTCCTGTTTATAATAGAACATTATGGCATCATTCGATTTATGTAGCTGACTCTAACTAGTATGAAAGGTTTGGTTGCCGTTACAATATTATGCAAAGTTTAAAATGCTTCAGAAAATCAAAGCCATCCAATATCAAAGATTTCTTCCCTTGCATTGCAACAACAAATGATACAAGCGGAATGGAAAATGCATATGGTTTGCATTAACAATGCAGCAGCTACTGGGACGGAGTTTCCATATTGGCTAACTTTTCAACTTCATAATATAATATTTTTAAGAGGTAGGGGGTGTTATATCGCTTAGATGTCATCCAAGTTCCTAAACAGAACAAATTATCACTGGAGAACAATCAAAGAAACTAGAAGATAAATTCAACATGAAAAACAAAGCAACAAACAAATTACCTCCCTCCTCCAAGAATAAGGCATCTCTTGTTCAACTCAGATATTGCAGATTCAGCTGCTTTTTTTGTTTTAAAAATAACCAATGCTCTACCTGTCAGCAGATGAGAAAACAAAATCAATGGATGATCTAAAAATCACAACACATTTATCATGCACCCATGAATTTGACATTTCTCATCATACCAAAGAAACAGCAACAAAAATAAAATGAAATATGGGATTGTTTGCTGATTATAAAGGTAAATCTGTAAATACCACAGTATGTATTGGAAGTCAGGCTCCTTTCTATCATCCTTGCCTCAACCTGCTCATTGAGAGCATGCCATACAAGATTCTGAACAAGAATTGAAGAAAAAGAAATTAAGAAACAAGACCACTAGGCACAATGTCAACATTAATTTAAAATATAAACCCAAACTTCCACTTAGGAGGGAAGAATAACTCTTCTCACAACCGATTGTCCCATTACATCCATTTAAGTTTCAATTATTTGATTATAATCATACATGGCACGTCCGCACACAACAATATAGCGTATTTTAAATAAATCAAAGGTCCTTCCAAAACTATGCCAACATATAGATTATATCAGTTTCAACTAACAGAAGATTTTTCACTTTTCAGTTGTCACATTGAATAGCAATTCTACAGCTAATCATGTCGTGTCTCTGCTGATGTTGAAATTTCCATAAAATTGTTCATAATTGTAGATGGTTGTTATTTTCAAAAGTTTAATGTGCAAATGAATTAGGCAGCAACAACAATTGTACAGTTTGTTTGTCATAGCACCATCTTAACACGAATAAAAATATAAACAGGTTCTATTCAATAAAAAGTAAACAAGCAACAAGAAAAGAATTTGAACCTCTACTTCATGTGACGTATAGGATGGATCCAGATTATTCAGTAAAATCAGGGAATCCAACTCTTGAGCTTTCTGTAGTCTGTCATCCCAAGGCTACAAATGAAATAGTTACTAAGAAATCAAGCATAACAATGTTATATCATTATGATAGAGAAATATTACATTTACTCATATATAAAATCTGTGGTAAGTAAACATGACTAAAAAGATAAGGAAAAATGTTTATAGTTTTAGATACTAGGTCAATATAAACCAGTTTAGATCCCTAAGTACTAGGTCTTAAAGTTCTGGAAAAGTAAAGAACCTTCAACATAAACACTATTTATATATTATTTTAGACACAGAAACCAGCTCCTTTTTGTATTATCCATATAAGAAAAAGACTATTTGCTGGATAAATCCAAACAATGAAATGATCAAAACCTAAACCACGAATCTAAAATGAAAATAAAGAAATAAAAGCTCACCATTTTCTTAAACCACTTTCTTTTTTCCTGCAACAACAAAATTGGAGGTTGGCAAGGGATTAGAACCGTGACTAGAATCACATACAAAATCACATTTGCAGGTTACAGATTATAAATACTTTTTTTGTTACCACAAGGTTCCCAAATACTTGTTTTTGTTACCACAAGGTTCCCAATCTTTTTTTCTCACTTAAGAAGATAGTTAAATCATTTATACCCAGCAAAGAAGGGACATTTTGCATTTAAAGAAGTGAATGATGAAAGAGTCCTATCATTGTAGTCAAATAATAAAAGGGGAAAAAAAAGAGCTTTGATATAACAATTAACAATATATACAATGATGATGAATCTCTCATATTCGACAATATTTACAAGGTTTGAAACAAGTAGATATTATGGTGTATCTGATTTATTCACCTTATCTAGGATTAATCTTTGAGAAAGCAGTTAAAATATGATAACCAACATTGATTTTTAGAAACTTACTGCATTTGGTCTTTCGGTCACGACAATAACATTTTTGTATGTTTTGACTCTTTTATCCTGACTGACTTGTAGCTTCTTCTCATCAGTTTCCTCTTCCTTAAGGGTTTTGCTACTTTGACCAATGGTTGACTTCTCCTCTACGATCTTCCTCTTTTTATATGGAAAAGAATGCGATGATCCCTTTGGCAACACATTCTCAGAAGTCCTCACTTCAGCTTTATCATTAACTTGACAGTGCAAGATAGTCGAAGGATCATTCTTATTCTTAATCTCAATTTTAGGTCTTATATTTGTCCCAACATGCAGATGGGTACTGGGTTTTATATCCCTCTCCCTGTTAAAGAACAGCTCCACTGCAGAACAGTAACACAATGAGCTAATGTGTCTAGAAAGATAACTTAAAACAACTGCAAGCTGCTGTATTACAAAAATTTCACTAATTGCTCCAAATTAACAAGTCAAAGAGTTTCTACATGAGGTATGCACAGTTTTAATTAATGAAGATAGCAGGTCAAGAAATACAAGACATGGATCACCTTTAACTCCACCAATCACATCAGGAAATTTATCACTGATTACACGCCTGTCAACATCAAAAGTATAACTGAAAAAGTAGTTTGCCATCTTTAATTCCGTTTCAGATGGCTCAGGATTTCTCTTGTCCTTTGAAGTGCAAACAATACTGCAATTTCCAAGAATTGCTTCCTGAAAACAAAATTTTAAATGGAGGAAATAGCATCAACAAACTTCTAGAAAATGACAGACTGAATTTTCAACATATAAAATTTTATGAACTAGAAAAGTACCATGTAAAACAAAAAGACACATTAGGTCTTCCCAAAATGATAATGACAGAATGTACCAAAACAGGAAATTCAAAACATGTTAGCTACAAGCCTACAACGTGTTTAACAACAACTTACGTAACATCTCAATCCAACCATCTAAATGCATGCCAGTAAGCATGTATGCATATCTTCAGCAAGATAACATGGTGCGTGGTTTATAACAGTGCTAAAAAGTAAACCAAATTCATTAATAATAACAATTTCAGAAGTGCAAAAGGGAGTCTGGTATTTGGATGAATGCAGGAAAATGCTCCTCTCATTCATTTTTAACCTTCTGAAGTTCCTCTTAAAACTGGCATTATATTAATTGTGACTCGGTGTAATCTTGATTGGGATCTTCATAATCCTCAGCTCTCTAGTATGTAGATGTAGAGTTGACGTCTAGTTCCCCCAATCACAAAACACTTCAACTATGTGTTTGGAAAAGCTTTGTATAGGAGAAATAATCGCTTATTTTTCAAAGCTCTCTCAGAAAGCTAGAAAAAATAACCAATGCCAAAGTTTGCATAATCACCATTTTCAACCTACCAAAATAAACTAACATGTGCAATCAGATGTCATGATCCCAAACATTCAGACCCCTTAAATTCCACATTGAAATAAAACTTCTTCTTGAATATATAACTTCACACTCAAAACTTTAATGATAACTTGAAAAGCAATTAACACCGTACACGATCAATACGTAGATAATATCATAAATTGAAGCAATTAATCAACTAAATTACCAGAGGAAAGTCATTGGAAACAGCTTTGCCCCCACCAGATGCCAAAAACAACTCATTCCAACATGGCTTATAATCTCCAAAGAACTTCCGAATCTCAGCAGGACGAAGAAACCAGATAACTCTGGCCATCTTTTGACAAGTTGACGTCTCAAACAAGTTCACAATCTTGCCGATAGAAGTCTCAACAAGCCCTGTAGGATGAAAGAATGCACAATCATGTAGAAAGTACTCCTTATTTTCGAAAACAAATGATTCATAGTACCGCACGTCCTTATTCTCCCCACCAACTTCCCTCTTATTACCCCACTTAAATTCTCCAACATTTTCCTCTGACGAATGTGACATGGCTTATCACGTGCCACTCACAAATGATTGGACAAAAACCTGAGATAATAAAAAAAGAAGATTACACACTAAAAACAATATATTATTACTATCAAGACGCGAATCTAATAGAAGATCAAGTATAGAATGCTGAAGCGGCAAAGTCGTTACTAAAAGGGATTAAAAAATGATTATGACAAACAAGAACGTGATTATTATGTAGAACATGAATAAAGAAGATAATGTTAGCATCGTTTCGGTCGCGAAGAATAAAAACGAGTTTTGAATACGGTGACATTTTCAATAATCTATTAGCTTAGATGCTTCCATTGCATTTTTATGGCGCAATGATAGTATTATAGTAAAAATGAAGCAGTGTGAATGGAGTACCTAAAAACAGAGAAGCTGAGTATCAACGTGCGGGGGGGAAGTGGAAGAGAGGAAAGCAAAGCATTGGTTAGTACTTAGTGGCTAGTTAACAGTAAGTAATGGAGGAAGAGGGAAATGTAAACGACATCGTTTTGTATCTGCACGGGTTAAGAAATAGGCGCTACCTAGCCCAGTGCAGGGGCAATGAGAGCATGGAAGCATGCATGGCATGACCATTGGCATGACCATTGACCACATTCCCAAACTCATTCACGCGTTTCTAGCGTTTCCCATCCCACTCTTACAATCTGTTCTTGTTCAACCTTTTTTTCTCTACCTAAAAATGTATTTTCAAAACTTTTTTTTTTATGTGGTGTTAGAAATATTAGAAAAAATTTCAACAATTTATAGTTTGTCTAGTTTGATTTGGATAAGTGATCCTTGGAATAGAAATACTTATTTTACACGCTAACAATTTATCTCTATCGATTTAACTATTATCCTCAGCATATTTTAAATTTAAATAAAAGAAATAATTAATTCAAAATATGGAGCTAAACGAAAATGTTGACTAAAGAAATGATAAAACTGCAATAAAATTCATGAGTTTAAAATAACAGATTTGTTAATCTCATCTCTTCAAATTAATTTAAAAATTTAGATAAAAATGAAAAGTTTAAGTATGAAAAAATTAACACGGCCAAATTTATTTAACTTTTATAATAGTGAAGTGAGACTTAATTAACTAAGAACTTGAGAGATCAAACTTACAAATAGTTTAAATTAAACAGACTAAAATTACAATAAATAAATAAATAAGTAGTCATAAGCTATTATCTAATATTAATATTTCAAAAAACCAGTCTTTTTTACCAGCTGAAATAAAGAGAAGATTAAACCTGAGGTATCCACAAATTGTTTTGGCACCCAAAAAAGAGTTTAAATTTCATTTTGATACGTTGTTTAATTGCTTTAGTTCGTAGACCCAAAAGATATATTAAATCCCTATTAATTTAAGTCGTGAACACATAAGGTAACAAAGCTCTTCCAAGTTCCTATGAATGAATGTAAATGAAGAAAAAGTTGTGCTAATAAAATTCTCCCCTTATTTTAGCATGTTTGAAATAGCATATTTCAAGAGAAACAATCGATTCTTTTAAAAAAAACTCGTAAAAGACTGATAAATAAGCAATGGTTTTTTAAAAATAATTTATATCAAGCATGCACTTGATAGGTCAGCGCAACTCGGATTCATCATAATTCAATTTCAATGTGGCTTTAGGAAACCAATAAAGCAATTAAAAATGTGGAAACGAATTTCAAACAATTTGTGGGCTTCAATTGTGACCAAATTATAGTCATAAAAAACTGTGTTAAGAAGTGTGAAGTGCTTTTATTTAGAAGGTCGGAATCATAAAATGATAATTTTCAGCAGCTGGAAATAATCATGCTACATTATATTCATGATCAACCTGATGATAAATTAAATTTACAAATGTATGTTTACTTATCTTCCCACTTTCTTTTAGTGGGAAATGACAAGCAGCTCAAATGAGGATAAATATTGACGGCTAAAAAAAGATGGGTAGGAAGATACGAGTTAAAACCCCTAAAGCTGGCACATCAAAAACAACCAAGAGAAGAGAGACGCCTTTGGTCTCTTTCTCTTGGAAGTAATATTTGCTTATAAAGAAAGAGAAGTAGAAACCAAGATAATGACAGGGCAAGGGAAAACGGGGAAACAAGCACGCTCAATTGATGAACCTATGTATTGTCAACATGAAAAGAGATGGTCATTGGCTTTGCGAGTTATATACAGAGAAGAGTTTACTAATGAAGGGAGATATAGCTGCAAGCAACGCATTTGGACACTCCTCATGAGGTAAATGGCCACATCCGGATATCGCAACCAGTCTCTGCATGTGAAATGGGTAAGGGAAGTATTAGGAAACCTTGAAAAGTAATCATATGCCGCAAAAAATGCTTGGGAAATTAAAAATGTGACAGGAAAACAACGGGGAAATGAAAAAAGAATCATCCACCTTCCGATACTCCTTCCAATTACACCCTACTTTCTTACCCCCGATTCAAGAGCATGATGGGAACTTGTATACTTACAGAATTTACAAATTTGGAGGCCATTGCTTGACAATATTTCATAGAGACAAGTGAATCTTCAGCACCAGCTATAACCAACACTGGAATGTCTTTTACAGCTTGTAATAATGATTCTTCATTTTTGGCTGAAAGAATGGTTTCAGATGACAATTTACCAATCTCATGAAGTGCTTCATCCCATCCCTCTACATATAGAGGCGCCTAAACACATTTAAAGTACAGTGTAACATAAGTCAATAAAATCCTTCCCCAAACGTGATACTCAATAAAAGTACAAGCAACCAACACCCAGATGGAAAGAAAAAAGAGGTAGAAAGATCACATAGAAGGTTGTAAGCTAAAATTATAACCAGCAAGCAAAGTTTATCATGGTTTATTAGGATATGAAAATAAAAAAATTAGCAAGGATTATACGTAAAACTAACAACATTCTCAAAAAGGAATATATGAAACTAATAATATTATGTATTCAATATGCCAAACTATCCAAAGATAGCTTGAAATATGGGGGGTCTACTCTAGTTAACGTTTGTGAAAGTACATTATACGACATTATCTTTAGGTTAGTAGTAATTTTCCATTTTATACAATTACATATCACTGCAGTTTAAAAGGAAAGAGAAGCTCCTATTCATGATTATCAACGTGTAGCTAAAGGTACCAACATACCTTGTAGAGAGTCAAAACTTCTGATGTCAATTTGGTAGCATCATACCATGAATGCCGATTCACCACTTGGGTGATTTCTGTTCTTAAGAGTGGACGAACCAAATGCTTCTTTCCAAGTGAGGTATGCAGAAGGATTCTGGCAAAGGAAGGAACTACTTCTCTTGACAAGCTAACATTTAGCAATATAACCCCTTTCACTGTAACCTGAATGACACAAGCAGATGTAATGACTAAATCAAATGAGTAATGCGCACATTAACAATAAAAATCATAACCACAATCATTAACGATTAGTTCACATCAGACAACTTTACTAAATCTGAGTGCATGACCACTGTAAAGTGATATCTTCATCTATACAAAAATGAATACATTACCAAGCTACTTTACTACTGTCCATGGAATCCAGTTTTTTTTATCAGTCTTGACTATTTTGTTGGATAATTAGCAACTAACGTGACCCTAGGCACACATGAATATATATTTTAATCCCAACATTACATGAGGATTGAGGCCTTCATTCTGAGTAAGTAGGTCTCCTAATGGATTCTATTTCAGCTTGCCATCATGACCCCACATATCACGACAAAAATAAATCATTAAAACAATGAACACAATATGCTCTATAGCATACTTTCATCACCATATTGTTTGAAAAATTTAAAGGAGTTTTGCTGTTCTTTAACCGATCAGGTCCACTTACCAGGTCCAATTAAAAGCTCAACTGCACAATGCAGATTTGGTTCCGTTATCTATTAAACATATGAAAGCAGGAAGAAATACTCACATTGAAAGAATTCATTGATGTTTGAACTCTCTGTGCAGCCATCAAAGCAAGCAACCCTCCATCATCATGACCAATTAGCACAACTGAAGAAAATCGAATCTCAGAACAGAAAGACAAAAGCAGGTCAACCTGGAAGAAAAAGAAAATTCCATCAGATACGTGACTTCGGATAAAGCTTAATCAAAAACTAAAAACGTAAGGGAATATGTTGGTCCAAAGGCTGTCAGTTGGATATAAACTGAAAGCTCTAGACCTTGAAAGCCAAAAATAAACTATCCCATTCGAAGGGAAGCAATCTCATCACAACTTCAGACAGAAAAGGAAATTGGCACATACTTTTGATACTTGTTTAATGATCATGTCTACAAATATAAAATATCGAATGTATTCTAAAACACCTCACTAAGGATTAATAGTAATCACCTGACTTTCAAGTTTATAAGGATTAGGCAGTTCTTTTTTCTCCCAATCCTCCTGACGCAGCCTTGAAGTCAATCCCCAACCAGGCCTGTCAAATGCAGCAACTGTGCAATTACTCTGCCGAGCTAGAGATCCCATTACTTGTCGCCAAGAGAAGACACCTCCCCCAAACCCATGTATTAAAACAATACCTACTTGGCCAACGCCCTCTAAACTTTGCTCCAAAGACGAAGATTCTAAATTAATTGTTTCATCAGCTTCACAAATTTCATCTAGATGAAAAATGGGGATATTGTCAGAAAGAAGGGGAGTAGTTACTGGACCATCTAAAAGAGGGGCATGTAAAGATAAGCTATGGAATTGATTGCTATAGCTCCTGTAGAGTTGTCGTTGGCTTTTTGGAGACATAGACAGTAAATTCCTACTAAACTTTGACAAGCCCCCAGCCATTGATGAAGTACTGCAAATAGAACTAGATTCAAGCAAGGATGTTGAGGACAAGTTAAGAGGAGGTGAACCAGGCAGGCTGAGCTTGTAATGGAGGGTAAGGCCTTGGCAGGTGAGGAATAAGCTCTCTGAGTCTGAAAGTAATCTGACTGGCAGTTCCTCATCACGAGCTGCTCCAAAAGCTCTACACTTCATTTCACTATCACTTTTTGGGGTTCTCCCCCCAGAGGGAACAGGAGAACGAGGGACCTTCTGATAGCCAGAGAAAACGTTTTTGCATGAAAGGACCTGCTAAATTGGACAGAATTTTTAAAAAAAAAATTACATATGCATCATCAAAGTAATTACAACTGTCATTAGAGAAAAAAAGTAATTAGAACTGATCAACTTAAGCTTTTTTTTAGAAATTTTTTTAAGCTGGAGCATAATATTACCGCCACCTAATTCTGAAAAATTAAAAAAGAGAAACCAACATACTGAGCACTAGACTGAGATGTTATTATAACGCTCGAAAACCATTGCAAACTTACCGCTTCAGGGTCAACTCGGTGAAACAGGAGCTTCCTCCTTGCTCGGCAGCTAGTTCTATAAGCAACCACAGTATGGCCAAGGGCAAACACAACTGACGAGAGAAATAAGACAGGCATTCCCCACGACTTCTTCAAATGGAGTCTCTGCCTTGTAGGGGAAACCGAAGTTTCTGCTTCAATCTGGGAATTTACAGTGAAAACGCAAGCTTTGACTGAAAGTAGAACAATTGAAATAGAAGAGGACAGAGTCACAGTTCCAAGGTAAGGACCATGCGAAAGAGCGGGTCCATCACAAATGGAATAAACACCTGCATTCATTTGTGGAAAAGAAAGGGCCAATATGAGAACAAAACTTTTATTTTTAATATGAAAAAAACTGCAAAAATTAACACGCAGCAGCGATTCATTTGATTAAAAAAATTCCAGCCAAACGGTATGAGATGCTGCTACATTGAATTTAACTAAAAATGTATTTCTCATCATTTCAGGAAAAAAAAAAACCATCCTTCCATTCCTGATCAACTTCCATTTTATCATTTGATGTAAAGCAAAAGAACATAAAATTTATCACGTAAAGAACATAAGATGAATCATAACGTGCTCAGTTGAAACACTATAAAAACTGCGTAAATTAGTACGACTACGAGAAACGATTTCATGGAAGAATCTAATTAGCAAAAATATAAAGCTAAACTATAATAAAATAAACAGCGAACAAATAGTTCGATAGACAAATTAAGCAATATATCCTTCACCTTCAAATGCTCAACCTGAACAAAAAGATGAAAAATGAATTGTCCTAACAGTAGGATCATCATCGTGGCGTCATGTCATAATGCAAGTGAAAAGTGAAAGGGATGCCACAAAAGCAGAATAATGGATCATACAGATAATGATGAAGGATCTTATGACTGAAACGAGAGGAATATCCGTCAATGAGCTCTTGAAAGCGTATCGACGAAAATGCTCCTTGAAGCCGTAGCACCTGACGCACGTGAAGCTCGAAATCAAAACGCAAGGCACGAGAACGTCGACCACCGCAATGAGCACCGGCAGCGACGTCACCAGCAGCGACGCTACCAATGTCCCCACGAAAAAAACCATCCGAACGAACCTCCGAAGCTTCTCGAAGCACTGCCCTCCCCTCGCCATCACGACTCAACAAATAGGGATCCGCCAGCCGGTAACGGTTCCCAGGTTCGGCGAGCGGTTACGACGGTTTTCTTAAGAAAAAATCGGTTAATTAGTCGAAACTTGAAAGAGAATGATCTCCGAATCCGATATCCAACAGAAACCCTAGCTCAGCTAAATCGAACACGGTGTTAACCGGCGGCGACTCATCGGCCATTCCCGGCGGCGGAAGTTCAGTGTCGCCGGAACGATTGCGTGTGAGGCAAGAAGAAGGCCATGAACATCGCTAGGGTTTCAGTGGAAACGAAAACGAAGACAGAGAGAGATAGAGATAGAGAGAGAGAGAGAGAGAGAGAGAGAGAGAGAGAGAGAGCAAGAGGGTGGAACGATGAAACCCCTCTCCCTATGATTTGTCCACAAGTTTTGAAATCCCCTTTGCCTTTCGCCTTCTCCAACTTCTTTCTTCGTTTCACTTCCTTCCTCTCTCTCTCTCTCTCTCTGTTTTCCTCGTTCTCCCTTTTTTATTTTTTATTTCTTTTTAATTTCCCTGTTTAAGAACTCATTTCGGATTAGTTATTTTTAAATGCTAGACTTATAGAATTATGTAATATGAATATATATATATATATATATATATATATATATATATATATTGCGATTCTTTATTATGGTTATTTAATTATTAATAATCACTTGCTGTGTTGGCAGACAGGAAATCATCATTAGTTAATTAGAATGATTTTATTTTAAATTTTACACCATTCATTCCCAGCGTGTTGCAAACCTGGCGCCTTTTGCTAATCTATGTTAGATTTGAAGGAAACAAAGTTCTAGAAAAAAAAAATAATTTTAAGAGTTATTTTATTTTTATTTTTTTAACTAAACAGAAATAAATAATTGTTTATAATTTTCCTCTGTTTTCTTTTTCTATTTCATCAAAACCAGATATTTTGTGTTTTGTGTGTGTGTGTGTTTTTTAATATTGTTTCCTTTATATTATTGTATGCTTGGACTCAATTTGACATAAAATAAATAAATAATACAGTTAAATAGTTAGTCAAAAGTGTTGTGAAGAAGGGCTGAAGAGGTCGAATTGGTAGCATTAGCTTAGCAGTTTCTTTTAATAATGCAGAGTACAAATGGCATGATGTTCTTGAGCCCTGAAACGGTCTCGATTGATTTACCTTTTTCTTTTAAATTTGAATTCGACAAGTACTTAGCCACGCATGCATGTTAACAGATGTTTATTCTATTTTTTTAGTTTATGTCAAATTGTCATTTCCATTTATATTTTAATATATGGACATCGCTATATTAAAATTTTAAAACAATGCTAGTTTAATTGCATTATAATTCAATGAAGGTTCTAACTAAATACGTTTGTAGGATTCAAATAAATAGCGGGGGATCCTCGCTCTCAGAGATTCGCAACGGCTAGGGCGAGGCAAGTGGTTCGGTGTGATGGGGACCAACAAATCAAAGAGAAATGCCAAGTGGACCCAACCAACTCTGAGTCACCATTGCATTTGCACCACTCACTCAGTCACACCCTGTTTCCATGTTCGCTAGCTGCCACCTGTCCGTTAGAATCATTTTCCACCTTTTCCTCTGTCTCCCTCTCTTCTCCTACCATTAATCGTCATAATGTTTTAATTATTATTTTTAAATAATAAAATTATTTCATATTTATGTTAAATATACACATATTCATCGAACAAATCCTGTTCGGTTCATTTTATTTTATTTTCCCCCCTTCTATAATTCTTTTAAGCCTCAACGGTAGGAAAATGGTTTCAAATTACACTCGAAACTGTCCGTTGCCACTTCATTAAAATTAGAAATTATTATTAGTAAAAAAATTACTAAATTACAAGACAAATAAATAATTTGATTGCGAGTGGGGAAATAGGAATAAGATTAGCAGCTTCCCTTCCCACACCTTAGCTCACATCTTCACTTTTCACTTTCTCTTTGCGCGCACCGCAGCAGATACAAGCATGCGCGTTCTCTGTAACTTTTCTTTTTTCTTTCCTCTGTTTAAAAATGTTGTTTTCAGGGACTACCCTGGTTATAGGGATCATGGATCACTCATCACGTGTATCCCCAAAGGACTATATCGTGATAATCAAACGTATATTTTAAGTAATAATTTTGTTCACCAAACATTTAAATTACGATAAAATTCAAATGCAAATTATTGTAAATGTGTGCATTTATGTATATATATACATGTGATTTGAGTTCTTTTAAGCGTTTTATAATTTTTTACCGGATTCTTAATTAATTTTAAATAAATGATATTTTGTAATTTCTGGAGGCGGTAAAAATGGTTTGTCTTGGTGTGTGAATTAATTATGAAATTTTTTCTCTTCACCATTCGCCAATTTCTTTAATTAAGTTCGTATTAATTTAATCTATTTAAATGTAAAACATAGATTTGTATGAACTCATTCCAAATAGACCGAAAGCTTAAATTGAATTTTAATACAAAGATTCGGAGAGGGGAAGACAGTGATAACAGGGGAATATGCCAATTCCCAAGAATCAGAGTGTATCAGAGTGAAGCCCCGAAAAGGAATTGACGCATCTGCAATTTACAAGCTTTATAGGAAAGGTCCTCACTTTAGTATATATAATTTTCCGTATGAAAAATGAAATTGGACCCCATCTTGCATTCTTAAGGCACATCAGAATTCACAGCGCAGCTCATTGGCAACATAGCAAGTACCAAGGTATCCAGTA